>NW_020954642.1:1400201-1415564 GCF_900497805.2 Vombatus ursinus
TGTGTGTGTGTGTGTGTGTGTGTGTGTGTGTGTGTGTGTGTGTGTGTGTGTATCAATGTAACCAGCCCAGGAATGTTGCAAGCATGGCACTATTTAAAAGTGAGCTATCTTGATTAATGTTTGTCATTTTCAGTTTCTTTTTTTTTATTGTCATCATTTTTTTTCAGTTTTTCAAAAGATTCATGATTTCTGTTAGTGTGGACACCACCTAAAGCAGACAGTCTTCATGATTGTGATGTCATGAATACTGGTCAACTTTCTGATGATGGGTCCCCAGAAGATATAGTCCTAGAAGTAGCATCCCAGTGGAGAATCATTAGGATCATACAAATGTAAGTAAGATATGGTCCTTGCACACAGAAAGTTGACAACCTAGTATATGAGACATGGTAATGATGCAATGAGACTGATGCTATGGGACTAACTGACCTCTTGAACATGAGATATTGTAGCGTATTATCACTTCTCACTTGGTTTCCCTTAGGGAGAATATAGAATTGGAGAAGCTTTTTCACAAGATAGAGAAAACATTGTTAGTTCACCTTCCCAGGAATCTTCCCATACCACTAGTTTCCCCTTCCCTTGTATGCAAAGTTGCAATAGAATAAATAGAACCCTACATGTTAGAAAGAGAAAAGGGGGGGGGGACAGAAATAATAATAACAACAACAATGATAATCTTACCTTTCTGTCAAGTTTTATAACGGGCAAAGTATTTTCCTCAGACTAACCAGAAAATAATAGATCCAGTGTTATTATGATAATCATTTTTTCAGATGACAAAACCAAATTACAGAGAGTTAGCGACTTGTCTATAGCCATATAGCTAACTAGTGTTAAAGCTGGAACTAGAATTTTATCCTCTGATTCTAATAACAGGTCCTTTTCATTAAGACAGACTGCTCTCCTTAGATTTAATTGCTTTTTTAATGGTTTCCTTTTTTTTCAACCTTAAATATTTCAGGAAGCTTAATCTTATAGACCAATTTATTTGAAAAGAGATTTTCCCAGCTTAAAAGCCTCAGTTTCCTTCATTAAAATAAATAAACAGTAGGCCATTTTTGCTTAGTCCCCATTGGATATTTATTTTATCCTATCACAAGTTCACTGGTCCCAAAGGGGAAGTCAAACATCTCATAAAAATTCAATAGGAAATTCAGTTTATAAACCAGCTATGTATATGAGGATTTAAAATCCTTCTAAATTCTATTAAAATCCTTTAAATCTACTTTAGATGAAACAGAAAGGAGGTTGAAGAGTTCTAAGGTCCCTTAGAGACCTTTAAAATTGCATATACTAATATTTAATCATTGGAAAATCTTTATGTACTTGTAAATTAAGTAACTTACCTTTGGTATGTGTATATCAAGTTCACTGTGTGTAAGCTCTCGTTTTGACAAGTAGCTTAAATAGCACTGATATAAAGTCCTATAGCCTAGAGAGAGCATACTTCTCAATTGTTAACCCTTTGTCAAAATGTAGTTACAATTTTAGAATGCTCGCCAAATAACTAAATCAACAAAATAAGCCACAGAAGAATACATGCATATATATATGCATACATATATACACCAATTTAACTTCAGATTTATATGACTGAGGGAAATTCCACATAAATCCTTATGCTTCCACTTCACTAGCTCTGCACTGCCTATGTGTCTTTTATGTGCTAAAAACTTAATCTGCCTAATGTACAAATCTGAACTATTAATTCCCTTTCTCAAAATTTCTTATTGATTCTCTAAAGAATAAAATTCAAGGCCCTCCCTTTCAAGATGTATGTTTCACTTTACTCCCTTTCCTGTGCTTCAAGCAAATTAACTTTTTTGAGCACCTCAAGAGCAAGGGAATTTAGGAAGATGAGACGACTGGAGACCATTCCATTTGGGAATGGATTGAAGGGAATTTTTGGACTAAAGGAAAGGGGAAGAATATTTGGAATAGGGGAAGGGACTAAAAGTTGCCTTCTACTATTCTAAAAATTTCCATGTGGAAGGGAGTTTATTTACACTTGGTCTCATAGGGAAAAACATCATAGTGTGTGTAGGGGGAGGGATTATAGTCAGGAACAATTGAATTCAACATAAAAATAAAACAAAGTTCCTAATATTTAATAGCTGTCCCCAAAGATATGGACTTTCTCAGGAGGTACCAGATTTCCCTTCATTGCAGGCCTTCAAAAAGAGGCCAAATGACTACTTATCAGTGATGTTGTAGAGAAGACTTCTGTTCATTTCCATATTAGAATAGATTCCTTCTGAAATGCTTTACAATGCTGAGATTCTATGGTTCTGATTTTTGTCCTTTTCTTGGTCTCATTTGTGCTCTAGCTCACATTATTCCTTATGGTTATAGTGCTATTTCCACCTCCCCTCCTTCCCCATCCTCAGCTATAGCCACTGAAATCCTGTTCATTCTTCAAGACTAAATGGAAATTCCATTAGACCACTTCTCTAGGAAACCTTCTATCATTCTATTTATCATAAATTATCTTCCATTCCTCAGAAACACTGTGTATCTTCCTTCCTGCTTCAATATACAAATGTCTCTTTTACCAAGTTATAATGCTTTCACATTCTCCATCATATCCCTGTCTCCCAGAGTCTTGTACTTACAGGTGATCAATAAATGTTTGCTGAAGGAGGGAGGGAATGAGTGAACTCCTTTATAACCCTTTCTATCAGAGCTCAGTTTATCTTCTGCTTTCCACAACAAATAAGACAAAGAGAAGGGACTCCGACATTTCTATTTCATTCCTCAGCTATTATTCCTTGACAGTCTTTCTTCTTTTGATATCATTACAATTGGCTTGTTCTATCCTGTCCTCATCATTATTAATGTTTGCTGAAATAAAGGTCATTCTTCCAAGATTTTAACAAAAATGGCTTATAAGCTTTTAGTTGCTCATGCAGATTTCAAAGGGAAACCTACTCTATTGTAAATGCAAGTCATATTAATCCATCTCCACTCCTTGTCATCATCAGGAAACATATCACATGTTTCTTTATAGCCTTCTTATATAATAGCCATTCATCCAAAAAATTGGAAATGTAACTTACCAGCTAATCAACAAGGACTTCATAATGCATTTGTCAACACTATATTTCTTCAAAAGAAGAATCCCAAGCTAATCGTGTTGTGTGCTCCTGACTCATTTCCACAAAATTTTCTTTATCAGGCCATTGTAACTTCATCTTGAGGTTCACTTCGAATTCTGACTTCACATTGTTAGTATTCACCATCCCTGCTGCATCTCTCTTCAATTGGTTGATTCTTCCCAGAACCTCCATTTTAAGGAGGATACCCAGGCCAACTATTTCTTAATTCCTCTTCAGGCTATACTTCCAACTTTTGGGGGGTTTTCCTACTATTCTTCCCTCCATATCTGTGTCAGGTAACTTTATTTCCTCCCACTCTCCTCTCTTTTCACCTCCTTTTTATATGTTATCTGTCCCTATTGCAATGTACCTTACTCTAGGGCCAGTAATACCTTTCTTTCTTCTTGTAATTGTATCCCCAATACTTAATAAAGTGCCTGACGCATAGTAATCCCTTAATAAATGCTTCTTGACTTGATTCATCAGTTCCATACAACAATGTATTCTAGATACATTATGGGCATGCTTAAGAAACAACTCTATTGTTAAATCCAAAAAGATAAAATTGAAGTGGAATTTGGGGAGTTCCTTAAATCTGAAGAGGAAAAAGAATTGAAGCACCAGGAGGCATTGAAAATGCCCTTCAAGGGGCAACTAGGTGATGAAGTGGATAGAACACTGGCCCTGGAGTCAGGAGGACATGAGTTCAAATCCGGTCTCAGACCAGACACTTGACACTTACTAGCTGTGTGACCCTGGGCAAGTCACTTAACCCCAATTGCCTCACAAAGAAAAGAAAAGAAAATCCCCTTCATATAAACTCCAAAAGAACTATCAATAATGGAATTAACGGCAAAAACTAATTATGCTAATCTCTTAAATGATCTCAAAATGGAGATGGACATACTTAGGATGGAATTTCCACATATATATTATATATATATATTTATACACACACACACACATATATGTTAGATGGCATGAGTCCAAATAATAGACATGCTATGTCAATGCAAAGTAATTTATTTTTAAAAAAAGGCTAATAACTTTTATAACCATCTTGAAGGAGTATGTTCTTTAATAGCATTTGACATGTTTGGATTTACACACAATGTATATAAGTGGCTGTTGCTATGTTAAGTACTATAGGAGGAGAAGTGGATCTAAGAATATCTTGATAAAAGAACATGGCACATAATAGGTGCTTTCTAAATGTTTGTCCACTGAGTGATTAATTGTCAGTATGCAGACTGACATGTAAATTGCTATGAAAAGCTATTGAAGATCTGATGAATGATATTAGCAAATTACATGAATATTCAGCTAGAGATCACAATAGAACATTTTAGCACCAACTGCCTGATTAAAGGCAATGAAAATGAACTGTGTGAAATGGAATGCAGAAAACAAAAGCATAGCAAAAAAAAAAATCTTGATGTCATTAATCAACAATTAAGAGCAAAAGAAGATAAAAGTGAAACAAGCAGTCAAAACAGTGTAAAAAAAACTAAACAATCAATCATTATTCAAGATTATACTATAAAACTTTGAGAAGTAATGGAATTAGCAGAGATAAAAGATTCCCCAAGAAAGAGGCGGATACTGAAAAATAGTTTGTTCACTTGCTAATCTAAAGAAGTCATATGCATGTGTTCTAGCATTAGGCTGGATCTTCATGGTAGGCATTTCACATGCATTTGCTGATATACTTTGACATGGTCCACACCTTAACTCAAGAGTTAAGGTTTCATACTAACTTTTTTTTTCATTGTCATATGCAGACAGAATTTTCAATTTTCCCAGAAAAAGAATAGTGGTAGCCAGACAGAAACCAATAAGGTTCCATAATTATAGTTTTATTACTTGTAGATTTGGAAGAGACCTTAAAGATTTTTAAAAAATCATCAAATCATAGAATTGCTTGATTGAGAGGATCCTTAGAGGTCATCTAAACCAAACACTTTTTCAAAACACTAATATCTCCTGAAGTACACCTAGACTAAGAAACATTCAACTTCTACTGGAACACCTTGAGGGATCATGAAATCTTTCAAGGAAAGACAATTTTTCTTCTGATTCTCTGGTTCAATCTTTCATCCAGGTATGGAATTTACAATTTTTTTTCTTGGAGACTAAGTCATAGACATTGTTTGACCATAATGTATTCTTCTGTGTTTTAGAGATGATTTCTTCAAACTTTGGGCAATTTTTCAATTGCCACATGGCCATCTCCACTCACTAAACCTATTGTTACCTGTTCACCTAAAAATTATTTTGGCCAAAGCCCATGCATCTATGTAAACAAGCCCAATTAAGAAAATGTTCATCATATTAAACAAAATACACATACCAAATGAACACTTTGGGAAAATAAACCTTATAAAATGGCTACCTTTCTCCAGTGTATTTAAGAATATGGAATGAAATATATGATAAATACAGATTCTAAAAAAGAAATAAAAACCTACCTGATTTCAAAGAATTGGAAATTGAGGGATGCCCATCAATTGGGAAATGTTTAAAGTAAGTTGTAGTACATGATTGTAATGAAATATTATTGTGCTACAAGAAATGATGGGCAGGATGCTTTCAGAAAAAAACCCAGAGAGACTTACACGAACCAATAAAAAGTGAAGTGAGCAGAACCAAGAAAACAATGTACACAGTAACAGCCATATTGTTTGAATAACAACTGTGAATAACTTAGCTATTCTCAGCAATAGAGTGATCTAAGACAATTCTGAAGGACTCATAGTGAAAAATGCTATCCACCTCCAGAGAAAGAACTGACAGAGTCTGAAGGCAGATCAAAGTATACTTTAAAAAAAAAAAACTTTATTTTTCTTGTCTTTTTTTTTAAGATTTTTTTTTCTGGTCTGTGTTCAGGGTCATAACATGACTAATTTGGAAATAGATTTTGTATGACTATACATGTATAACCTATTTAAAATTTCTTGCTTTCTCAATGAGAGGGAGGTGTAAAACAGGGAGACAAAGAATTTGGAATTCAAAATTTGAAAAAAAAATGAATGTTAAACATTTTTACATGTAATTGGAAAAAAATGAAATATTTGAAAAAAAGTACCTGAAGTTTATGTAAGTATTCCTAGACTCTGAATAAAATTCAATAGAAAGGATAGGCTTTATAGCTTATATATTTAATGTTTAATACTTAAAATGTATTTTCTTCATTATTATTCTTCCCTTATCAATTAAATTTACAAGTAGTCATTGCAAGAGTACAGCCCTTAAATCTGCTGTGTATCTCAAATTGTGATAGGTAATAATAGTTTGCTGATGATCATGAAAACAACTTCAGAAACATTTATTAACTATTACATTTATAATATTAATGCCTCTTACTCATGGTTATTTTAAAGAGGATAGCCATAAATTCTCCATCAAACCATAATTTTATTTACATGATTTGTTTATTGGGGTGTGCCTACCAAATATTTCAGAGCTTAACTCAAATTCTTTCAATATTTCCAAATAAGAGTTTATTTAAGTCAAAAAAATTAGCATGCAATATAGATGTTTTCTATCCTGAGCTCTAAGTAATACATGGCTGGACTTTGAACTACATAAGAAAATGTTAGAACATAAAATAAAATGTTATACTTGGGAGAAAGTTTATAGCCTCCTAGACTACAGGGATGTCAGAACTAACCTCCTTGGAGACAAGGATCATTTTCAGTTTTGTTTTTGTACATCTAGCACAATGCCTTTCAAATAGTAAGTGTTTAATAACTATCTGTTGGATGGATTTGAGTTGAATTGAATGGAATGTGAACCCTAGGTCCAGAAGGGAACTTGCTTGTTGTTACTTTGTCTTTCCTTATTAGAATTTTCTCAAGTCTCTGCTCTCTGTAAACCAGTCTCCACAAAGTTAACAAAAGTAGTTTCCTAAAATGTAGATGTGACAATGTCAGTGACCTACCCAACAAAGTCCAGTGTCTATTGCTTCCAAGATAAAATATAAACACGCCTCTTGCACAATCCCAGTCCTAATCTATCTTTCTCACATTATTATATATTATTATCCCCACTAACTTTATTGTCCTCTAAGCATCAGCCAAACTTCCCAGCCTGGTGTTACTGAAAATGGGCACAACATCTCCTGTCTCCATACCTTTTCACTGACTATGGCCCACTTCTAGAATTCATTCTTGTTTTACTTCCATGTCTTAGAATCCTTCCTACAAGACTCAATCCACCTTGTTATTGTTACTGAGTCGTTTCGGATATTCTTGGCAAGGATACTGGAGTGGTTTGACATTTTCTTCTCCAGTTCATTTTACAGATGAGAAAACTGAGGCAAATAGAATTAAGTAACTTGAACAGCATCACACAGATAAGAAATATCTTAGGCCAGATTTGAATTGAGGCAGATGAGTCTTCCTGACTCCAGGCCTATTATTATCCACTGTGCCACCTAGCTGCCCAGAGAATCTTTAGAAGCCATCAAATTCAACTTCATAATTTCTTTTTTTTTCTTTTTTTTTAAGCAGATATTGAAACTGAGAAAGAGTGAGGCAAGGACTGCCTCTAGTTTCTGTACAGAATGTTTGGAAGACCTAAACTCAAATTCAGGCCTTTCTGATCCTCTCCAATGTTGTATTTTTAATGACTAAGTACCCCTCTCTCAGTACATAAATACCTCAAGGATTTGTGACTCCATTACCATGATACTCCTGTGAATACAGATGCAACCAACCCCCTCAGCATACTTCTTTGTATGTGGCTTCATGAGTTTCTGTGTCTAAAAATCAATCATCCAAATGGATACCTTTCTACTGATGAGTCTTTCCCTGCTCGACTAGGCTAGTCCTCTGATAGATAAATAAACAGTTCCTCATTGGATCTATGCTTTTCATAGCTTTGCTCCCCCTTAAGGGAACTTGCCACAGATTCTCAGTAGCATAGCCTTTGCAAAACCAGGGTTACTTCTAAGCTACAATAAATCATCAGAAAAGGATTGAGGAAAGGAATTAGCATTTTATTAAGTACTTACTCTGTGTCTAGCACTGTGCTAAGTATTTTACAAATATTATTTAATTTTATCCTCATAAAAACCCTGAGAGGTAGGTACTACCATGATCTCCATTTTATAGTTGAAGAAACTGAGGCAGACAGATTTTAAGTGACTTATCCAGAGTCACAGAGTTAGTAAGTGTGTGAGGCTGGATTTGAAGTCCTCTTCCTGACTATAGGCCCAGCATTCTATCCACTATAGCACATAGAAGCCTCTAAGAAGACTACAGAGGGGATCTGTATAGTTAAGATAAAAAATATGCCATACTTTAGAGCAAGGAATAGCAAGTTCTATTCCTTACAAGTGAGCCATTAATTTTCTGTTCTTCTTTCTCTATAAAATGGACATCATTATCCATCTTGGTGGAGGTTGGACAGACTAGTACTTCTACTCCAAAATAAGCTTTCAATGGAAATGGAATACCAAGGTTTTGAGGCAATCTGTGTGGAGTAGTGAGAGAGTCTCAGAAGCATCATTTGATTCCTTTTATTACAAGTCAGTGGGCTAGAAGGAATTTATATAAACAAATGTAAAAACATCACCACACGGGACATGCATTTAATAGATGAGAGTTAAAACAGCTTGATCAAAGATATGACTTAGAGAGGAGCAGAACTTGGATTAAACCACAGAAATTTTAACTCCTTTTGTAAAGAACCACTATCATGTGATTGTATGAGAACTGGACTGGAAGTCATGTTAGAGGAGAAGAAAGGTTCTGTGGTTAAAAAGAAAACAAAGCAAATAAGGTAAGCAATATGATCAAAGCAATGTAATAATCAAGTATCCAAAAAAATGTGAGTATGATTACATCTCGTCTTCGTTCTGATCATTTTTCTGAACTCTCCAAGGATCTAGACAGGCAGGATCTTGGCAGAGGTATGAAGGGGGATAGCTCTATGACATCAGGAAAGTCAATTAAAAATTTGAAACTCAGGTATTTGGACAAGTTTATCACTAATTTTTTTTTTCTCCAGACAAACGTTCTATTATCTTAGGAAGTTCTATTAAAAGCTCATTTTAGAGTGAAATACCTGTCTTATCACCTTGCCCCCAAAGTTGGATGATGATGTTGATTTTATATATGAAAAAAATGAGGCTCTATTGCACACAGAAAAATAGTAACAATGTCCATTTAAAAATATAGCAAACACATATCTTGATTGAATAAATATTTCTGTTTTTGATGAATATTACATTCATTTATTCAATCACTCAAGTGAATATTATTTACCTATAATGTCCATAGTAACTCTAGGTAGAACCATTCACAATTGGTTCATGTACTTATTCTTTAACAAACATTAATTGCCTAGCGTGTGCCAGGTCTCATCTTGGGAACTGAGAAGAAAATTCTTTCTCTGGCCTCAAGGAGCTTGAAATCCAGAGAGTCTAATGTATTTGTGGTTTTATTTTCCCAATTCTTAAACCAAGAAAACAGTCCCTGAGAAGTTGATAGACATTTTTTGACACAGGAGCTTGATAAACAACAATGTATGTTAATAATAATCACTATGAGGGTTTTTATGATAAAAGTTCATCTGTGCCAAAGTCCTGAGGCACTCACGAAAGCCAGACTAAAAATATTGCATAATAAAAGAGCAGCCCAGCTCTATAAATTCCTAACAAAATTCTCCATGGCCACTGCCACCTGTGTAATAAATAAAGCAGCTATTCACCCATGTACAACAAAGAACGGGAAAAGACTTAAAAAAAAAAAAACAAGCACCATTTCTTTGTATCTCAAAGTACTTTAGAGTAAGAGCCTAAAATGAAAAAGAAAAAAAAAAGGTAAGGTTGAACTAGGTGACCTCTAAGGTCCCTTCTAGTTCAAAATCTCTGAGTCTAATTATTTGAGAATGCTGTGTTCCAAAATCCTTCATGAAGTAGCCCAAAGGTCAAATCAAACTCAATCCATTTCAGTTTAATGCCCACAGATTTCTGGTTGGAAGGTACCTGATAGTTCATCAAATGCAACCTCACATTTTACAAATGAGGAAACTAAGGCCAGAAGAGATTATGTTTCATACCCAAGGTCATATGGATGAAAATAGGATATGAACCCAGCTCCCATGATCCTAAATCCAACATTCTTTCCAATGTTAAATGCTACACACTATTGAACTCATTTCTATTCAACAGTCATTGAGGCCTACTATGAGCAAGGTCCTAGGAAAGGCCATGGAGTTATAAAGTTAGATATGATTCAAAACCTGCTCTCAAATTGTAACGTAGTGAGAAGAAATACAAACGAAATAATTATTCAATTTGGAGTGAAAAGACAGTGGTTTGAATCATCACTCTGGGATGTGCTTTATCATTTTAAGGAAGTCATTTCCTCTTTTGGTGTCTTAGGTTCATCATCTCTAAAATGAAGAAGTTTCACTAGGTGATCACTAAAGCTCCTTCAGGTTCTAAGCTTTATAATGAAGGAAGGGTGAGGAATGAGCGGGCATGAGTTCACAACCAAATAATGATCCAAAACATGGATGACTTAAATGAAGTTACCTCACAACTCTGAGCCTCTGTTTCTCCATGAGTAAAATAAGAGCTTACATAAGATGACCTCTGAATCCTTCCAGTTCTATATTCTATGGTCCAATGGATTTAAATCCTTAAAGACTGTGATCAAAGCAATCTAATAACCAACCAACTATCTAAAAGTTTTTGAACATAAGTATGCCTCCTCTTAGTTCTGATGCATTTTTGAGGTCTCCAAGGATCTGAACATGCAGGACCTGGGGGAGACAGTATGGAGGATGAAAAAGGAGGTTGTAAACAATAACTAATGTGCTTTGAGATTAGATCATCTGGGTATGCATTCTGTTTCTGCTATCTACTAGCTATGTGACCTCAGGAAAGTCAATTAATGTTTGAACCTCAGTTTGCTCAACTGTAAAATATAGAGGTTGAACTAAGTTATCTCTACATTCACAATTATGGGTGATTTCATGTATTTTGATGGTCTTCATAATAACTCAGTAATACAGATATTATATCCATCATTATTACCATTTCACAGGTGAGGAAACTATGGTCACATAGTAAGTGGCATATATAGCATTTGGACTCCAAATCCCTCCTGGTCCCAAGTATAATACTCAATCCACTATACTATGTTCTGATGTACATGTTGTATGAACTACTACTCTGTGTTAACTGAAGGCAGTTCTTCCTCAATTTTATTACTTTTTTTAAGTGAGGAGTAAAATTAGATGACCTTTAAAGTTTTTTTAAATCTCTAACTTTATGGGACTCTGTGACTAAAATTATTGTATCATTTAAATGAAAATTAGATGAAGTCCATGAGGAAATGTAGAAAGGTTTGGTTGTATGCTCTCATAATCTTTTAACAAAATAAAATGAAAGAAACTATAATGTATAATATGAAATGGTTCTGTAACAGTCCTTTTCTTTTCCTACCATGCTGAGAGTGAGCGTCTGCAAAGAGTGATAAGAAAGTTCTGCTTTCCTGAATGTTTTGACATGATATTTTGAAATTTATAGCCACAGAAGCTGACTGGTTTATTTTGGGTTTTTTTGTGTGAATCTAGGGAGATTGAATATCATATAACAAACATGTAATGAAATGGGATAATAGAAGGGAAGTGATGAGATCTAGGTTCAAATCTGAGTACTTATGTCATTTGCATCCAATCCGACACCATTCCCTAATATATAATTTTTTAGTCAGTGTTATGTCACTAACATGTTGGGTAGCCTCAGGCAAATCATTCCCTTTTCTGGGTTTTGGTATCTTTATCAATATAAAATGAGGGGAAAGGACTACATGATTCCTTCCTTCCCTTTCGGTTCTCCAACTCTGTGATTTATGTTTCTAACACTACATCCTTCAAATATTTACAAGTTCTATAACTCTACCTGCTTTGTTCTAACGTTCTATGTCCCAAGGTCCAATAAAACTCAAAATTCTATATCCTATGTTTTAACATCATATACTCAAAGGTTCTTTGTAATTTTGACATTATATGATTTGTTAAGTACATATATGAGAATTGGATATTAAATGTTAATTAAATGGTCAGTAATTTCATTTCTCCTCTTTCCAAGGAAGCTGTATTTTACTCATGGATTACTATGATTCGTAAATGTTGAAGTTGAAAATTCCTTCTATCTCAAAGTCCATAATTAAACTGGGGTGAACAAAAGAGCTATCACTTAGCCTGGGAGTTTGTAATCCCACAGCACGGGGAAGAGAAATTTGCAAATCCTTAATCTAACACTTACTGAGCTGCAAATTCCCATGTTAGAATTGTATGATGTTTCTATAGCAGATCATTTGTTCTTTTTCAAAGTGCACTAATAGGTAAATTATGACCATTTGTAGCCTCTAGAACATATTAAAAAATTATGGCAGGTAACATCCATACCAGCCATAACCAATAAGGATTTCTAGCATAGCATTTCAAAATAACACCATTTATACACTACAACCAAACCCTTGGTCCCTGGAGATGTGAATCAAATGATCAGTGACCATATTAGCTAACATTTAAACCATTATAGTATTAATGCCTCCCCCACCTCCACACAAGTCCTTCTCTAGGGTCAGCTTCACAGGAAAAAAAAATTCTAAAAAAGGAACTATCAAATGAATGTTCATTGTGATTAATGATGATTTTCTGGAACAATGAAAGACACCAAACAAGTATAGCAGTGTTGAGTTACAGTGTCAAGTAACTTAAAGGACAAAATAATAAACATTTACAATAATGTAATACTTGTTCCTTAAAAGGTTCTCTCTCTCTCTCTCTCTCTCTCTCTCTCTCTGTGTGTGTGTGTGTGTCTCTCTTTCTCTCTCTGACTCTCTGTCTCTCTCATCTCTTTCTCCACATATATGTATACATTCATATGTATGCATCCATACATATAGATAGATAGATCAATATTTGTCTTTTCCATATCTCTAGCATCCTGTAACGCTGAGCACAAGAGATTTCCACTGATGCCTCTTAGTATGTATGAAACTTTTTCTGATCTCCCCTGTTTTTAATGCCTCCCATGGTCTCCACCTCAAATAGAACTTGCTTTTATTTTGTATATATTCCATATTTACATATATGGGTACATGGTGCTTACTCTTTCCTCAGAGAAAATTTGAGTGACTTGAGAGCAGGAACTTTATATACTCCCTGTTGGATCTTTAGTGCCTGACACATACTCAACACTACATAAATGTTTATTGATTGATTGAAATCCAAATTTTCAGAGTTCTTTTTTCATCCTTTTATTTTCATGACCCATTCACAACACAAAGAATATATTGGTAGCTGAAAGGCTACAAGAGTGGAATAAAATTTCTGACAGGGTATTCCAAGGTGGAATGGTAACCGATGCAGGTCTGATGACTGAATGTGTTTTAGCCATTCAAGGTCTTATCTCACTGAAGAAAGGCTCACCACCATAAAGCTGGTTTCTAGGGAGGAGTGAAGATAAATACATATTTACACAATGCATATATATGTGTGTGTGTTTCTGAATTATATATGCAAAATATGTATATACACCTACATACACATATACATGTAGTAGTACATCTAGAAAATATCAATTATTAATTGATTCGAGTAGTTTAGGCATATATAATACATCTTTTTTATACACACACATGTGTGTATGTCTGTATGATTTAACAATTTAAGGCTTGCACAGCTCTTTACATTTGATAACTCAGTTGAGTAGCTAAGGTACATAGGTAGACATGTACATACATAATACACATGTGTGTGCATACTTTCATATGGTGGTGATAGTCCTTCATTCTCAAAGAGGACCAAAATGCCATCATTATGTTAGAATCAAGTTACAGTGCATCTAACTGTGGTTCATCAGACCAATAGGAACTCAGAATGCTCTACCACAGAACAGGCACAAAGAGTTCATGTGAACATTTAGATTGGATTCCCTAAATCTGAGCATCTTACATTTATTTTGAGTTACTTCAATTCTGCTTTGCTCATGAAGCACAGCACCTTCTCTGTTCATGGCACACTATGCTGCACAGTCCTGTGCCAATGTCTCCCATATCACACAATTAATTCCAAAGTTTTTACAAGAGATCTTCAGAGTATCCTTATATCACTTCTTCTCACCACCAGCTGAGCACTTGCCCTGTGTGAGTTCTCTATAAAATAGTCTTTTTTGCAAGTGTGCCTTTGGCATTTGAACAACATGACCAGCCCATCGGAGTTGTACTCACTGCAGTAGAGTTTGAATGTTTGGGAGTTCAGGTTAAGGAGAAAGGACCTTGGTGTCTGGCATCTTATCTTGCCAGGTGATCTTCAATTTTTTTTTCTTTTTTTCTTTTTTATTTTCTTCTTCCTTTTTTATTTTTAATTTATTTATTTTTAGTTTTCAACATTCACTTCCACAAGATTTTGAGTTCCAAATTTTCTCCCCATCTCACCCACTCTACCCCAAGATGGCGTGCATTCTGAATACTTCTTCCCCTCTCTTCTATCACTCCCCCCCTTCTCTTATCCCTTTCCCTTTCTATTTTCCTGTAGGGCAGGAGAGATTTCTATACCCCATTGCCTATATATCTTATTTCCCAGTTGCATATGAAAACAATTTTTAACATTTGTTTTTAAAACTTTGGATTCCAAATTTTCTCCCTTCCTCCATCCTCACCCACTCTTATTGAGAAGGCAAGCAACTTCATATAGGTTATATATGTGTAGTCAAGCAAAACACTTGAATAATCGACATGTTGTGAAAAACTAACTATATTTCCCTCCATCCTATCCCTCCCCTTCTGTTTATTCTATTCTCTCTTTTAACCCTTTTCCTCCTCAGAAGTGTTTGCTTCTGATTACCTCCTCCCCCAATCTGCCCTCCCTTCTATCATTCCCCTGCTCTCTTATTCCCTTCCCCCCCTATTTTCCTGCAGGGTAAAATAGATTTTCATACCCAATTGAGCATGTATATTATTTCCTCTTTAAGCTAAATCTGATGGAATAAAATTCATTCATTCCCTCTCATCTTTCCCCACTTCCCCTCCACTGTAAAAGCTTTTTCTTGTCGGTTTTATGT
This sequence comes from Vombatus ursinus, assembly GCF_900497805.2. Taxonomy (NCBI): domain Eukaryota; kingdom Metazoa; phylum Chordata; class Mammalia; order Diprotodontia; family Vombatidae; genus Vombatus; species Vombatus ursinus. Next base: position 1,415,388 of record NW_020954642.1, read on the forward strand.
GAGATAATTTACTCCATACCTCTCCCTTCCCCCTTCTCCCAGTATAATCCTCTCTCAGCCCTTAATTTTACTTTTTTAGGTATCACCCCTTCATCTTCAACTCACCCTGTGTCTTCTATCTACCTATCCATCTATCTATCTATCTATCTATCTATCTATCTATCTATCTATCTATCT
>NW_020954642.1:1415574-1429559 GCF_900497805.2 Vombatus ursinus
TCTATCTATCTATCTATCTATCTATCTATCTATCTATCTATCTATCTGTATATATATACACATACATCATATAAATTTCCCCCCCCCATCCTAATACTGACAAAGGTCTCATGAGTAACAAATGTCATCTTTCCATGTAGGAATGTAAACAGTTCGACTTTTAAAAGGCCCTTATGATTTCTCTTTACTGTTTACCTTTCCATGCTTCTCTTGAGTCTTGTATTTGAAAGTTAAATTTTCTATTCAGTTCTGGTCTTTTCATCAAGAATACTTGAAAGTCTTCTATTTCACTGAATATCCACCGTTTCCCCTGAAGGCCTATACTCAGTTTTGCTGAGTAGGAGATTCTTGGTTGTAATACTATCTCCTTTGACCTCCAGGATATTATATTTCAAGCCCTCTGATCCCTTAATGTAGAAGCTGCTAAATCTTGTGTTATCCTATTTGTGTTTCTACAATACTTGAATTGTTTCTTTCTGGCTGCTTACAATATCTTCTCCTTGACCTGGGATCTCTGGAATTCAGCTATAATATTCCTAGGAGTTTTCCTTTGGGGATCTCTTTCAGGAGGTAATGAGTGGATTCTTTCAATTTCTATTTTACCCTCTGGTTTTAGAATAACAGGGCAGTTTTCCTTGATAATTATTTGAAAGATGATGTCTAAGATCTTTTTTTGATCATGGCTTTCAGATAATCCAATAATTTTTAAATTATCTCTCCTGGATCTATTTTCCAGGTCAGTTATTTTTTCAGTGAGATTGTTCACATTGTCTCCTATTTTTTCATTCTGTTGGTTTTGCTTTTACAATTTCTTGATTTCTCATGAAGGCACTAGCTTCCATTTGCTCCATTCTAATTTTTAAGGAAATATTTTCTTCAGTGAGATTTTGGACTTCCTTTTCCATTTAGCCAATTCTTCTTTTGAAGGCATTTTCTCCTCATTGGCTTTTTGGACCTCTTTTGCCATCTGGGTTAGGCTATTTTTTTAAGGTGCTATTTTCTTCAGTATTTTGGGGGTCTCCTTTAGCAAGCTGTTGACTTGTTTTTCATGATTTTCTTGCATTGCTCTCATTTCTCTTCCCAGTTTTTTTTTTCTCTACTTCTCTGACTTGCTTCTCAAAATTCTTTTTGAGTTCTTTCATAGCCTGGAACTGATTCATATTTTTTTTCTTGGAGGCTTTGGATGTAGAAGCTTTGACTTTGTTGTCTTCTTCTTCAAATTGTGTATTTTGATCTTCTTTGTCACCAAACTAATATTCTATGGTCTGACTCTTTTTGCGCTGCTGGCTCATGATCCCAGTCTATTACTTAACTTTTAAACTCTTTGTTAAGGTAGGAGTCTGCTTCCAGTGTGGAGAATGTACTGTCCCAAGCTTCAAGGGTTTTGTGCAGCAATTTTCAGAGATACTTCTAGGGACCTGTAAATTTTCAGTTCTTCCAAGGTGGTAAGATCAAAGGTGAGGTGTTTACTCCTTTCCTGGCCTGTGCTCTGGTCTATGAGTGACCATAAACACTCTTTTCTGCCTTGGAACTGTGAGGAGGATTCCCTCTCCACCACCGCCACGAGCTCCACCACACCAGCACTCCTCCTTGCCCCAGGACTGCCCCGCAGAACCATGACCCAGATCCAATCACGGGCAAAGCAAGAGAATCCTGCCTTAATGACAACAAACATATTCCTGCAATCCCCCTCTGATCAGCCACTTGATTCCCCCCCTGTCTGTAGGACACAAGCTCTGGAATCAGTTACTGCCCCAAGGACGCACCTGGACTAGTGTTGGACTGAGCTTCTCTCTCACTGTGATCCAACAGACCTTTCCTACTGACCTTCTAAGTTGTCTTTGTTGTTTGTGGGTTGAGAAATCTGCAATCCACCACAGTTTCCCTTGATTCAACCCCCTGAGGACTGCTCCAGCTTCTCTGAGGTCCAGTCTTTGCTTGCATGGCCTACACTGAACTGCACTCTTCTCCCAGCATGGCACAATAGACCTTAAACAATCAACCATCCAGGTTGTCTTGCACTGGAAATTTGTTTCACTTTGTCTTTTTGTGGGTTCTATTGCTCTAGAGTTTGTTTAGAGAAATTTTTTACAGGTATTTGGAGGGACTTGGGGGAGGCTCAAGCAAGTCACTGCTTTTACTCCACCATCTTGGCTCTACCCCCAAAAGTCTTTCCAACACAGTTCAAATGGAAGTGATTCAGTTTCCTGGCATGGCATAGGCATGCTGTCCAGGTTTCATAGGCATTCAACAGTGAGGTCAGCACAACAGTTCTGTAGACTTTCAGTTTGGTAATCTTTCATCCCACCCTTTTCTTGGAGCCTCCCAGACACTGAGCTAGCTCTGGTAATGCAGACGTCAACCTCATTATCAATGTGTACATCCCTAGAAAGTATACTACCGAGGTAAGTAGACTTATCCACAGCATTCAAAATTTCTCTATTTGTTATAACCATGGAACTCTGATTCCACCATGATGTGTGTATGGTGTGGTGGTGGCTGATGCAGCACTTGTGTTTTCTTGGTGTTAATTGTTAGATTAAAATTAGCACAAGAAGCAGAGAATTGATCCATACTTTGTTGTATTACAGCTTCAGAGGCTGCATTGAGTACATGATCATTTACAAAAAAAAAATGCCCCAATACTTCCTCCAATTTGGTCTTGGCTTGTAGTCTTTTCAAGTTACCATCAGTGTGGTAGCTGACCTTGATACTGTGTTTGTCCTCATTGAAGGCGTTTGACAACATGGTTGAAGACATCATGCTAAAAAGTATGGGAGCAAGCATGCAGCCCTGCTTCACTCCATTGATCGCTGGCAAAGTGTGAGAGCAGCATCTATTACCCAGAACCCATGTAAGCATGCCATGATGAAATTAACACACAATACTAATGAATTTCTCCAGGCAACAAAAGGTTGATATATTTTTTCATAAGACCTCATGGCTGATAGCATCAAAAGCCTTGGTCAGATCTACAAAATATGTATACAGACCTCTGATCTGCTCTTGGAATTTCTCCTTGAGTTGTAGGGCAGCAAACATCATATTGACCATTCCTCAGCCCTTTCTGAAGCCACACTGGCTCTCAGGTAGATTACTATATTCCAGGTTAAGGATCAGTCTATTAAGGAGGACTCTGGCAAGAATCTTGCCAGCACTGACTGAGAGATTCCTCATGATTGTCAAAGGGCAGTCATTTCCTTTAGTTTTATAGAGATTGAAAATGGAGGTATCCTTGAACTCCTGAGGAATAACTTCCTCTTGCTGTATAACCTGGAAAATTTCTGTCAGCTTTTGTATAACAATGGACCCCCACCTTGTAAATCTCAGCTGGAATAGAATCAGCACCTGATGTTTTGCCACACAAAAGGAGCTTAATGGAATTCAAAATTTCTTCTTCAGTTGGAACTTCAGCTAGGGAGGGATTGTAACCTGAGGTAAATTGTCAGTAACTTCAGCAATGATTAATTATGTTTGTTGAGAACACTATGGAAGTGTTCATTCCATCTCTCTAGGATCATGTCCTTATCACTAATCAATGTGACTCCATCAGCACTAAGTAGTTAAGATGTACCATAGGTCTTTGGCCCATAAATAGCCTTCTCCTGAATGGAATTATGATTATGCTATACCTATACCTATATATCTATATCTATATCTATCTATCTACCTCATCATAAAAGTGCTTTGGATTGTTATTTTCAGCATAAAACTTAATTTCATCTGCCTTCTTACTGAGCCAAGAATCCTGCATCTCTCTAAGCTTTGCTTGTACTTTACTTTTGATGGAATCAAATGCTGCCTTCTTAGATATGGATGAATGTATAATGCTGGTAAACCCTGTGGAGTTCTTACTTTTCATTTAGCAGCTTCTGAATTATTTTCATCAAATCAGCCTTGGTGTTTGCAAGTATTCTGACCCAGATGAGCAAATGCAGTGCTGTACATCAAATCTCTGATTCTATTTCTGCTCCACTGTTACCAATTGTGTGTTGGCTCAGCTTTCCCTCCAAGTCAGTAACAAACTGTTCTGACTCAGAGAAGCATTCTAATATCTAATCTTTTGACATTAATTCTTCTGGTAGTCTTTTTGCCTGTGGGCTGATGTTTTTATTGAATGCGAATATTTAGCTTGGAGAGGATAAGTCTATGATCAGTCCAGCACTCTGTGCCAATCATTACTTTCTTTCCTCTCATATCCTTTCTCTTCTCACAATCACATAGTCTATTAAATTCTATTGTTTGCTGCAAGGGTGCATCCACGAAGTTTTATTGTGTTTAGGTAAACAAAAGACAATGCTGGTGATGAGAAGGTCATGAAATGCACAAGTCTTCAGTAATAAGTGGCCATTGCTGTTGCTGTTTCCAACTCCATTCCTCCCAAGGACTCCCTGCCATGTCTGGTAGTCTGAGCCTACTCTAGCATTAAAGTCACCCAGAATTATAAGCTTGTCTTCTTTTGGCACATTGATGATAAGTGTCTCCAGGTCTTCATAAATTTTTTTCTTTGACCTCATCAGGATTTGTTATGGTGTGAATGTAGGCACTGATGATGGTGGTCCAGTGTTTTCATCAAGTGGCAATCACATTGTCATGAATCTGTTGTTCACTCCTTTTGATAGGCATATAAGTTTGTTGTCTAGATTAGTTTTAATTGCAAAGCCTATATCAGCTTCACAACATTCCCTTTCACTGTGGCCACTCTAAAAAAAAATGTGTATACAGCTCTGACTTCAGTAAGATGGTCTTCATTTCCCAGTCTTGTTTTATTCAGGGCTACTATTTGGATGTTGAGTTCTCCTGCAACAAGAAGTTGTTCATCTTTCAGATCTACTGAATTTTGTGTTGTCTGTAAGTGTGTGCACATTCCATGTATCAATGGTGAGTGGAATCATCTTTGCAGAAGTTCTTGTACATTTTGTGTTTTGACCACAAGATGAAATCCCCATTTGCCAAAATAAACAGGCCAGGGGTGAGTAAGCAGATAATTTTAGGGCACCTTTTCTAGACCCTTCCTTACACCAGGAGGTAAGCAGTGTGATCATTAAAAGGCTGCTCAGACACCCAGGGGGCTGTTGAATCCTACTACTGCTTCTAGTGAGAAGATGACCCTATGACCTAAGCTACCTGTGTGCAGGATTATGACTACAGATGCCAGTGTGTCCACACCTGCTGCTTCATCACCTGCCTGTCACCACAGGACTTTGAGATAGATAAAAATGGTAAAATGATATGGGTGATGTCATTTGATTTGTGCATAAATTGGATTTAAGTGAGGCAGAGTTGCATAAATTTGTCAGCTTCATTCTGTCTTCCAGAGTTATCAGAGTGCAGTGGCAGGACAGGGTCAAGACAACTGGTGATAGCTCTTGATGCAGTGGATGACCTAGGCCTCTCAATGCCTAATCAAGCTCTAAGTACTCCACATCACCTACTTCAGCTGCTTTCATAGCCATTAGAACAAATTGTTTTTGTCCACCCATTCCACCTGAGGAAGTCTTCACATGCTTGGGGTAGAGATCTCCCTAACTCACCAATGGGTTTGAGACCCCTTGGTTTCCCTCAACCTGGTTTAGTCTATCTGCTGAAATAGTTTACTGGGGTGTGGTCACTGTGCATGCTACAGCTTCTTGGAGACACAGGTGAGAGTTAGGTGGACTAGGTGGACACCAAAGGTGGAACGCAGCCCTGAAAATGGCTCAGCAGCCCTCACACTAGAGCTATTAGTCTTCCCTGAACAGACCCTATACTCCATACCTTCATACATACATATATGTACATATGTGTATTATGTACATATACACACATAACTATATTTAACCTGAGCTTCTCTGGGTATGCACATTTCTAACATGGAGAAATTTTTGAGGGGCCTTTTGACCACATCCAGTTTGCCTAACACAAAGCTCACTGTTCTGTCTACCATGTGGGTGGGGGTAGCCTCCTTTGATTGGCTCTCTGCATCTTTAAAACTAGAGAGATGGAGCTATTCATTCCTTTTCTGTTACCCTCTTTTTCCTGGCTTTGCTCTTTGCTGACTCCTATCTTCTGTGTATGAAGGCATGAAACGAACCACAGAGAAGAGAAGGATTCTTTTCCCTCACTCACTCTCTTTTATCCCAGCTCCAGGCAATGGGTCTGGGAGTGTTTCTGGTTTTTTTGTTTTTTGTTTTGTTTTGTTTTGTTTTGTTTTGTTTTGTTTTGTTTTATTATTGTTTTCTTCAGTTTCAGGTACAAGAAGTGATTTCCAGAGCCATCAAGACATTCAAGTCAGTATTGCAGAAGAGATGATACCTGTTCAGCATGAAGACTCTGATAATCCTGAGTGCCTGGGTCTCAAACCTGAGAAGGGTTCTTGACTTGTCACTGCAACTGTGATCCGTAGGTGCACAGGTAAGCTATGAACCTAATCCTCTTCCCTTTCCAGGGAATGAGGTGGTGCAATGGAAGAAGAGGATTATGCTTCCAACATGTTAGAGGAGTAAATTTGCGTATTTGTGACTATACTTTCTAAAGTAAATATTTCTGTGCAAAAGCTAACACGCCTATTAGATAGTATCAGAGACACATCCCTTCTCCACAATTGAGCAAACAACATTGATGGGGCTGGAGCCATTTATAGGGATAGGTAAGAATTGAGACAAAAGAATGGTTTCATGCTAAAATCAAGACATCGTCCTTGGGAGAATATTGATCTTCTTCTAGAATGAAGGGCAGACAACAACAAGCCATGTCCTGAAAGCCTGAAAACTCCCAATTCCTGTAAGTGTACAGGAGAACCCTGGATAAAAAGGGTAAAATCTAACATATCTGGCCTTAAGGAAGAAAAATCCAAGGAAATTTGTGATGATGAAGAAGATAATAATATCTAACATTTATATTACACTGACTATGTACCAGGAATTGTGTTAAGTGCTTTATAATTATAATGTCTTTTGATCTTCACAACGACCCTAGGAGGTACATGCTATTATTGTCCTTATTTTACAGATGAGGAAATTGTAAACAGGTTAAGTAACTTGCCCAGGATCATACAATTGGTTAAGTGTCTGAGGGTACATTTGAACCCAGGTCTTCCTGATTCCAAACTTGGCACTCTAACCACTGTACCACTTACACACACACACACACACACACACACACACACACACACATATATAATCTCCATCCATCCATCCATCCATTCATCCATCCATCCATTCACCCATACATACATTCCCAAATATGCAAAATAGTCAACTCATTTGAGTATCCATGACACATATGTCTATATGTGTATATGAATTTTGCATTTATGTGTATGCATGTATTCATGTAAGTAACCATCCATAAATGTTTATTATGTGCCTACTTTATGCTAGGCATTATACTAAGTGCTGTAGATAGACAGAAAGACGAAGTATAGTTCCTGCTCTCAAGGAGCTCACAGACTAAAGGACAGAAAACATGCAAATGTTATTGTCAAAAGATGTTAAAAACAGTATAAATTGGAAATACAACAAGGAAGGCACTAGAATAAAGGAACATCAGGAAAGCTATCCTGTAGAAGGTCGAATTTTAGTTGGCATTTGAAGAAAGTCAAGGAAGTCAGAAGAGAACAATGAGGAGGGACATAATTCCAGGCATGGGGAATAACCAGTGAAATGTATTATTTGATGAACAGCAAGGTAGCCAGTGTCAATGGATCAAAGAGTAAATGGGGACTGGTGGTGGTGGTGGAGGAAGGTATAAGACTACAAAGGCAGTGATTAAAGTTATAAGTAGCTCTGAACAAGAAATATGAGATTTTATATTTGGCTCTGGTTGAGAGAGAGAGAGAGAGATTGGATTTAATTGAGTGACATTGTGAGACTTACTCTTTAGACTTATTCTTTAGGAAGATCACTTTGCTAGCTGAGTGAAGGATAGACTACAATGGAGAAAGATTTGTGGTAGAGAGACCAACCAGCAAGCTATTGCAATGGTTAACACATGAGAAGATGAGCACTTGCACAGCATTTTAAATATTTTTTATTTATACAAATATTCCACAGTTACTCACATAAATCAATATAAAAGTAAAGATCTTTCCAAGTTTTAAAGCAGTAAATTTAAATTCTAGTTTTTGTTATTATAAGTTATGAAGAACATTCACTGCAATATAGAAAGGTTTTTGTCTGGAGAGAGAGAGAGAGAGAGAGAGAGAGAGAGAGAGAGAGAGAGAGAGAGAGAGAGAGAGAGAGAGAGAGAGAGAGAGAAAGAGAGAGAGAGAGAACCCACATAGCTAAAATCAGAGAAATTTGAAATAAATAAAAATATCTTAGAATCAAATATTGAACATTTTAGAATATATTTGAGAAAAGTATGAAAACAGATTTTCTCCTCCAATCCAATAATCCAGTAAACATTGATTAAGCATCTACTGTGTGTCAAGCACTGTGCTAAGCATTGGAGATACAATTGATAAAACAAAAGACAGGCTTCACCCTAACATAGCTTACAATCTGATGAGGGAAGACAACACACAAAAGGAGGGATGCAGCGGGACCAGATGCTACCCATCTAAGGTGCATCCTCATCCTTGGTGAGTTGAAACCAGGTAGAACAGCAGATACAAAATGAAATCAGCCAAAAAATCTAGTTTCTGCCCTTAACAAGTTAAGGAAGGCACTGGGAGGAGTTTGGCACTCCACTCTCCAGTCCTCCAATCAGAGGGGAGAGGAGGTGGTCTAAGTCAAGGCTTGAGTTAGTAGGATGGTGATGCATTTAGACATTATGAACTTAACTTGGCCAGAGATAAAAGCAGACAAAGTAGCAGATAAAAGGTTATACAGTGCCCCAGAGGGTTATTCAGTACATAAAGAACACATGGTCCATTTCATTTCTTTTCTGAATTTTATCATTTCAAGAGATCTATGATATTATTAGAATTGGCCCTGCACTGGGGCAAATCATGGCTCACATCAACCCCTTAGTCCCTTGTTATCTCCATACATGCCTTTCTGTCAATCAGTTCTATAGAATCCACCCAAATTTCCTGAGATCTTTTTTCCATTGCTTTTAATTTTTCTTTGGTATCAGTGCCTCCTTCAGACTGCCCATCTGTTATTCTTTATCTCACATAGGGTTTCTTTGCCACATGTTATATCATTCCATCTATTATCTGCCATATGCTATATTAATCCAAATACATTAATGACAACAATCTCACAGAATGAGATCATAGATCTTTGGAAGAATGTAATATACTAATATAAAAGTGCTGAAATCAGAATTTTACTCTTTACTACTTTCTCCTCATCGTTTAATTATATATAACTCCTCACATATGAGCAATTCCAATTCACATTATGGTTCCCATATATGATCTCATTTTCATGTCACAGATGACTTCCTAGTATAAGCATTAAAGTGATTAGACAAAGAAGGCAACAAAATCTCAGAAAAGTGTGAAAGCTTCTGTTTGGTCATACAGCTACCAATGGGCACATTGAGTGCTGGACTCCAGACTTCCTCGAGATTTGCTTTTACACTACAATGTCTTTGATAATGTTTAACAGGTCCATGTGAATTTATACAAATATCTATAGCGGTTTCCATTGTTGTGCTGATTCATTAGAACCATCACTATATATGAATTTGAAACTGAGTACAGTTATTTCCTCTTTCATAGTCTCATAAGGAGATTTTTCCTAATATAAACAAATGAAAAAACAAAAACAAACAAACCAAGGATGTGGCTTCTGACTCAGCTCATGATAGTGGCTGACTGCCTTTCATTAGCCAAAGGGCTTCCCTGTTTTTTGTTTGTTTGTTTGTTTGTTTTTCCCCATGAACATCTCTGCCTGCATTAGTTATCATCACCAGAAAACATATACTGAGCTCAAGAAACTATGTCAGGTGCTAAGATAAAAAGAATTTAATGTTGGTACAGTACTTTAAAAAAATAAAGTTTTATCAAGCACATTCATCACATCAGCCCACAAGACAGGGAGGACAGCTATCAGCAACCACATTTTTAGCAATAAAGAAACTGAGGCTCAGAGAGTAATGCCTGGCATAATAATAACTGTCCCTTATTTAGTGATTCAAATACTGCAAAGAAATTTACACATGTTATTTGGTTTAGTCCTAGCAATAAACACTATGAGCTCAGTACCACAGATATTTTTATATTTTTATCTTCATCATAGATGAGAAAACTGAGGCTCAGAAAGGCTGTGCTTTGCCCACATCCATTCAACTAGCAAGTGTCAGAAGGATAGTTTGCAGTTAGATTTTCCTGACCTCTTCTACAGAATGCTATGTGATTCCACTTCACTGCTTGGTACAAATCCCAAAGTTCATTAGTGCAGAATTGGGCATGAGATGATGGTCTATGTATCTCAGAGCAGATCTAATTCCCTTACACCATGTGACCTTTCTTAAAGGAGAATCCTAACGGCACCTTGCTTTATGTAATTAGTGTTTTTCCTATCCACCAGATGTAGACAGTAGTCCAACTTCCCAGGCCTTGTTAAGAGTATTTCATTGCAGGGACATAGCTTAATTTAAACATATGTTCAAAAATTTCTGCCATATTAACTACAAGATTTTTTAAGAGTGCTTTGAAAATGGCTATTTAAGTCTGAAATTAGAATTCATTCCATTGCTAACATTTAAGGTGCTAAAAACACTAGAAATGACATCAGCAAGGAGAGAATGCTTATAAATGTGTTAAGAATTAATCTCAGATGGGCTTTATAAGGGCCAAAAATTCCTAAGCAGTCTAAAAATGTCTTAGATTCCATTAGATCAAATGAATGATTTTTTCAGTTAGAAGTGAGGAGAGAGGTTCAAAGCTTCCTTTCTGTCAAACTGTACCTCCATCAGAAGCACCATCACAGCTTTACAGCCCCTTTAAACACTGACACTAAAACTCTATTTTAGTAAAGCTCTTTTTGGGACATAGCTCTATACCCGCTCCTCCTCATTGGCAATACCAAGATCCCAGAAAAGGAATTGGAGCACCATTGTTTAGTGGACATAGGACTCATTTTGCAATGTGTTCTAATAAAATCCCTGGCTCTGGAATCAGAGGATCTCAGCTGAAATGCCCCACTGTCCTTTACCCCCTGTATGAACTTGAGTAAGGCACTTAATTTTTTGGGACCTTAGTGTCCTCATTTGAAAAATGACATTGGACTAAATGATCTGAGCTTCCATCCGTCTTTCGAAATGTGATGAGCATGATGTGTCTGAAAAGCTGAGAGCAAGGGACGCAGTTAGGTGGAGCAGTAAACAGAGTACCAGCCCTGGAGTCCGGAGGACCTAAGTTCAAATTTGGCCTCAGACACTTGACAGTTACTATCTGTGTGACCCTGGGCAAGTCACTTAACCCCATTGCCTAAAAAACAAAACAAAACAACAACAAAAAAAAGAGTTTAGAGCAGGGGTGGGGAACCTGTGGCCTGAAGGCTACATGTGGCCCTCTAGGTCTTCAAGTGCAGCCCTTTGGGTAAATCCAAACTTCACAGAACAAATATCCTTAATAAAAGGATTTGTTCTGTAAAACTCATAGTCAAAAGGCCACACCCAAGGATGTGGCCTTGAGGCAGCAGGTTCCCCACCCTTGGCCTAGATAATCCCTGAGACCTTCCCATTTTAGAGATATGGGAGCTAAGGTACAACCAAGCTGAGTGATTTGCTCATGTTTAAAGTTAGTTGAAAAACAGGAACAAGGTATTGCTTAATTCATGGCTAATGTCAAGATTTTGCCTTTCCTCTGAAAACGTCTCCTTTATTCAACTGATGGAAGTGATTCCAAATTTCTCTTTCTCTAGTACTCCCCCCAATATTTTCCTGTAATAGAATCACATGATCAAAATCTATCTGATCCTTCTACTCCATGAAATCATAGTATAAACTGCCCAATACCCTTCACCACTAAACTTCTGGGGAAACCAATTTACATCCCATATCTCTCGTTCTTCACTACCCACTCTCTCTTGAAATGGTTGCAATTAGATTTTCATCCTGACTGCTACTCTGGAAAGGTCTCTCCCTAATCTTCAAATTCACTTGCCTTTTTTTCAGTCCTAATCGTCTTTATACTCTTTTTTTTTTTTGGCATTCTTGGCTACATATTCCTATGTCTTCTCCTCCTTGAATTTACAGATACCATGTTTTACTGGTATTATTTACTGGTTTATAATTGTTCCCCTTCTCATTCTATGTTTTTTTTTCCTTTCACAGTCCTTTAAAATTAATGCCCCTCCTCCAAGATTCCATGCAACAATAAGACCTCTTCTGTTTTCTCAGTTCTGTAGTTTATTTGTTTTGTTTTGTTTTTCTCCTCCACGACATCATTTGCTCCCAGGATCTCAGAAACTTTCCTAGGAAAATAAAATCTCCAGTCCCTACCTCTCCTAAGATCTAAGAGGAGAAAAACCCAACATTTCTTATAGGCAGTTAAATACTCCCCTGGATACTCAAACTCAGCATGTTCAAAATCGAGTAAATTATATTTCCCCTTGAGCCTTTGCTTCTTTTGACAAATATGCCACTTCCCATGTTCAAAGCTGTGTGGCTATTTTGGAGTTTTCCTGGTATGGATTCCACCTCTGCAACATCTTTAACATTTATCCCTTTATCTTTCACTCTACTCTTCTACTATAGATCTTTACTAGTACCCAACTGAACTATTGACATATCATCCTTAAAGTTTTACAGCCTCCACTCTCAACCTTATCTAATAGGACTGCCAAACATGTCTTGCTTAATGATCACTTCGGACATATCACTTCTCTGCTCAAATATCCTCAGTAATCCCCGCATTGACTGCTGAGTAAACTTTATACTCTTCTAACAGACTTTCAAGGTCTGCCATAATTGGAACAGGCTTGTCTTTTCATCCTCATCTCTTTTAACTGCCACTACAACTTTGGAATTATACCATCTATCCAAAATATTCCCTACCCTTTCCTAATATCTGCATTTTTGCTCAGACTATTTCCTATTCCTGGAATATCCTCTTACCCCCTTGTATGTTAACGGATGTAGGAATCCATCCTTAAACCTCAATAGAAATCCCACCCTATGCATCCACCATTGAGCATTGGAAAACTATGAGTCAAATATGGTCTCATATTTGTAGGTTAATAAGCAAAGTACAGTTTTTGTTTGTTTGTTTGGGTTTCTTTGTTTTGTTTTTTGTTTGTTTGTTTTTGCATTTTTGGTGGCTGGCTGGATTTGACCTACAGGCCGTAGTTGATCAATCCCTATTCTAGGCATTTGCCTAAAACTATAAATTTTAGACAAGGTACTCAACTACATTAGTTAAGGGTTTCTTCATCTAGTAATTATCTCTACCAATGAAATCACAGTTTCAATTCCTATACCTATGTAACTGTGTCTATACAGGTCCCCACTTATTGAAGGCCAGGTAAACAAATTTCACCCATCCCCAAGGGTTCTCTGTTGAAGTTAAGTGGCTTGAAGGGTCTCTAGTTTGTTTGTTTGTTTGTTTGTTTGTTTTAGTTTTTTAACTTTAACTCAAGATACCACTAATTGTAATTCTACAATTCAGGGGTGCACATACCCCAATTCCATTTAACCACTTAACAGTTAAATTAACTTGTAAAAAGGATTATTTACTTCAAAGGTATATGAAGAACAATATGCAATTTTTTCTCCAACACTTGGGGATCATAATCCTCTCCAAATACCACCTCCATCTCTGGGGAGAGGAGGAAGTTTAAGTTTTAAGTTTAACTCTATTCTATAATGGCAGTCACACCAAGTTCCAAGTCCAAAGTCCCCCAAGCTGTGCTTGTATCCTAGCACCCTGGGTTCTCAGAGCTAACTTGCTGGGGGTGGCAGCAATATCCTGCTTGGGGAAGTTTGGCTCCATGGTCACCATGGCTTGAGCTCCTGCATCCAGGGACTTTGCCACCAGTGCTTAGAACTGAAAAAAAAAAAAAAGAAAGAAAGAAAGAAAGAAAGAAAGAAAGAAAGAAAGAAAGAAA
>NW_020954642.1:1429569-1442214 GCF_900497805.2 Vombatus ursinus
AAAGAAAGAAAGAAAGAAAGAAAGAAAGAAAGAAAGAAAGAAAGAAAGAAAGAAAGAAAGAAAGAAAGAGACCAAACCCCAAAACAAAATTTTTAACCACAGATCCCCTCACATGGCTCAATGCATAGGGCCTGTAGGATAGATGGACAAGACCTTCATTCCCTGAATAAAGCAGGAAAGGGCTTTTCTGCCTCCCACCTCCCCACCCCCACCCACACCCCCGCCACCCTTCCCTGGCTAAACAGCCAATGCAAAGAGACTATTCCTACCTACAATGCAAGGAAACAAAGGATGACTTCTCCCAGAAACAGACCTTTTTTTTTTTTGATCTCCCACATAGGTGCCTCCATTTTTGATAATCTGGGCCTCAATAAAGTCCAGTTAAACCTAGATACATGTGTGTATTGTGTACATATATACAAACTTATCTATCTATACATGTATGCATATGCATATGTGTATATATAAGTACATATAATATGTGTAAAAACATTCTATCTTTCCTAGAACTCCATTTCCTCTAGAACCTAGAACTATGCCTTGCCATGACACATAGTGAGCATATAATAAATGTTTATTGCTTGACTAACTTGAGAACAGGAACTTTTTTTTTCCCTTTTGTCTTTGTATTTCCATTTTTTTCTCACTGTATAGTATATAGCACAGTGCTTGCCTCATAGTCATTACTCAATAAATACTTGATTATTTGACTAAAAGATACATGGTGAGCATGAATAGGCTTTAGCATATTACAAATAAAGAATTTTGCTTCCAATATAGTGATATCAAGGAGAATTGATCGACCACTATGTGTTCCGTTGATACCCATGTCATATTAAGAGATCTAGAGCAAGAATATTGAGAGGAAGCCATGAGAAAACAGAGCACAGGATATGAAACTGTTGATGGGTTGTGACCTACACAGTAAAGGACTATTGTTGAGATGAGCCACTCAAGTATATGATAAATATATGAATGAGTTAGATCTAGAAAGGATCCTAGTGCATAAACATGTTAGAATTTGAAGACCGTATAGAGCTTATCTAAACCAGAGATAGTCAATCACTTATCTAAGATCACCAGGAAGGTATTTATCTGTGAAATATAGGAAAAATAGGACATCATTACCCACTTATTCTTCCAGTTTTCACTTCTAGAATTTAGAGTGACTAGCCAAGAATGAATGTTATACTGGATAGGACTCTAAACTTGGATTCAGATCATCTAGGTTTTAATCTCTTTTCTTCTGCCAGAAGCTGTATGACTTTAAAAAAGTCACTGAACTGCTCTGATCTTCTCTTTACTCATGTGGAAAATGAGATAATAATAATAATTTTATTGTCTACCTCATGGAGTTGTTGTCAGGACTGAATAACTTTATATAATAATAACATGGCATATAAGGCTCTGTGCTAGGTTGAATAAGTTATTGTAATTGTTATTATTTTATTGTTGTTATTAATCATTTCCCTGGCTCATTCTCACAAGAGCTGATGTTTTCTTGGTGTTTCTTGTAGGACGTAAGCATGTTTCTACTGAGGTCATCTGAGGTAACTTTCATGAACGTGAAATCATTTTTTAATCATATGTTTCCAAGAAAATAATAATCTGAATCATAAAGGACACAATTCATGGGAATTTGTCATCTCTCTTCCTCTTCACTCTTGCTTTAGTTATTCAGTGCTTTTTTCTAATAGCTTAACAGCTACAGCATGTGGAATTACAGCCCCTGAGGATTCTGGTCTGATCTTGTTTGTCCCTGCAATGTTGCTGCCAATCTCCTGCTCTTAGGCAACCTTACAGGGCTATTCCATCAAGTCTCTCAATTAAGTTTGTCTACTGTTCACCTCCAGACTCACCAAGCCACTTACATACTCTATCACTCACCCAGAGTCAGGAAGCTAAAAATATCCTTCAGCTTGAGTGTCTTGGTTTAAAGAAGAAAAGAAAAGAGCAGAGAAGAAAGACATGGTAAGATCTCTGACTTCCATCAGTACTGTGGCAAAGGGCCCCTTTAATGATAATGCGGTCTCTCATTAGAATCATTTTTCTGTATCACCTAAGCCCTCAATGTCAGTTTGCAAACAGTGACATGCAACACCTCTTGTGTTAATCTCTCCCTCTCTTATATCTGATGGGCCTTTAGAGTGTTACATCCCTCTCCTCATCTTTTAGACATGAATTCAATGCAGCAGAGGGAACATTTTTTGAGCAAATAGCTTATCGTTGCTGAGTCCCTGTGAAACGTGTGCATTTTCAAGAATCCATCACAGCGGTAACACTTGGCTTTCTGCTAAAAATCCTTTCAAATCTGGACCACTGTGTCTAGGCTACACCAACTGCATCCTTTTTTTTAAATGCCTAAATAAATACCAATTATAACCTCTGATATTCAGACATAAATCAATCGAGTTATGGAATAGTTAACATTTATTAAGCACCTACTATATGCCAGATACTGTGCTAATTGCTGAGAATACAAATAAGAAGAATGAAAGAATCCCTATTCTCAAGGAATTTATATTCTAAGGAAGGGAGATAGCAAGCATATATCTAAATGTAAAGTGAATAAATACAAATATAAACAAAGTAGTCATATATAAAATCATCTGGGAAAGAGG
Organism: Vombatus ursinus; assembly: GCF_900497805.2. Taxonomy (NCBI): domain Eukaryota; kingdom Metazoa; phylum Chordata; class Mammalia; order Diprotodontia; family Vombatidae; genus Vombatus; species Vombatus ursinus. The sequence continues at coordinate 1,432,191 of NW_020954642.1, forward strand.
ATATTAGAAGGTAAAGGTGAAGCAGAAGACATACAGTGCCCTAAAAGTTAAAAGCCTTTTTAAAGAAACAAATTTTAATTAAGGGTGGTTTTTCCAGAACCTTGTAAGGCCCCTCCTGAACTTGAGAGCATCGTAGAGTCTCTTTCCCTTATCTTGGGATATCATAAAACTTCCCCCCTATCCTGGACCATAAAACTTCCCATCATAAAATTTCCCATCTTCCTTATCCTGAGTTCCCTATCCTGCCATCCATCTTCCTCATTCTGTGTCATGACAACACCTCCGCTTATCTTGTAAGATAAAACAGACCCCTATCCTTCTGTAAGTTGCTAGTTCTCTTTCCAGAGTAGCCCGCTGCTTTTGCATCAATAAAGCTCCCAATGGTTACAAAGAAGGTCTAAGTGAATTCTTTCACACTTGAACCAGCTCTCCCAACTCTAAATCTCAACAAAGGGATGAGGAAAGGTTTCATGAAATAATGCCTAAGATACTACTTCTTAAGGTGAGGAACTCTGTGGAGCAAAGGTGAAGACAGGGTGTATTTCAGGCATGAGGGAAGGCCAATGCAAAGGCATGGAGATGGGAGATGAAATGTCCCATGTAAGGAACAGAAAGAAATACATTTTTGATGGATCACAGGGAGTGGGGAAGTAAGAATTGTCCAGTGACACTAGAAATATAGTTGGGGCTAGTTTGTGAAGGGCTTTAAAAGAGAGTAGTTTATGTTTTAACTAAGTCACAATAGGAAGCCATTAGATTGAAAAGGAGAGTCCATGTTAAGATCTACATTTAGGGAAAATTACTTTGGCAACAGTATGTATGATATACTGGAGTAGTGAAAGATTCTAGGCAGGGAGATGAATTAGGAAGCTGTTGGAATAATCTTAGAGGTGAGAGTTTAAGAACTCAATAGGAGTCAGCTGTGTGACACGGACACTGAGGAAGCAAATGTGATCTTTTTTCTTTTTCGGTGGGGTTATACATTTGATTTCAAGAGTCAATGTGACTCTTAGTGAAGAACAGATGGAGATGAGCAGCTGTTCTGAAACTTTATAAAGAGCTTCCTGGGAAACCAAGAGGTTAAGTGACTTGTCTAGAGTCACGCAGGCAATAGATATTGGGGTGAGATTTAAAACCATTTCATCCTGAATCTGAGACTACCCTGTTACACACTCAACCACCCTGCCTCTCATGATAGGGTGATCAAATACAAACCAGGTGCAGGAGAGAGAGCCCTGGTTCTCCTATTAGAGGAGTTAAAGGACATGGACAAGTGCTCTCTCCATTCATTAATGTCTTTGTGACATTGGGCTAGTTACTGGACTTCTCTGTACCTCTTCTTTCTCAACTGCGAAATAAGAACATTAAACTAAATAGCCTATAAGGTTTTTTCCAGTTCTAAGTATATACTACCATGACTTTGCTGTGACACACAGAAACATGGGGTCCGCAAAAATAGCTGACAGTAACACAGCATATTACTCTTTACAATGACACTGGCAGATTTGGTTGCAAAAGGGGTGACTGATATTTTTGAGTCTAGAGATAATCTTGTATTGGCTAGTCTTACTACTGTGACTAACAAGCCACCACCAATTATGTTTCCTATTAATAATTCAGCAGTAGATTTAATATTTTTATTAAAGGCATCTAATAAGAAAAAAATAGTAAGAAGAGTTGGTGCAAAACATTCATTCCTCAAAAGTGTGAAACACACTTTCTCATAAATGCTCTACTCTGTGTTCGCAGGAAGAGTGAGATCAAGCTTAGAGTTCCATAATAATGTCAAATACATGTGACAAATGGTGACCAATATATCCTGGTACTGCAAGGACTGGAAAAAACATTCTCTTTTGAAGGAGCCCTCATGCAGCTCCCTTTAGGTCAAGTGTATGTATTAGGTGACCAGAGAGCAGAGTTACCTGAGTGTATTTTTTTTTCTTGAGTCCATTGTCCTCACTCTTCACTGCTGGAGGGAGTTATGTTGCTTGAAGCTTCTTCCAAATAGTGTGGTAAATAGATCCCAAGACCCAGAGCCAGGAAGACTTGAGTTCAAAACTGACCTCAAATACTTTACTATTTCACCCTGGCCAAGTAACTTAAACTTAACTAAATCACTTCTGACTCAGTTTCCTCAAAGGAAAATGAGGGTAATAATAGCACCTTCTTCCCAGAATTGCTGTGAAGATCAAATGAAATATTTGTAAAGCACTTAGCATAGTGCCTGACACATAATAGGCACCAAATAAATGCTTATTTCCTTCCTTACTTTGGGCAGCTAGGAGAAATCTCTAATGGATCCATGTCTAGACTTATGTGCATGTCTGTTACTAGCTGTATCCATTATCTCCTACTGGTCCAGTATCTCCAATAACATGTGTTGTGGAGGGTAAGAACACGAGAGAAAGTTTCATGCTACCCTTCTTCCTGATTTTCCATATAGGCAATTTGGTTTGTCCCCATAAAGCACTCCCAAGCCTGGTCTACTCAGCTCTTGAATCGAAAATCTAAGTGCTGAAATTTATCATGCTATTCATTCCAGAGGAGTGGCTAGCTTATTTGTCCTGCCAGATGTGCTTTTTCCTTCTTGATGCAACAAAGTTTGCACCTAATAAAAAGATCACAGGATAAACATTCATAGCATTCAGACATTAAGACTTCATCATGTGTGACTATGTTCTCTGATTGTGCTGGAGAGGGAATGTTCTTCCCTAATAAATGCATTATGTCATTTAACTTTCACAATAACTGAGAGATGCACAATCTAAGGAATAGTACTCTTGTGCTTAAAATGAGAACATGGAGTCTCCAAGAGGTTAAGAATTTTAACCACAGTCAGAGAGGCAGTATGGTATAACAGATAGAGAACAGTTTAACTATTTAATTAAATATATGAATGGTGAGAAATAAAATGTAAGTCTTAGAAACTCGTTCAGTCTCCGTAAGGAGCCTTTGTTTATCTATTCATTTTCATTTATTTTTCTTCACATAATAATAGTTAGCATACACTTCTTTCTTGTGGCTGTTACCTCCACCTATTTGATTTATTTTATTACAAAATATTGGTATAGTCTTAATACTTTTTTCATAAGAATATTCTATTAATATTGATATTTCACAATGTATTAAACTATCCTCTTATTGTTGTTTAATGCACTTTCTGAAGTGTTTTGTATCATAGTTTCTTGTATTTGTACCTTACTGTAGCTCCAATTTAAATGTCAAACTCAACGTGAACAAGGTGTTGGTCTTACTTAATTTTGTATCTTTCCCAGCATATAGAATGATTTGAGCACTGTATACTCTTATCTGAGTTTTACAAATAAATTATTTAACTTCAACTTTATCTCTTTTTTAATATCCCTGGGTTCTCATTTTCAGTAAGAATAAATTCAGCAAAGTTTTTGCACAAACAAGGCCAATGCAACCAAGATTAAGAGGAAAGTAGAAAATTGGTAAAGAATTTTTATAACCAGTCTCTCTGATAAGGGCCTCATTTCTAAAATATATAGAGAACTAAATCAAATTTATAAGAATACAAGTAATTTCCCAATTGATAAATGGTCAAAGGATATGAATGGGAAGTTTTCAGGTGAAGAAATTAAAATCATCTATAGTCATATGAGAAAATGCTCTAACTCACTATTGATTAGAGAAATGAAAATCAAAACAACTCTGAGGTACCACATCACATCTATCAGACTGGCCAACATGACAAAACAGGAAAATGATAAATGTTGGAAAAGATGTGGGAAAATTGGAACATTAATGCATTGGTGGAGTTGTAAAATGATCTGACTATTTTGGAGAGCAATTTGGAACTATGCCCAAAGGACTATAAAAATGTGCATACCCTTTGGCCCAGCAGGAGCACTTCTAGGGCTATATCCCAAAGAGATCATACAAATGGGAAAAGGACCCACATTTACAAAAATATTTATAGCAGTTCTTTTTGTAGTGGCAAAGAATTGGAAATTGAGGGAATGCCCATCAGTTGGGAAATGGCTGAACAAGTTGTGGTATATGAATGTAATGGAATACTATTGTGCTGTAAGAAATGATGAACAGGTTGACTTCAGAAAAACCTGGAAAGACTTGTATGAACTGATGCTGAGTGAAGTGAGGAGAACCAGGAAAATTTTGTACACAGTAACAGCCACATTGTTGATGACTAACATTGATAGACTTAGCCCTTCTGAGCAATGCAAGAATCTAAGATATCTCCAAAGGTTTCATGATGGAAAATGCTATCCATATCCAAAGAAAAAACTATGGAGTTTGAATGCAGATCAAAGCATATTATTTGCTATTTTTTTCTTATGTTTTGTTTTGTTTCCTCTCTCTGGTAGTTCATCCTATTGATTCTAATTCTTCCTTACAACATCACTAATGTGAAAATATGTTTAATAGGAACCTATATGTAGAGCCTATATCAGATTGTGCGCCTTCTTAGGGAGGGAGGGCAGAAGAGAGAGGGATAAAAATTTTAAACTCAAAAGCTTATGGAAGTGATTGTTGATAAATCAAAATAAATTAATAAAAATAATAAATACATCAATCCAGGGAGAGTGAGGTTTCCTGGCTAAATGTCGTCATCGACATGCAGACCATGCGTTCCCATAACCCAAAAAGTGCAATGGATAAGTTGGACAGATTGATGCCTCACACAAGTCTAGAAAGAAAAGAAACTGAAAAGGTTTTCTTCTGCTATTCTGAACATTCCTAAAGGAGTCATACTAGGAGCTGTGAGGTAGCCAATTTTCAAAGTTGGAAAAGGCTTATAAAAGGGGAAAAAATGAACCATTGCAAGCAGGATAGCTTTGTGTTCCAAGGGACCTTGAGCAGACTGTGTTAAAATTAAGCCATTAGAAGTCCTATTACACTGTTTGATGGTTTGACAGAATTATATGCTAAGAAATAGACACACAATAGGATTTTTTTTATATTGATGTACATTTTCAGTGTTGGAAGGAAAGTGACAAGCTATATCACATCCAGAAGTGATCAGTAGAGTGAGAGACTTGAGACTTTGTGCATATATTTAGCTATTATGAGAGTGAGGCAACTGGATGTTTTTCCCTAGAGTGAGTAATTTAGAGAGTGCCATCACCATATTTCCAAGCGCATTTTCTTGACTTTATAGGGTATCAATTTTATCTTTCCAAGGACATTCCCTTGACTTTCTGGCCCTTGTGTTTTTAGCAAGGAAGCAGTGACAGTCTCATCCTAGGGGTTAACTTTCACCTGCTTCAATATTTGAGAAAGCATGTGATGCCATGAAACAATTACTCACAAAATAACTGCTTCCAAAGTGGACATGCCCCTCTTCTTCCCAAAGCAATAGAGCTATCTATCAGAGGGAAATGCTATAGTTTTATTCACTTTGGGGAAAAAAAAAAGAAAACTGCTATTTAAAAGAGAGATAAGACATGCACGGCCGTTACCAGGCTTTGAATTCTCATTGAGTATGAACCAGGGTAGAGCAAGGAACATGAAGGAGGAGGTGCAGAGGCAAGTTTAAGCTCCATAAAAAGAAAAAAAAAACTCTGTAACGATTACAAATATTCCAAAGTGAAATGGACTGTCTTAAGAAGCTGCTCATTGATTGCTGCTCATTAAAAGGCCTTTAAGTGGTGGCTGAATGACAACTTGTAAGATGTATCATAAAGCAGATTCCTGTTTAGGAATGAGTTGGGCTAGATGGCTAAGTGCGAAGAGTATTGGCACTGGAATGAGTAAGGCCCAAATTCAAATCCTGCCTCAGACACTTACTAACTACGTGATTCTGGGTAAGTCATTTAATCTCTTTGAGTTTCAGTTTCCTTATCTATAAAATGGAGATAAAAGCAACACTTATCTTACAGAGTTGTGAGGATCCAAAAAAATAATATATGTAAAACATTTCACAAACCTACAAGTGCTGTATAAATCCTAGCTATTATCATTATTATTGTTATATCTTCTAACTTTGAAATCATCATCATCATTCTCTCGCTCTCCTCTCTCTCTCTCTCTGTGTCTCTACCTATCTCTCTATCTCTCAATGCACAAATTAAGAAAATAAACATATTTTAAATTTTACCCTGTCCTTACCCAAGCAATGTATCCTGAAGTCTCTTCCCCTCCTTAACTTGCTCGCTGCAACCAAAAACATAGGCAATGATCAATCAGTTAATAAACAGTTATTAAGTATCTACTATATGCCAGTCACTATACTAAGCAGTGGAGATACAAGAGAAGGTAAAAGGCAATACCCGATCTCAATATGATCAGGTCCTGGTGAAAAAAAAAGAAAAAGTATTTAAAAGAATGTGAAGTCCTTGAAGGCAGGGGTTATTATCTTGTAGTATTGTACCTAGCCAATTCCTTGAACATAGTAGGATTTTAACAAATCATTCTTAAATTTAATCAAATCAGAGATCAGCTCCTATATTGAAAAATAACATTTTAAAATGCCTTGGAAAAATAAGACAAATTTCTGCATAGCAAAAAGAGCGAGGCACACAATTTGAATTCTCTTCCAATACATTCAGTCTATGTCTAAACAATTAAAAAAATGATAACTAGAATGACCAATAATTGTGTACCTGTTGATAAGAAACATATCTGTGGTTTACAAATGATTTAGAGTGGGAGAGAGCATAGAGAACACTTAGTACAACCTCATAATTCAACAGATAAAAGACTTAAATCTTAGAATGCTAACATGACTCTCTTAATCTCATATAAGTAGAGAGCAGCAGAATGCAATCACAAAGCCAGTTCCTGGAACTCCATATTCAGTGTTTCCACCTCGTCATGTTTAGTACTAGAGAGAATATCACATTCTCTACCAAATGAGGATTTAGACACATAAAAAACAAGAAGATTGTAAAAAACAAAAGGAGTCAGTCTTCCAAAAAATAATTGAAGCTCTTCTTGAACATCCAGAAGAGGTAGCTATCCTGCTTTTCCTTGAATACCTCCAGTAATTAAATAATTCCATTTTTGTATAGTACTAATAGTTAAAGTTTTTAACTCGTTTATTAAGGTACACACTATTTAACTATGAGTTCATTTTAATGGATGCCTTTCTGAATGGCTTGGATCAGTGGTGTCAAATTCAAATACAAACGGGGGCCAATAAACCATATATAAGAAACCATATAACATTATCTATGTTTTATAGTATTTTTATTTGTTTTGTTAAATATTTGCCAATTGGTTTTCAATCTGGTTTGAGTCCATTTGCAAGTATTGTAGGCCACATGCTTCAGAAGTGGTTACTTAGAGCAGTGAATACAGTGCTGGACTTGGAGTTAGGGAAAGCTGAGTTCAAATCTTATTTTAGACACTCACTAGTTATGTGAGATAGGTCATATCACTTAACCACCCTTGATGTCAGATTTTTAATCTGCAAAATGGTGATAATAATGACACCTATTTCACAAGATTGTTTTGAGGACCAAAGAAGCTAATATGCAAAGTGCTTCACAAATATAAAAGAAGTCTAAAAATGGTAAATATTATTATTCCAACTCAGACTCTGTGATTTAGTCTTTCACCTAATTTTTTTTACTTTTTACTTCGTAGAATCTGTGTTGGTCCTTCAAATTCAATGGCCCTGATTTCTTCTTCATATTCAATTCTAATATATTAATCTCTCAGAAAAGGTGTTAGAAAATTGTGTAAAGAGTCATCTCAGAGACAGATTAGAGATCTCAGTATTTATCCAATATGGCTCTCAGGATATTCTTGAGAAGATGGTGGAGTAAAAGCAGTGACTTGCTTTAGCTCTCCCCCAATCCCCTCCAAATACCTATAAAAAATGGCTCTAAATAAATTCTAAAGCAACAGAAGCCACAAAAAGACAAAGTGAAACAAATTTACAGCCCAAGACAGCCTGGATGGTTGATTTGAAAGGTATATCATGCCGGGCAGGGAAGCACAGTTTGGCATGGACACTCAGGCAAGGCAGGTCTCAACAAATCTAGAGCAGGCCTCTGAGGACTGAATCTGGGGCTGCTATGGTGGTTTCCAGACTTCTCAACCCGCAAATGCCAAAGACAACTTAGAAAGTCAGTGGGAAAAGTCTGTGTCTCCAGTTAGAGATAGAAGCATGAGGGGATAGCTAAGTGGCTCAATGAATAGAGTATTGGCTCTGAAGTTAGGAGGACCCAAGTTGGAATCCAACCTCAGACATATAACACTTACTAACCGTGTGACTCTGGGCAAGTCACTTAACCCCAATTGCCTTGTCAAAAAAATATAGTAAAGAGATAGAAGCACAAAGCCAGCCCCAGTCCCTGAGCTCGGCCCCAGGATGGTGGCTGCTTCCTGAGCTTCCAGCCCACAGACTGAGGGGGAATTGAGTGGCTTATCAAAGGGGGATTGCAGGGATCTCTCTCATGGTGCAGGATTCTCTTGCTTTGCCCGTGCTTGAATCTGGGTCACAGTTCTGGGTGACAGTCCTGGGGCAGGGAGGAACGCTGGCGTAGTTCAGCTTATAGTGTCGGTGGAGAGGAAATCCTCCTCACAGTTCCAAGACAGAAAATAGTGCTTGTGGTCACTCCTAGATCAGAGCACAGACCAAGAAAGGAATAAACACCTTGCCATTGATCACAGCACCTTGGAAGAACTGAAAATTTATAGGTCCCTAGAAGTATCTCTGAAAACAGCTGCACAAAACCCCTGGAGCTTGGAACAGTACATTCTCCATACTGGAAACAGACTCCTACCTTAACAAAGAGTTTATAACTCAGGTAATTGGCTGAGATCATGAGCAAGCAGCGCAAAAAGAATCAGACCATAGAATCTTACTTTGGTGACAAAGAAGATTAAAACATACAACCAGAAGAAGACAACAAAGTCAAAGCTCCTACATCCAAAGCCTCCAAGAAAAAAATATGAATTGGTCCCAGACCATGGAAGAGCTCAAAATTGACTTTGAGAAGCAAGTAAGAGAAGTAGAGGAAAAACTGAGAGTGATGCAAGAAAATCATGAAAAGCAAGTCAACAGCTTGCTAAAGGAGACCCAAAAAAATACTAAAGAAAATAACACCTTAAAAAATAGCCTAACCCAAATGGTAAAAGAGGTCCCAAAAGCCAATGAGGAGAAGAATGCCTTAAAAAGCAAAATTGGCCAAATGGCAAAGGAAGTCCAGAAGATTACTGAAGAAAATACTTTCTTAAAAATTAGAATGGAGCAATTGGAAGTTAGTGACTTTATGAAAAATCAAGACACTGTAAAACAAATCCAAAAAAATGAAAAAAATAGAAAACAATGTGAAATATCTCATTGGAAAAACAACTGACCTGGAAAAGAGATCCAGGAGAGAGAATTAAAAAATTATTGGACTATCTGAAAGCCATGATAAAAAAAAAAGAGCCTAGACATCATCTTTCAAGAAATTATCAAGGAAAACTACCCTGATGTTTTAGAACCAGAGAGCAAAATAGAAATTGAAAGAATCTACCAATCACCTCATGAAAGAGATCCCTAAAGGAATGCTCCTAGGAATATTATAGCCAAATTCCAAAACTCCAAGGTCAAGGACAAAATATTGCAAGCAGCTAGAAAGAAACAATTCAAGTATTGTGGAAACACAATCAGGATAACACAAGATTTAGAAGCTTCTACATTAAGAGACCAGAGGGCATGGAATATAATATTCCGGAGGACAAAGGAGATAGAATTACAACCAAGAATCACCTACCCAGCAAAACTGAGTATAATCCTTCAGAGGAAAAAATGGTCATTCAGTGAAATAGAGGACTTTCAAGCATTCTTGATGAAAAGAGCAGACCTGAATAGAAAATTTGACTTTCAAATACAAGACTTAAGTGAAACATGAAGAGATAAACAGGAAAGAGAAATCATAAGAGACTTATTAAGGTTTAACTGCTAACATTCCTGCATGGAAAGATGATATTTGTAACTCACAAGTCCTTTGTCAGTATTAGGGTAGTTGGAGGGTAAAAATTATATGTATGTAGATAGATAGATAGATAGATAGATAGATAGATAGATAGATAGATAGATAGA
>NW_020954642.1:1442224-1618105 GCF_900497805.2 Vombatus ursinus
AGATAGATAGATAGATAGATAGATAGATAGATAGATAGATAGATAGAAGGCACAGGGTGAGTAGAAGACAATAGGGTGATATTTGGATAATAAAATTAAGAGGTGAGAGGATGATACTGGGAGAAGGAGAAAGGGAGAGGTAGAATGGGGTAAATTACCACACATAAAACAGACAAGAAGAGACTTTTACAGTGGAGGGGAAATGGGGGAAGGTGAGAGGGAATGAGTGAATCTTATTCTCATCGGATTTGGCTTAAGAAGGGAACAACATACACACTCAATTGGGTATGGAAATCTATCCTACCCTACAGGAAAATGGGGGGGGGAGGGGACAAGAGAGCAGGGGGAAGATAGAGAGAAGAGCAGATTGGGGGAGGGGGTAATCTGAAGCAAACACTTCTGAAGAGGGACAGGGTGAAAAGAGAGAATAGAATAAGTGGGGGGGGCGGGATAGGATGAAGGGAAATATACTTAGTTTTTCACAACATGACTACTATGGAAGTGTTTTGGACGAAAAAAAGGTTCTTTTTGACTCTAAAAAAAAAGAAAAATGCAAATTTAACAATTTTGAGGTACTACCTCATACCTATCAGATTGACTAAAAGGAAAGAAAAAGAATGTGACTAATTTTGGAGAGCATGTGGAAAAAATGAGATACTAATGCACTTTTAGTGGAGTTGTGAACTAATTCAGCCATTCTGTAGAGCAATTTGGCAAAGGGCTATAAAACCATGCATACCCTTTGACCTAGCAATACTACTATTAGGTCTGTATTCCAAAAGATATACAAAACAAAAACATAAAAGGTCCTATATGTACAAAAATATTTATAGCAGCTCTTTTCTGGTGTCAAAGAATTGGAAATTGAAGGGATGCCCATCAATTGGGGAATGACTGAACAAATTGTGGTATATGAATGTAATGGAATACTATCATATACATAGTATTGTCTATATATATATATATATATATATATATATAATAAGAAATGAGGAGTAGGATGTTCTCAGAAAAACCTGGAAAGACTTAAATAAACTTATGCAAAGTGAAATGTATTGTGTACAAAGTAACAGCAATATTATAAAATGATTAGCTTTAAATGACTTAGCTATTCCCAGCAATACAGTGATCCAAGACAACTCTGCCGGACTTGTGACGAAAAATGTTATCCATGCCCAGAGAATAAACTGATTGTGTCTGAATACAAACTGAAGCATGCTTTTTTGACTTCCTTCATTTTTCTTGATTTTTTCTTTATATTTTCTTTCACAACATGACTAATATGGAAATATGTTTCACATGACTACATGACTATATACTACTATTAAATTGAATTGCTTTCTTTTTTAACAAGGGTTGTGGGGAGGGAGGAAGGGAGACAATTTGGAACTAAAAGTTTAAAAAATGTTAAAATTGTTTTACATGTTATTGGGGGAAATAAACTACTAAACAAATTTTTTAAAAAGATATTCTTGACTGAAAGGTTAATAATCTCCATTATCTTTCACAGAAAATGAATGAAACTTTGAAGGAACATCTATCAAATAATTACCATTTGCAAAGCACTCAGCTAGCTAAATGGTGAGGCTATAAATGGAAAAGTGAGTCAGTCCCCACATCCAAGGAACTCCCATTTTAATTTGGAAAGACAGCACCTATAGGAGAGTTCAACTGCTGGGCAGATGAGAATGCCTAGAGGTCTAGAGATTCCAATAACAGAGCATGTTGTAAGGCCTGGTGGGTCAGAAAATGTAAGTGGCCAAGTAGATGATTAATCTTTAGACAATACTGGGAGGACAACTTCCTGTTGACTTGAAAGATTATAGTTGACGACTACATATCAAAACAGTATGAGTGGCCATAAACAGTATGAGTCCAATCTGTAGCCCAGCTTCTGGAGGTAACAGGCCTATATTATACTTAGGAAAGAAGAAGTGAAATATGGTTCAAAGTGGAGTAGGTACTTTGGGCTGCCTTGGGGGTAGGGTGTGGATGATAGGCTGAAAGGAAAGAAGAAGGGAAAAGGAAAAGAACAATAGTAAAAAAGTTGGAAGGTGGTTGATTTTACAGTGACCTCTAGGGTAAGGACTGGCTGGAGAGGAGATATAATTACTTCATTTTATTTTCCAGGTACTTTTAAAGAAAATTAAATCAAAGAGTATTGAAAATAGTAATAACTCAGTAGAAAGTCCAGGTCTCCAAGAGGACCAGGGGCATAGATCACTGAAAGCTATTGTTGCTCTAAAGTATTTTTTTAAACTTTAAATTATCCTCTAACCAGGTTATGCTTAAGATTAAGCTCTGAAACATATATATATATATATGTGTGTGTGTGTGTATGTACATATATACACACACATATAAAATATATATATACATACACATACACATACATATATAATATATATACATACACACATATATACATACACCTATATAATATATATATGCATACACATATATATGTATGTGTGTGTGTATAATTCACAAGCAATACACTTTTAAGTTTAAATTCCATTATTAACATTTTCACCGCCACTTTGTTAAGTTTAGACAACCAACAAGACAATAAGTCAATCTCTAATTTGTAGTATTTGCCAGGTTTTTTTTTGTTTGTTTGTTTTAGGTTTTTTTTGTTTGTTTTTGTTTTGTTTTGTTTTGATTTGTTTTGTTGTGGTGTAAATGCTTGCATGGAAAAAATAATAAATAATTAACCAGCTGGTTCAAGCTGGATCCAGAACAACCTGGAGTATAACAGTAATTTATTATCATAAATTATTGTTGCTTTCCCTCCACTAGGGTATAATTTTCTTTGTTATTATTCAATAGAGTATAAGGTCCTTAAAGATAAGGGTTGTTTTGTTTCTGCCTTGTATTCTCAGTGCCTTATCACAATCTTTTGAACATATTGGGTGCTTAATAAATCTTTGTTAAATTTAATTAAATCACGATATAGGGATGATCCTGAAAGTTGTACAAGATGAGTGCAAATTCTGATAGCCACTATCAAAATAGAAAAGCTCCAAGTACAAATTCAGGAATGTATCACACCTATGTTCTCTGAGTATCAGGCTAGTTCAATACAAAGAGTCATCACTGGACGATTAGTCACAGAGTGACTAAATTCTTCAGTCACAGTAATTTATGGAGACAATTTGCTAAGGCAATCATGGGTTGTGATCTCTGTGGATGCAATGAATGCCCATATCAAGCAAATCATGGATCTTTGAGATATTTGTTGTTATTTTTGGTGTTCTGTTCCTAAAACTCCTCCAAATTTCCAAAGGTCTTGAAAGTCATTAATGAATCTTTTCCCCAGAGAGATTTCTGGAGTTATCACAAAATCCATTGAACTAGATATGATCTTAATGTTTGTCCTTGATTATTTATGAAAAACTCATAATAAAGACGTCCCTCAGGATTTTGGCCTGGGTCTTCTTCTCTTCTCTTCTCTCTCTATACTGCTTCACTTGGCAAAATCATAAATTTCCATGGATTTAATTACCATCTTTATGCTGATGATTCTCAAACCTACTTATCCTGTACTGATCTCTCTGCTGACCTCCAATTTCATCTCTCCAAATGCCTTTCAGATATCTTGAACTGGATATCCCATCTTAAACTCATTATGTTCAAAACATAACTCATTATGTCTTCCCTTAAACCTGGGGTGTGGAACCTGTAGCCTCAAGGCCACATGTGACCTTCTGGGTCCTTAAGTGTGGCCTTTTGACTGAATTTAAACTTCAAAGAAGAGTTCCCCTTAAAAAATGGATGTGTTCTGTAAAACTTGGACTCAGTCAAAAGGCCACACCCAAGGACCCAGAAGGCCACATGTGGCCTCCAGGCTGCAGGTTTCCCAACTCTACCCTAAACCCTCCCCTACTGCTACCTTCTATATTATTATAGAAGCCAACCCTATCTTCTCAGTCTCTCAGGCTCACAATCTAGGAGTCATCTTGGATTCCACACTATCTCTCATCCCCCATATCCAATGTATTGCCAAGCTCTGTTAATTTCACTTTTGCAACATCTCTCAAATATGCCCTCTCTGGCAGGACCATAATCCTAGTACATCACCTCACACCTAGATTATCTCAATGGCCTGTTGATGTTTCTGCCTGTCTCTAGTCTCTCTCCATTCCAAAACATCTTCCATTCAGCCCCTAAAGTGATTTTCCTAAAGTGAAGGCTGAATCATGTCCCCTTCCCACCACCCCCTAAAAACTACAGTGGCTTCTGATTGCCTCCAGGAGCACATAAGAATGTTCTTTTTGGTATTTAGAGCCCTTCATAACCTAGCCTACCTCCTACCTTTCCAGTCTTCTTACACCTTAGTCCCTTTTGCCTAAAGTGTGTGTGTCACACACACACAGACACACAGACACATACATAAATATTTACATATATATGCATATGTAAGTATGTGTACACAAATGTATATGTGTGTGTAGTTCTGTGTGTGTGCATCATCTAAATATATAGAGATGAAATATACTTCACTATTGCTTCCATTCATTGTTTCTGTGTCACCCTCTGTGGAGAAACAAAATAAACAATCCATTTTTCATATGGAATCCTTTCAAAGACTCAAGGGCAATACTTATACTATTCACCATCTCCAATGTTCTTTCATACAGGTTAAATAGTCCTAATGCTTTTAAGTAATGTTCATATGTTAAAGGTTCCAGTGCCTTCATCACTCTAGGTAGAGTCTAATCTAAGCTCATGCTAGCCTTTCCAAGATATGATGCCATTAGGCTGTAGTGGAGAACAAAACAAAACAAAACATAATTTTAAATTATAAGTTCCATAAATGTAGATATTATTATTACTAATATTTTCATCTATTTTATTAATAAAAATTGATTCAGAGTCCAACCAAGGGTTGTCAATTCATCTTAAAATATCCATTTTTAGATAACCAGTCCCATGTGAGAGTCTTAGCAAACTGTTCATACTACAATAGCTAGATCAACTCATATTACATATTCATAATCATATATTGAAATATCTTATTAACATTATAAATACTAAAATTATAAAGCTGCCTCTATGCAACCATAAGCAATACCATGGCAACTCATTGTCCACTTCTATTGCATGTTTTTTTTTTTTTTGTAGGCACAGGGGGAAGATGCAAATAATATCACGAGGATAATAGAGACAGAGAGGGAAGATGGCTCTGAGTATTTATTTTTCTTATACACCTTTCAATGAACAACTGATTATGTTTAATTTGAAATTTTAAAGCAATTTCCTGAATGTAAATAAAAAAACTAAAAATTAGCGCTGTCTAAAAGCTGAATAATATGTCTCAGGAGGTGGTTGGTTCTCCTAGAATTAGGGGACCAAAGAATGGATAACTAATTGTTGGGTATGTTGCAGTGAGTATTCATTTTCATTTATGGGTTGGATTAGTTGGTGACTTAGGTGCCTTTCAACTCACAAAAATTCTGTAATTTGACAGAATGCCTAGAGTTAGACTAGACTTACCCTTGGCTTTATTCTAAGGTAGATTAAGTGGCAACTCTTCGGATTAAAGGAACCCTGGAAATGGCTCATGTCTTAAGTTATGTATCATAGAAATCTGCCATTAATGTCTAAACTTCTAGTATTAGAAACTCAATACACTTGAGATAACGCATTACCCAATATCATATTTTGCTCTTTTCATTGGTAGAGATCAATGCCAGGGACCATAATGAAGGGTGGGCTGGAGATGAGGAGAGTACTAGAGGGGAGAAGTTTTCTCCTATTCTACCTCAAGAGGCTCTTCAGATCTCTTCAGTTTCTTTGGGGTCTACAGTTGCTTCAGGTACTTTTGGCTTCCAATTTTAAGAGAGAAGATGGAAGGCACCAAAACCCATTTTATGTTGCTTAGGAGAAAGACTCTGAGAAGAAGCTAACATGAGAGGAGCTGGCAATCTACATCATGTCCATATCCCCAGCTTGCTACACTAGAGTCTTCTAGCAACTTCCCCTTGGGTAAGATCTAGGTCTCTCTCTCATAAAAGAGTTCCTTCATTTTGCATTGTGCACTGTTACATATATATATGTATGTGTGTGTATGGGTATATATATATGTATATATATGTACATGTACATGTGTATGCATATGCATATATACACACAGAGGTATACACACACACACACACACACATATATATATATACATATATATGCATGTATATGTGTCTCTGTGTATGTGTGTGTGTATTCTCCTATGTATACTTTCTCTTCATTTTTTTTCAACTTGGGTAAATGGATTCTTTGCTAATTACTCGATGTATTTATTCTGGAACTGGTATTTGATGGGAAAGAAGTCAAACCTAGGATATAAAACATCCGTTCTCCTCCCTTCAATTAATGAACAATGATCAAAAGTTTAATGTGGATCTTGAAAGACCACATCCACTACTAAACATACTTAAAGGAGAAGATAGATATAATTTGAGCCTGATACCTTCTCTCTCTCTCTGTGTAGAGCAGAGGGGCCAAGTATCTATCCCCAATCTCCTGCTTCTGCTTTTGCCAGGAAATAAAGTCTCTCTTCAAGAAGGACAGGAGGAGAAGAGGTTAGACATATCTGTTCTGCATCTCCATCCCTTTAGGCCATTCTACATGTGAGATACAGCTGTTTGCTATACCTGGAAGTAATATAGCAATACATTTTATAATATTAAGTGCAGGAAGAATCTTCAAACATAGGCTATTAGAATTTAGAATGTTTGTGCTGGAAAGGGCTTCAAAAATAAAATATTAGATCATATAATATAGAATGGAGCTTATTTCTTCCTTTTTACCTAAATTTTATTTTTTACATGTAATAAACTTGAGAAACAACAAAAATGAATGTTTCCATATACAAAGAAGAACAAAAAAGAGGATTTTATATGCAACTATGACTCACTATCTCATATAGATTGTTTCTCTTTTTAAAGAACATATTAAATTTAACTCAGTAATACTAGCACTGTCCTGGTTATTTATGTTCACTTTCACACTTCCTTTAGAACACTACATTTTAACACAATCCCAGAGAGAACAAGTAAGTTGATTAGAGCTGTGCAACCTGTTGATGACAGAACCAAGGCTAGGAGCCATGATTCCTGAATCCTTGGTCAGTGATCTCCCCATTACATCTCATAGATCCTCTGCGGTCATCACTTTAGTGTTAATCCATTTACTGAATGCCTCAGGAATGATAGTTCCTTATATGAATAATCTTTTGCAGAGACTAGAACTCAAAAGGTGTTGTTGTTGTTGTTTTGTCCTTTTGGGGATGGGGGGGAGTATAAAGGTAAAGGAGAGGTGTACAGAGCTCAAAGCATTATCCAAAGTGATGAGATCTACACAAGCAGAACACAGCAATAGGAAGCCATCCATGTTTGTGTTTGTCCTTCATTCTCAAAGAGAACCATGACATCAGGGAGATGATGACATGACTTGTAATTGACTTTGATTTGAATAAGGAGAACTGTGTAAGGTCACCAGCTTCATTTTCTCCTCTAGAGTCATCTGGGTGCAGTGACCAGGTATTCATCAGGACGACTGGAGATGGAGCTGGAAGCCACACACATGAAAAGGAGCCATCCAGGGTCACCGAAATGCTAGGCAGAAAATAACCTTTTCAGCCAATGCTGATACACCTGTAGTCTCTGCTGCTGGGAAGCCTGAGGCTAAAGTTGATCAGGTATATTCATTAAGCTCCTGTGCTGGTCAGCAGTGGAGTTCAGCCCATGAGCTCATCTTGGCCCTCTAGTCAGAGTAAGATGGAGATAAAAAGGAAGATGAGGAATTTGAGAAAGATGAGAAGAAAGAGGAAAAAAAGCAAAAGTAGGAGGAGGAGAAGGAGGAGGAGGAGGAGGAGGAGGAGGAGGAGAAAGAGACTTTCCTTAAGAGAGATCCATCTTAAAGTGGAACTGTGCCTTTAGATGGAGCAGTTTTCCCCTCTTTGATGGCTTATAATCAAAGAATAGATGATCATTTGCAAGGTATGCTCTAATGGAGTTTTCTTTGGTTGTAGCTTAAAATAAATGTTTTCTGAAGTCTGTGTCAACTTTATAACTCTGAGTTTCTGTGAGCCTCGGTCCTTGGACTTCAAAATCAGGGATATTCCCCACACATTACTCTGTCCCTGAAAAATCTATCCAATTTTTAAGGAATATTATAGAAATGAACTGTCTTCTCAGTACAGATAATAACAATGTATAATAGCCAACATTTACATAATCCTTACTATGCTCCAGGCACTGTGCTCAGAATTTTATAATTATCTCGTTCATTCCTTATAACAACCCTGAAAAGTAGGTACTATTATTCTTCCCATTTTACAGATGAAGAAACTGAGGCAAACATTTGGTGGATTGTCCAGGTTCACACACCTAGTAGGAATCCGAGGCTGTATTTGAATTCAGGTCTTCCTAACTCCAGGCCCAATGCTTTATCCGCTGAGCTACTGGATTAGACTAGATTAACTGTGAGGTTTCTTCAAATTTCGAGATTCAGTAGTTCAGTGAATGAGGTGACCCATTTTCCCTTGTTTTAATGATAGCCTCTGGTTTTTAGCTAACCTGATTTTTAGTGCTGTCTGGGGCTGCATTTTCAGAGGTCTAGAATCCAGAACAAAAGAGGTGATAAATCTCCTTTCCTTCTTCCATGTTTAATTCAGGGCACCAGAGTTGAAGGAGGGCTTTGAAAGTTAGACTACATCCAAAGTACAATAAGCAGGACGGTGAATGGACTACTTGTTATTGTTCAGTCATTTTCCAGTCTCATCCAACCTTTGTGACCCCATGGACCTCTGTCCATGGGACTTTCTTGGCAAAGATGCTAGAGTAGTTTGTCATTTCCTTCTCTAGTAGCAAAGATTAAGTGACTTGCCCAAGGTCACACAGCTAGGAAGTCTTCCTCACTCTAAGCTCAGACTTCTATCCACTGTGCCACCTAGCTGCCCCATTCTGATGGGCTAGATACCATATCAAAATCAGTCAACAATGCCTCAAAAGATACTATTTTTTAAGGCAATTGGGGTTAAATGACTTGCCCAGGGTCACACAGCTAGTAAGTATCAAGTGTTTGGTCTGAGGCTGGATTTGAACTCAGGTCCTGCTAACTTCAGGGCCAGTGCTCTATCCACTGAGTGACCTAGCTGCCCCCAAAAGATAGTATTCTTAAGTGGACTTAGTCACCAAAAAAAATCTACATCTGGCGGTATACTTTATAGTGCTAAATCTCTGTCCAAGTTTGCTCTGTCCTAGGATGCCTGATGTGCAGACTCTTATTAAGATTGCAGCTGGAAATTTCAGTTTAGCAGAAGCTTTTATTCTTTCTTTGATTATTATAAGTTATCCAGTGGGGCAGATTGCAACCCACCCACACATGCCTGAATTGAGGGACTCTTGTCCATCACCTCCCATAAATGTATGTCAGAGGGTCAATGAAATGTGTGTGTGGCACCCTCCTTTAGAAAAGGCCTCTTTTGGGGCAGCTAGGTGGCGCAGTGGATAGAGCACTGGCCCTGAAATCAGGAGGACCTGAGTTCAAATCCAGCCTCAGACCAAATGCTTGACACTAGCTGTGTGCCCTGGGCAAGTCACTTAACCCCAATTGCCTAGAAAAGAAGAGAAAAAAAAAAGAAAAGTCCTCTTT
The DNA here is from genome assembly GCF_900497805.2 of Vombatus ursinus. Classification (NCBI taxonomy): domain Eukaryota; kingdom Metazoa; phylum Chordata; class Mammalia; order Diprotodontia; family Vombatidae; genus Vombatus; species Vombatus ursinus. The sequence continues at coordinate 1,451,879 of NW_020954642.1, forward strand.
TTATATTTCTAGGTCACTAAAAGAGTGTGTGGGCTAGCTATTAGTTATCCTTAACACATAGTTCCTTCATCTGTAAATTGGGGGAAAAATGTGTGCCATATACCTCAATAATATCAATATTGCTCAGTAGACAGTGAGTCATGCTCATGCTTATAGGCAGCTAGATAGCACAGTGTATAAAGTGCTAGGCCTGGAGTCAGGAATAGCAGAATTCAAATCTGGTTTTACACACTTACCAACTGTGCAAACCTAAGTAGGTCACTTTACCCTGTTTGCCTTAGTTTCTTCATCTGTAAAATGAGCTGGAGAAGGAAATAGCAAACCACTCCAATATCTTTGCCAAGAAAACCCCAAATGGGGTCACAAGAAGTTGGAAGTTACTAAATAATAAAAACATGTATGCACACTGGCTATTTAATGCTGGACAAGTCACTTGATCTTTCCATGATCTAAGAAACTCTAATATTATAAACTATACAAAGGTTGTTGATATGGATTGATTGAGAGAGTTCACTAGAGTTTCTTACACTGATAAAATCAGAGGTCAAATCCTGATTTGTAGTAGGTAACTCTGCTAATACTAGTGCTACAATCATCATCATCATCATCATCATCATCATCATCATCATCTAGTATTTATATAGTGTTTTAATGTTTGCAAAATGCTTTCCAGATATCATCTCCTTTTATCCTCACAGTAACCTTGGGGTTACATTACATTACATACATATCCCCATTTCTTACAAATGAGGACTTGCCTAGGTTCATATAGCTAATGATTAGGTGAGGCTAGGTTTGAAGTGAACTTTTCCTGACTCCAGGCCCAGTGTTCTATCCACTGAGCTATCTAGTTGCCTCCTAGGCAAACAGAGGTTAAGTGACTTGCCTAGGGTCACACTACTAGTAAGTGTCTTGGCTGGTTTTGAACTCAGATCTTCCTGACTTTGGGTCTAGCACTTTATCTGCTGTACCATTTACCTACCACCACTGCCAATGATAATAAAAATAATAATAATAAACTATTATTGAAATACATACATTACTTTAACGTTTGCAATGAGATCTGTACATAGGATTTTATTTGTTTATTTTTCGTTTTATTGTTTTTTTTGTTTTTTATTTATTTTCTTTTTGCTAGGCAATGGGGTTAAGAGACTTGCCCAGGGTCACACAGCTAGTGTCAAGTGCTGAGGCCAAATTTGAACTCAGGTCCTCCTGACTCCAGGGCCAGTGCTCTATCCACTGCGCCACCTAGCTGCCCTGATTTTGTTTGTTTATAACAACACTCTATATACTGAGTACTACAATTTTTGTTTGTATTTTACAGATGAGGAAGCTGAGTCCCAGAAAATTTAACGAATTGCCAATGGACACATACTTAGTAAGAATCGGGGGTAGGATTTAAAAAAAAAACTCCTTGATTCAAAATCCAGCACCATTTCTACTACCCCAATGCAGTCACCTTGTACCTCAGAGTGACAAATTTGCATTATTTCACCCTTTTACAGAAGAAGAAATAGAGACCCAGGGAATAGATTTGACTTGTCCGCAGTTACACGCTAATGTGACCTATGGATGAAAAATACGAAAAAAAAATGTTGTAGTTACTACCTAGGGATCTTTTTAAACTATGTTAAGGATACCCTGGCAAGAAAGATAGTGATTTAAAACTATCAGACATGATATTTGATATTCCCTCTCGACACACAAAAAAGTCACAGGAAGTAATTTGTCTGAGTTGATATTTTGCTTGGGAAGCCCGTTAAATAATCAATCTAATGACAAAAGAGCGAAGATAGATGGTGGCCATTTTGCTATGGAGAAAGCTGTACATGAAGATAAATTTTGTGCATTTGACATCATTTCATCTGTAGTTATCATTGCAGTAAATGTTCTGGAATACTCAAGGTGCTCTTCAGATCATGGGCAAGTTAGAAACATTTAGGTTGTCTGGGTAGACCAGTAGCTTACAATGAATTTTCCTTCGTTATGTTTTTATGCATAGAGAGCCACAATCCAGGAACTATGTTTTCCATTTGAATGTAAATCTGGCAGTTAGCAAACAGAGAGTTTCCTGACTTTTTATCTGCTGAACAATCAATTCTCACTTTTTGCATCCACAAAACATGCTGGAAACATCTGCCAATTGTAAACATGCAGTAACAGAATCACATGATTCTCATTGGAATGCAGTGAATGAGTTTTCCCAACACAGAGTAAAGTAATCTAATGGAAACTTCTCTGGGATTGGAATCAGAAGACCTGAGTTTGAGACAAGTTATAGATCTTGGCTTGTTGTGTTATCATGATCAACTCATTTAATCTCTCAATGTTTGGTGGAACCACAGACCCTCTGGTTTGGATGGGACTCCAAGGGTGATTATGTACCAATTGTTCCCAAAAGAAAAAACCCTCTCCAACACTCTTGAAGAGTGGCTATCCAGGCTCTAATTGAACCCTTCAGTGATGAATAATTTTATTCACTCATTTCTGTTTATTGCAGTCCATCCCACTTTTGGATAATTTTATTGGGAAGTTAATCTTTATCTTAAACCTAAAACTTCTGTGCAATTTCTACCAAATGTTCCTAATTATGATTCATGATTCTAATTTTTCTTCCACACGTGCTCTATCTAATACTTGAAAATAGCTTCCATCACCTTCTCCCTCCACAATCCTAATTTCAACTCTTCTCCAGTTGAAATATCTGATGTCACTTTAACCACTGTAAATTGTAGATATTGCTCTCATTGCTTGATTCACAAGGTTGTGTGACAGAAAGTTCATTATCAACCTTAAAGTATTATTCTTAAAAAAAATAAGCTAAGCAATTATTTGTGAGATTAAACTCCTCTCAAAAACATCCTTCTGGCCTCTAAGCTAGTTATGAATTTTACCATCTTCTCTAGAATGTGTGAATTTACTCTAAGAGAAATGAGATTCACTGTAGTGGTTAAGTTCAACTGAAAATCAGGAAACCTGGCATGAAAGCCCAGCTTCATTATTAGAATCTTCACCACTTCATGCCTCACTTTGCCCATCCATTAGATGAGTGTAGTGATATGCATTCTCTATGTCTCTGGTGATTCTGAGTAAAGCAATTTATAAATCATAAATGTATAACAGAAATGTGAGCTAATGAGCCCCTTGAGAACAGTGACCATGCCTTCACTAAAATTTGCATCTTTTCCATCAGATATATCACAATATCGTGTCTATAGCAAATGCTTAATATATGTTTGTTGAATAAGTTCACAAGTGAATTAATAGGCATCACTATGAAAATACCTATCAGTCACTGGTATTTTCAATATATCTCACTCTCCTCCTCACAACTAACCAACTAACCACTGATCAGTGATTGCAAAAGTTGGAGAGAGAGAGAAAGAGAGAGAGAGAGAGAGAGAGAGAGAGAGAGAGAGAGTATATATATATGTATATATATATAATTAAGGAATATATATAATATATAATGCATATATATGTATATATACCATTAAGAGAATATTGAGTATCAAATCTACAATAGAAATTACAATATTTATGTCTTTTTCCAACATAGAGATTACTAAAATAAAGGGAAGAATAATGTTTTGAATAAGGAAAGGAATAGTCCTTCTCTACTAGATCCTAGTCACAACAATTCTATAGTAGCATGTTTAGTTCTAGAAACCCCATTATAAAAAAGGATATGATAAGATAGAGAGACTTAAGAGGGAAACCAGAATAATGAGGTTACTTGAGTCAGTGCCAAATAAGAATCAGTTGAAGGAACTGGTGGTATTTTCCAGAAAAAGGGAAGGTTTAAGGTGGGGTATGAAGGACATGGTTTTCACATAGCAATGTATGGCTATGAGAGTTGGCCTAGACAGAAAACAAAGCACAACAGAATCAAAGCTTTTGAATTGTGGTGCTGGAGAAGACTTTTGACAGTCCCTTGGACAGAAAGGAGATTAAATTGGTCAATGCTCAAAGAAATTAATTCAAACTGTTCACTAGACAGTTAAATAAGGAAAGTGAAGCTTAAATACTTTGGTCACATAATGAAAAGATGGGACTCATTGGAAAAGACCCTGATGTTGGGAAAGATTGAAGGCAAAAGGAAAAGGGGATGGCAAAGGATGCAAAGGATAGATAATATCATGTAAATAATAAACATGAATTTGGACAAACTTTGAAAGATAGTCGAGGATAGAAGGGCTTGTTGTGCCTTCCTGGTCCTTCATGGTCCATGGGATCATGCAGAGTTGGACATGACTACAACTGAACAATAATATGGAGGACATAATCACTATCTTCAAGTACTTGAGGAGCTATCCTGTGCAAGAGAAATTAGACTAGTCTTTGCCTAGAGAACAGAATGAGAAACAATATGTATACATTAGAAAGCAACAGATTTTAGCTCAATATAAGTAAAAACTTAGCAACATTTAGATTATTCAAACGTTCAAATAGACTGCATTTGGAAGTAGTTACTCTTCACTTGAAGTTTTGAGAAGAAAATGGGTGATCATTCATCTTTGGTTATAGAGTCACAAAAACTCAGATTTGAAAAAGTCCTTAGAGACCATCTATTCCAACTACTATTGGAATAAAAATATTCTTCACATTATTTCCAACAGGATGTAAACCAGCCTTTTATTTAATAAACTGGATTTTAATTTTTCATTAATTTATTAAATCATTGTAATAGTTTTATTAATGACTTTCATCTTTACATCACAATTATTTCTAAATAGCATGCAAAACCATGATTTGTAATGAATACAACATTCCACTCCCATATCTTCCCGCATCTCATCCAAGAGAAATTTTCATTATGTATTCTCTAAGATGAATGTTAATCATTATAATTACTCAAGGTTTATCTTTATTTCATTGTTTTTTTCCCATATCGTATTATCTTTGTGCGTCATTCTCATGATTCTGTTTGCTTTATTGTACAAGAATCCATGTAATAATGTTTCCAGTGTTTCTCAGAATTCCTCATATTTATCTTCTATGAAAACATGATATCCTTTTACATTCATATGTCTTAGTCAAGCTATTTTCTAGGTAACGCTCATACACTTTGCTTCTGTTATTTTATGTTTTTATTTTTGTTTCATTATTTACTCCAACAAAAGCACTATATGTACTGTTGTGAATAGTTTAGTACATTTATGTTTTATGTCTTTGTTTTATTTTTGCCCTTCTTATGGTTTATGTCCAATAGAGAATTGAATGGGCCAATAAATATGAATATCTTATTGGGTGACTTTTCTCATCCAATTATAATGGTCTTGACTTCTAGTGTTGAAGAATCTTCTCCCAAAATGTCCTCAAGTGAAATTTGGATAACAATTTCAAGGGATATTGTTGAAGTCATTCTTGGTGTGGTGGAAAATAATTGAGGAAACAATCCCCAATTCCCCCATTAGGTAAATATGGGACAAATTGGATAATACCCTCAGAGCTTCTTCTATCACTGATATTCTTTGACTAGGTGATTCCATAAATTATTTAAAGGATCTGTGTTGACTGAAATAGGGAGTCGAGGAGTGAGTTCATGGGTTGTGGGGATTGTGGTAGGGCATCGCAGATCCTGCTGGAACCTCACAGAATAGCCTCCCACAATGACTGAGAATAGTGACAATGAAAAAATGACTGATCTGGAGTCCAAAATTTGCCAACAAATTGAGATTGAGCAAACTAACAAAAGACTTTGATAAGAAGTGTTCTAAAGAAATCAAAGGTAGAACTCATGAAAGTTAATGAGGATAAAACTAAAATCAGAAGATCTCCAAACAAACCCCTCCATGCAGTAACATATGAATATAAAAATTAAGTCAAAAACAGATCCATTTATGTTAAAGGTTTTCCAAACGATGTAGCCCTTGATGACATAAAAGAATGGTTAGAAGGTAAAGGTGAAGTACAAAATATTCAAATGAGGAGAACATTACATAAAGCATTTAAGGGATCAATATTTGCTATGTTTGATAGTGTTGAATCTGCCAAGAAGTTTATAGAAACCCCTGTACAGAAATACAGAGATACAGAACTGCTGATACTCTTTAAGGAAGATTACTTTGAAAAAAAAAGGAAGGTTACTTTGCAAAAAAAGAATGAAGAAAGGAAGCAAAATAAAATAGAAACTAAAGCAAAAACTAAACAAGAGAAGAAGAAAAACGTAGGCAAGGAGAAGATGTTGAGTTGGCAAGTACTGACTTCTTGTGTCTAAGTGTAATATTCTTTATCATTCAAACATGTAAATAATGAAGCTGGAAATCCCTGGATTAAAAGATTGGATGCTTGTTGAAATTTTTGGTGATTTAGATTATTAAACCTGTAGAGAAGATCTTCATACACTTTTCTCTAATTACAGAGAAATAAAGTGGATAGACTTCATCAGAGGAGCAAAAGAGGGAATAATCCTATTTAAAGAAAAGGCAAAAGAAGCACTGGACAAAGCCAATGAAGCAAATAATGGAAACTTAAAATTAAGAAACAAAGATGTAACATGGGAAGTATTAGAAGGAGAGACAGAGAAAGAAACTTTGAAAAAAATCATTGAAGACCAATAGGAATCCCTAAATAAGTTTAAGTCAAAAGGTCGCAAATTTAAAAGAAAAGGAAGAGGAGGTGGTAGAGCTGTTCAGGGTACACCCAATAAAGGAAAAATACAATTCCAGGGCAAAAAACTAAAATTTGATAGTGATGCTGGAGGATCTCTTAAAAGGACATGAGAAGAACCTGCACCAAAACAGTTGAAAACAGAAAATGGAGCTGGAGACCAGTAGTTTGATAAAGATATATATATATATATACATATTCATTTTAAATAAGTTTTAAGCTGTTTCAGATGGGAGGGGGTCTTTAAAAAGAAATTTGAATTAAATCCACTTCAATGTCCACCTATAATAAAAGGAAAGACTCTTTTTGTTTAACTTGTTTTTGTTGTTCAGGTATCCTTACTTAATTTGGATGGTTTTGTTATATGTATAGTTTTGTTCATGAAATATGTTGGCGTTTCAGACATTGATCTGAACATCAAAAGAAAGGCTCTTTCACTGAAGCCTGGCTCTGTAATGTTGGAAATACCAATAAATAAAATGTATACTATATAAAAGGCAAAATTGTCCTAACTGCTATTTTTATATGGTTTCCTTGTTTTTAACAGAATAGAAATCAGGCTTTGTTTTCCTTTACTGTTGTTACTCCCAAGCAAAGTATGGATTAAGTGAGTATATGATATGACCCAATATATACGGTTGTTCAACATCTAGGTAACATAATTTAACTCTACAGATTTTTCTTCTACTCTTTGGGCAACTTATTGGAAGAGGTCACCTACTAACTGAATAGTTACCTACTTTAACATGTTTGTCTTAAGTACTCTGTTCAAATATCCACCTTTAACTTTTTAACTTTCCATTTGTGAATATTCAATCACGATCTCTTAGGTCCCCATTATTTCTAAAAGTGTCATCTTTTCAGTGGTTATAAATTTTAATTTACTATTAAAAATAAAGAAATAAAGGCTCTGTGTTTATAAAATGAGTTTAGACAACATTCATGGTCTCAGATAGCAGAACTAGAACTGACAGGTAAAAGCTACAGCTCTTTCAAAGTATTACATAAATATCATCATAATTTCTTAATAGTGAATAAAAAAATGATACTAATTTTCTCCTATATCTCAATTTGATAATCATTGCAGTATCCCCATATGTGTATATGTATGCATACACATACATGCATACATACATACATACATGCACACACTTGTTATTATTTCCATTCATTTCTATTCATCAAACATTTATTGAGAGTTAACCATGGGCTAGGCAGCTATGTGGTGCAGTGCATAGAATTCCTGGTATGGAGTCATGAAGACTCGTCTTCCTGAGTTCAAATCTGACCTTAGACACATACTACTTGTTTAGACACATACTAGTTGTTTGACTCTGGGCAAGTCACTTCACTCTGTTTTCCTCAGTTTGCTCATCTATAAAATGAGCTGGAGAAGTAAATGGCAAACCACTCCAATTTCTTTGCCAAGAAAACCCCAAATAGGGTCACAAAGTGTCAGACACGACTTAAAAATGACAGAACAACAATTATGGGCAAAGTTCTGTGCAGTTTTTCCTACTTGCTTAATTGTCTACTTTGCTGAACCTATTTATAAAATGGCAGCCCTAGAATTGGAAGCTTAGTGGCACAGAGCAAATCCTTCAAAGAATTATTTCCAAAGATTATTTTACTTCTCAGTATTTTTCCCTTAGTGTCCATATGTTAATGAAAGTCACATCCACATTTGCTATTTTAAGGTTTCCAAGAAAGCTTTATCTCAGAATTTCCTATGGTTTATACTCTCATTAGTCTTCTTGGTGAGCCAGAGTTTTCCTGTTCTAAAGCTCTGAGGTTTTTCAGTAGACCCTCTTGGCTCTTTGTCGAGGTTTTTGAAAGTCTTTATTATCTCCAAGTTGACTTAGTTCCAGAAGAAGCAGAGTTTTGGTGCTGGGCTCTCTGTTTAGTTTTATGGTGTTCTCTTAGACGTTTAATGTCAACTTAATGAAGTTTTATTGCCATTAATATGCTGCCACTCCAGCTGCTATAAGAAATGTGTAACCAAACAATAACTTCAAATAGGTAAATTCATGATTAAATTGTACTAAAATACTGATGCCAGTTGGCCTTAGTTCATAATTTCCAAATGCACATCATTTAAAATGATTGGCTACTTAGGTCTCATAATTCTTTCAAAGAGAAACCCTATAAACTTAAATCATTACATTTAGCTGACAGAACGACTCGTATTTTTTGGAGCTAAAGATATATTTTTATGGCCACACGGTGGACTCTGTTTATCACTCACCATAAAGCATAGGAAAAGAAGCACTTTTTTTGGTCTGGTTTTGTTTTTAAATCAGATGACTAAGTTTGCATCTTATAATCAGATTCCAAACTTTTTTGCTCCCTTTTATTTGCCCCTTTTTCAACATTTCCTAATCTACTATAATTTCCATAAATTAGCTATATTCCTCTATTCTTGCTTCCCGTATTCTGGAATTCATCCAGCATGATGAGAGTCACCTTAATTCTCCCCCCGCCAATTATAATTTTAAAGCAGAAATATCTAGCTCTGATATCTGAAAAACCAGCTCAGGAATTCCATTTCCTAAGAAAACTGAAGCTCATTTTAATGACTTTCATAGTATCTCGGCATTTCACATGCCTTATTACTTTACTAAATACTAATAAGGTCTGGTGTTATAGAGGATGAAACACTACAAGGAAAATCAGAAAATCTTGGGTCTAATTCTTATCTGAACACTAGCCAGTTGCATGAACTTGGGAAAGTCATTTACATAACAGATACAAGGAATAAGATTACAAAATATTGAAAGTAAAACTAGAAGAGATGATAAAATTTAATTTATTTTGAAAATAGAAAATTATTCATCAGAACAGGAAGAGTTGCTAGAACATGAATGTTAGAACTGAGAAAACTTTAGAATATAGAACATTAGAATAAGGAATGTCAGAGGGGAAATGACTTTTAAGAACAGACTTTCAGTTGAAAGAAAATAGTGTAGAAGGATAAGAAAAGATCTTATATTATAAGATACCACAATCACATACTCTAAGAGTTAGAAAGGACTTTAAATGCCATTTAGTCTAAATTATTTCTTATTAAGAGTCGCATACTACATACAGAACAAGTAATTATATAGTCTTTGAAGGGTGACCTACTAAATCTCAAGGTAACACATTGTATTTGTGGTTGGCTCTAATTGTTAGAGAAAGTTTCTTTATGTAAGAGGGTATGGTCAAGAGTATATCCTGATCAATTCAATGAACTTACTAGAATGGAAACTTTTCTTTGAAAAATTGAATAGCCTGAACCTTTCCACAGAGAGAGAATGAATATATTCTTACAGTACCAAAGAGGCAATTACTGATTAAATTCTGGAGTCTATATTTTGGAATCGGTGCTTTGGCATCTCTTACAAGATAGATTTCAGTGACCCTCTGATTACTTAAAAAGATAGACAGTTGGAGGAAGTTCACTTCGTTTTGGCTTTTTGCCTAATAAGGAAACAGCTGTTCAAATCATCAACAACAATACCAATGCCATCACCACCACTAACAACAACAACAGTAACCACAAAACACCTTTCTTTAATGTTTCATTTTTGGGTTTTTTTTCCAGAGTGCAACAGGTGAAGTAAATGAAAGTGAGAGTATTTCCTCCTCCCCAGGGAGTTAGTTATTGACATCTTTGAGGCAAAAGTAGATGGGAACTAAATGTGCTCAACCATGAAACCAAAAAGAAATATTTTGGGCTGTTTTTCTCCTTTTTGTGCAGAAAACTGAAAACAAATTATTTCTTTTCAACTTAGGCTATTGTAGCAGCTGAGGCAATGATGAAGTCTCCTTGAGAAGAACATAGAAGCTCTATGTGCTTGCCCACGTTGTCTTAGAGAGCTGTCCATGTGTAAGGTAATTATTAAGCCCCTGGCTGCTAGTGAGAGGAATAAATTTCATAAGCAGTGATCCCAGAATTAAACCTTCCAGCCAAAAAAAAGGAGATTTTTTTTTAAAGAAATTATCAAACATGAGAGTTGTCTTGAGAGTACAGAGATCACCAAATCACAGAATTCTAGAAAAAGAAAGGACTTCAGTGGCCAACTATACTAACTCATACTGAAAAGAAATTCCTACCATATATGTGGATAGTGGTTGATCAAACTCTTATTGAAAAAAAAATCAGGAATTGAAACATCTTTTTTTTTTCCCCTGCAAGTGACCCTTTCCACATAAAAATAGCTTTCAAACCTCATCTAGATGTTTCTTTCTTCAGGTTAAAGATTCACATTTTTTCCAACTGAATCTCCTATAATATGAACTTGAGACAATCATCTTATTTTTTTTTCTATTTTGAATTCTTTGCTGTGCATACTGTGGCACAATTAATTAAATACTTTGGTTGGTCAAATCATATCTAATTATCCCTTCAATTTTATGAATCCAAGTTGGCTTCTTCATGTGTTACTCTTTAGATTTCTCAATCTTTTTTTTTTCTTTATATTGAGCCAATCACCTCCTTTAACTCAAGCGATTCTTTAGGTTCTCCTTCAATTCTTCCAAATTTCTCCCTTTCTAAATTCAATCTCTGACCTTTTCCAAACTCCTCAAAGTGACTTTCACAATTTTCATAAATTTACAATCCTTGCTTTTTGTCCTGCAACTTTCTCACCCACAAACCAAAAGATGAATCAAGACCTAGAGACTGTTATCTTTCAATTTTTTATTTCAATTTCCTTCCCCTCCTTCCTTCCTTCCTGCCTTCCTTCCTTCCTCTCTTATTCTCCAAGTTCTACTCATTTCACTCTCATCAGTTCATAATAATCTTCTCAGGTTCCTCTGAAGTGCCTATTTCATCATTTGTGTGGTTCAATAATATCCCATAGCATTCACATTCTTTTAGACACCAAATCTTTTTTTTTATATTTTTCTGTATCTTATGCAGTACATTTTCTCTCCTCTTCCTTCTCTCCTTATCTTCACTCATCCTCTTATAAATTTCTCCTTCTGAAATTACTTTCTACATGGAGATGCATTATCTCTGGTCAGGACACTTCCATAACTTTCTAAAATCATTGACAGTGTTTCAATATTCAAAACCATACTTGTTTTTCTAATTCCTTTCACCAGATTTCAGCTGGGCAAGGTGACTTGAACACATTAAGGGCATTTAGGTACAGTCTTACACTTCCCCACTTATCTTAGCTTTTAAATCCCTAGTTGCCATTTTTGTTCTATCCTTTCCAGTTTAAAGGTCACTCTCCACGACTAAGAAAGTAAAAGCAAAGTAAAAACTGTACATCGCTGTCCTATTTGTACTGTACCTTATCAACTTCCTATCCAACAAATATACCAGTCCCATCCCTTCTTTGAGCCTCATTTTCCTCTAACGTAGCTTTAAAACAAAGCAAAACAAAATTATCTTTCTTAGCTTTCATTTCCAGACTTAAACTTTTTTTAAGAAAGTGCCAAACATTGGAGTTGTCTTGAGAGTACAGAGATCACAAAATCATAGAATTCTAGAAAGAGAATAGACCTCAGTGGCCAACTTCATTAACTCATACTGAAAAGAAATTCCTATCATATATGTGAATAGTGGTTGACCAAACTCATTCCATGCTATAACATTCATTCATAATGCCATGTTTGTATTCAAGCTTCACTTCTTGCCCTTGCTTTCATAGTCCTTAAAATCTCAGTTGGTTGATGAGCAGCTTCTTTAAGCAGTCCTTCCCTTTTCCTTCTCATTGGTTTTATTTTTCTTTGTGTCTTTAAAATATCAGTCTTTAGAGATACACAAACTTACTGGACTTTAGGGCTGGTTCAATGAAAAGAACAACACCTTTGACATTTACTATCTTTGTAGACCTTAGGCAAGTCCTTAACCTCCCTCAAGTCTTCTCTTCTGAAAATTAATTAATTAAAAAGGCATTTACTTAGGGATTACTGTGTGCAAAGATTTATGTGAAAGTTTTAAGATAGAAATAAAAAAGCAAGGCTCACAAGGACCTAAAATTCTAATGGAGCACACAATAAATATAAATAGTTACAACTGAAAGTCAGATGGAAAGGTCCCATGGCTCTGTGTGTGCAGGGGAAAAAATAGGATTCAATCAATGATTCTTTTTTAATGCCATTTACACTGATAAAATCATGTCAGTTTCAGTAACATGTGGAGGTTGAGATATATGGATGGTCCTTGAAGTCCCTTATAGTTATCTATCTGTGATCTCATAGAATTTTAGGCCTTGGATTCTTTTATTTTTTTTAACCAAGTCCTTTGAAATGCACTATGCCCAAATGTAGCATAAGTACTCAATCATGCACAAATTTCCTCTTTCTAGATTTAAGTTTTGTGATATAATGGGCATTTTCCCACAAGGTTCTCACCATCCTCAACACTACCTCCAATTACTATAGATACACAAATGTTAGAGTCAATAAGTCAACAAGTATTTATTAAGTACTTACTTGGGGAGGCACATGGGCTAAGTGATGGGAAAACAAATACATTTTTTTAAAGAGACTACCTGACCTATAGGAGTTTACATTCCAATGGCGGAGTGAGACACAATGTGCCAAGCTGAAAATTGATGGTGTTTGTGTGTGTCTGTGTGTGTGGAAGAGAGAAAGACAGAGAGAGAGAGAGAGAGAGAGAGAGAGAGAGATGGGGGGACATAGAGGAGAGGGAGATACCTTCATGTAGATAGAAGTTTGAAGAGTAAGACTGAAGCCAGGACAAGACTGAAGGAGTCTACATGACTAGTCCAGATACTTCCTTAAAATGGAAGTTCTAAGAGCAGCTTATGAATTTGAGGAGGAGGTCACAAATTTGGAGGGATCATCCAGTGTGACAAGTCTGTAGAAAAAATGGATTTCTATCAGAATGAAGAGACTGTTTGAGCATGGTGGACAAATGTCCAGAGAGTCAGGAATAGGGCCAGGAGAGTTGCTGAAAGTGTAGCAATACTTCTGGCACTATTTTCCCCTGACTCTCTTTCATGGCTGAGAAAGAGTCTCTAGAAGGTAACCAACTACTTCTCCCCTCAGAGTTCTAGGGCTAACTTTGAGAACTGCTAAAATTTCTAGTACTCATGAGGCGCTCATTGTGTGCTTACCAATGACAAATGCTCAGCCAAACTCAGTTGCCTTTTAGATATTGCATTTTCTGAGATAAGTGTAAGAGTTATTGGTGCAAAATAGTCCACAAAATGTGTAGGGCATACTTTCTGACAAGTATTCACAGGTCTGTAGATGCAAGGGGCTTATATAAGTCCAGGGTAAAGTAATGGTGAGGCACATGTATAGGAAAAACATGTGGCAAAGGAGAAACTCACTATTACTGGTTACTGTAAGCTCTTTATTGAATATTTATCTAATAATAGTAATAATAATAGCTACATTTATAAGACATCCACTATGAGAGAGACACTATGCTAAATTCTTTACAAATGTTATCTCTTTTGATTCTTACAATCCTAGGAGATAGGGACTCTTATTATCCCTATTTTACAGTTCAGGAAACTGAGGCAAGCAGAGGGTAAGTGACTTGTCCAAGGTTACAGAGCTAGTAAGTCTCTGGTGTCAGATTTTTTTGAATGTTTGAACTTCTTTTATCTTTAATGTTCAGTTTCTATAATAAGTTACAAAGCTGTGCTTTGCAAAAGACATTTTAAAGACTACTTTTTAAAAAGTTAATAGTTAAGCATTTTCTATTTGATTACTTACATGGAACGATGCCCTAGACAAGTGAGGGTACTAGGGATGTAAGGGCATCATTTGACCATCTGGCAGCCTGCATTAGCAGTTAAACAACAATCTGAGAACTTAGAAGCCATTCATTTAACTTAATCTTTTACTTTTTCTTATCTCTAGGACAAAGATTTGATCTGGTTGGTACTTGCATTGTTAAAAATTTTAAGATGAAGATAGATTTCCAAATATTTTAAGTGTTCCAGAATAAAATATTTATATAAAGAATTATTGATTTTTGGTTGATAATGACTTTTTTCTATAGAATTAACAAATTAAGCAAAACTGCACCACAAAATTTGCTTCCACTGGAAATGTCTAAGCAGATTTTCTTACTATATTGAAAAATCTGGTTTTCAAGGATTCACACAATCAGTACATATGCATGCTAAGTCTCATATCATAGGAATACTAATAACAGGACACAATGAATTTAAGTATATCTTTCATCTAAAAGCTTCAGAATTAGTAACAAGAAATTCCTGATTAACTAAGCAATTTATTAGAAACAATTAATTTCTAATGCTTACATGATATATAGATGCCTATCCTTCCTTCACAGTGCTGGGGGTGGGATTACCATCCTACTTAAAAGATATTCCCAACAAAGATTTTACTCTGTTATTTTAGGAACTTTTTATATACGAATCCATGTAACCTAACCAGAATTTTTGCTTTATATTTAGAGAACAATAAAAAAGTTGTTTTTTAAGTGAAGATTTGACAACAATCTCAGTTCATTTCATGTTGAATTAATGATTTTTCCTTTCTTGAATCAATCTTAAAAAGAAAACACTCAAACTCAAGTCTCCGACAGAGAAGAAAAAGGAAAATTGTTAACATTTTGCTTAATTATCATATTTGGCCCATTTCCAAGTAGTGTGTCAGTCTCTGGGGAGCAGTGCTATGTTCTTTGGGCCAGAAACTGCATATACTGTCCTCAAGCATCAACATGATTAGCCAGACCACTATATGCTATCCAAGTTGGTTGTCCAACAAAGTCTCATTGCTTTAACATAGCTTGTTTCATCTAGGGTAAAGTGATGATAAATCCAAGCTGAAGTGTTACCATGTCTTCTTTCTCCAGGAGGATATGGATTCACTTGTCTTGTTTGTCTCTTACATCAAAGTATCCACTTCCATCCAGGATATGGCGAATTTCACCATCAAGCTATAAATGTTTTTCTTAAAACAACTCGATTTTTTGTTTATAATTTGGCAGTTTCTCTTTACAAATGGCTAATATGTCCATCCAGCAGTATCACTTTCTTCTCAGATTTTCTCTAGCCCTGGATCATTCTCATACTTGTCAGCATCCACTTTCCAGTAAAAGATGCCAAGCTATTTCGGCTGTTCCAGGCTGACTGGATGCCCAAGCTCTAATTTATGTGGTTTCCTCTGATCCTCCGAAGAGTCATCCATATACCAGGCCTCAACCATTTCTTCTCTGTGGAGTATCACCTGATTTCCTTGAAAAACTCCTTTAGGAAGGAGTCCTAGAGAAAAGGTAACCAGGCCTAGGTCCTCAGCCAGTCCCCAGATTTAATAAGCTTCTCTGGTGTTAGATTATAACTTGAGGCTTCTTGGCTCCTAGCCCAGCACTATCCATACCAACTCCTAGCTGCCTATAATCTCACATTCATTTCAGTTGCAAGGGTTCACATTTCTTGAAAATTCCATGGATGATTACATTCATCATTTTCATCAATATTTGTCTTCTGTGTAACTTTGCTTGCAGATGAAAACATTGCCTGCTATAAATCCAGTTTCCCTGATAACATGATTGGAAGGGAATAGAGAGGGTGGAGAAGGAGAAAGTCTCCAGACCATAAGAATTTTCTCACGGGGACCTGGATTCAACTGTCAAACTGAAATCATAGGTTAGCACACTTGGAGTTCTTTACCACATGCATACATATATATATATATATATATATATATATATATATATATAATACACATACATGCATATATATATATACATATATGTGTGTGTGTGTATGTGTGTGTATCACAGCAGAAAAAAACATGGTGCTAGCACAATTGAAACTTCTTCTCCCCTTATGTTGATTAAATTATTAGAAGATAAGGTGTGGACCTCCCACCCCAACCCCCAGACCATACACTTCTTATATAAGGAATCTTAGAACATAGGATGTTATCTGAGTTATAGAATCTCCTCCTTTCACTATCTCCTTAAAGAAAATTGTTTAAAACTTAGAATGTTAGCACTGGAAGGAAACCTGGGCATCGTTTATGCAAATTCCTAATTTTACACTTATGGAGGCCCAGCCACATTTGTTACAGTCAAGTAAGGTAGATATTAATGTTCTTAACCTTGCCATATCCATGGGCTGCAGGAGGAAGGTTTGAAAATGGGGTGGATAGCATAGCAAATATAAATTTAGTGTGCTCAATCTATTTCCTTATGTTTATCCCTTCCCTGAGATAAGTCTGCTTCAACATAGAACTATTATTACAAAGGGAACAGTGTCATCCTGAGACTTGCCAAGTATGTGAATCACATTCTATCACTGCAGCTGCCATTGCCTTTCCCACAAGTTTTCCCCTTCTCCTGTCTTCATTGTTTGTTAAATAAACATGGTAAAATAACAATATCCAAAAAAAAAAAACTATGATGGGGGACATCAGTTAACACCTCAAAGTATGAAGCAAGTTTGACTTCTAACAGATTACATACATGTAAGTCTGAAAGTACATAGTCTGGACAATGGGAATAATGCTTTGCCTTCTCTGTTTCATGTTAACTTCAAACAGCTCAGAAATTAAACAAATGAAGTGATGATTTAATGATTTTATGATATCAGAATAATTTTCATTAAAAATGGAGGACTCTCATCTGGAAGAAGAAAAGGTCAAAAATATCAAGGGAATTAATTTAAAAAAAAATATAAAGGAAGGTGGCCTAGCTCTACCAGATCTAAAATAATATTATAAAGCAGCAATCATCAAAGCTATTTGCTACTGGCTAAGAAATAAAATGGTTGATCAATGGAATAGATTAGGTACACAAGACACAGTAGTCAATGACTATAGTAATCTACTGTTTGATAAACCCAAAGACCCCAGCTTCTGGGATAAGAACTGACTATTTGACAAAAACTGCTGGGAAAATTAGAAAAGAGGATGGCAGAAACTAGGCACAGACCAATATCTTATTCCATATACCAAGATAAGGGCAAAATGGGTATATGATTTACACATAAAGGGTGATACCATAAGAAAATTAGGAGATCAAGGAATAGTTTAACTGTCAGATCTATGGAGAATGTAAGAATTTATGAACAAATAAGAGATGCAGCACATTATGAAATGCAAAACAGATAATTTTCATTACATTAAATTGAAAAGTTTTTGGATATACAAAGCTGATGCAACCAATATGAAAAATAAAAGGCAGAAAGCTGGGGAAAATCTTTACACTAAGTGTCTCTGACAAAGGCCTCGTTTCTCAAATATATAGAGTACTGAGTCAAATTTATAAGAATACAAGTCATTCTCCAACTGATAAATGGTCAAAGGGTATGAACATGCAGTTTTGAAATGAAGACATTAAAGCTATCTATAGTCATATGAAAATGCTCTAAATAACTATTAATAAAAGAAATACAAATTAAAACAACTCTGAGATACTACCTCACACCTATCTTATTGACTAATATGATAGAAAAGGAAAATGATAAATTTTGGGGATGTGGGGAAATTGGAACACCAATGCATTGTTAGTGGAGTTGTGAACTGATCCAACTATTGTGGAGAACAATTTGTAACTATGCCAAAGGACCTACAAAAATGTGCATACCCTTTGATCCAGCAATAGTACTACTAGGTTTGTATCCAAAAGAAATCATAAAAAAGAGAAAAGGACCTACAACTATAAAAACATTAATAACAGCTCTTTTTGTGGTGACAATGAAATGGAAATTGAAGGGATGTCCATCAATTGCAGAATGGCTGAGCAAGTTGTGGTATATGAATGTAATGGAACAATATTGTTCTATAAGAAATGATGGGCAAGCAGATTTCAGGGAAAAAAAAAACACCTGGATAGACTTACATGACCTGATGCTGACTGAAGTGAGCAGAACCAGGAAAACACTGTCCACAATAACCACAACACTGTGTGATGATTAACTTTGATGGACTTGACTCTTCTCAGCAATACAATGATCTAAGACAATTCGAAAATACTCATGATGGAAAATATTATCCACTTCTAGAGACAGAACTATCAAGTCTGAATGCAGATCAAAGCATACTATTTTCACCATTTTTTTTGTTTTTGTTTTTGGGTTTTTTTTTTGCTTTCTCTTGGTCTTTTCCTTTTGTTCTGATTTTTCTTACACAACATGACTAATGTGGAAATGTTTAATATAATTGTATATGTATAACCTATATCAGATTGCTTGTTGTTTTGGCGAGGGGGGAGGGAAGGGAGAGAGAGAGAAAAAAAATTTTGGATCACAAAATCTTATAAAAAGTGAATGTTAAAAACTTTCTTTACATGCAATTGGAGAAAAATAAAATACAATTAATTGTTTTATTTTTTAAATGGAGGAAGATGCCCACATTGTGCAGCACTGCAGTGGAAACTATGTTGGCTTTAGAAGCCAAAAGACTTAAGTTTAGGTCACAGCTATGATATGTAACAGCTCTGGGCAAGATGCTTCTTCTCTCTTGGCCTGACTTATCTAGTCTCAAAAAACGTAACAATGATGCTTACACTACCGATTTCACAGATTTGTTGTGACAAAACTGCTTTCCAAAACCCCAAATCTATGAATGTGTGCATTCTTGTCCCTCCATCAAAATTTCCAACCAATGCCTCCTTGGTGACTGAGTGTGTTCAACCATAAGTTTTGGTTAGGTATTGCCCGTAGGAAAAAAAAAAATCAATATGGCCCCATTGTAGGCTTCTGTCTATTGTTTAAGAACCAGTCCAGTAAGGTTTATAATAAGAAGTTTCATTAGATAGGAATGAATTTTAAGGGCTACGGAAACTAACTAAAACATTCTATTGAAGCCTGGGTTTCTCAGGATTTCCACATTCATTTTTGAAAATAACATCCATAGCAAATAATATAGTTCTTTATGTATTGATTTAATGATTCTTAAGCTTAATCACATGCTATCTTGTGTTTGGGGTCACCTTCCTCTAGATGAGGCTGTCATGCTTTGATTAGCTAGTGGTAGAAACTGAAGGATGATTTAGCAATGTCAATAATATCCATGCTCCCAGGTAGTTCTCTGTTTAAGGGAATTAGTGTCTTTCTAAAATAGTACTAAGTACTATACATAACTGACAATTGTTTCTTGTATTTCCAGAGCTTTATCATATTATATAAAATTATTTGAATACAATATTTAAATGTGAACTATTATTCATAACTGGTATTTATATAGTTTTTTTTTTAAGTTTGAAGAATGTTTTACATATATTATCTCATTTTAGACTGCCAATATCCACAAGAGGTATTATTATGTAGATGAGAACAATGAACCTCAGAGAGTTTAAATTACTTATATTCACACAACTAGTGAGTGTCACAGACTAGATATGAACATAGATCTTTCTGAGCCAAGGTACAACACTCTTGTCTACTCAGCTGTTCTAGAGACAGTAGGTGTCACTTAAGTTGTGCTTTGAGTCAGGATCTGGCCTCAGATACTTACAACCTGCATGACCTTGGTTAAGTCACTTAACTTCCATTTGCTTCAGTTTCTCAGCTATAGCTCCACACTAGGTGCACTTAGGTGAGGTTCAGGTTAGAGTGCCAGGCCTGGAGAAAGGAAGACTCATCTTAGTGAGATTAAATCTGGTCACAGACACTTACTAGCTGTGTGACCCTGCACAAGTCACTTAACCCTGTTTGCCTCAGTTTCCTCATCTGTAAAATAAGCTGGAGAAGGAAATGGCAAGCTGCTTATCTTTGGCGAGAAAACCCCAAATGGGGTCACAAAAAGTCAGACACAATTGAATCAATTGAATAACAACAGCAGCAGCCACAACAAAGGATTGACTGGGATTTTCCTTGTGACTTAAAGCTGAAACCTCTTTATGTATTGTTTCATCATTAGACTATGACTTCCTTGAGAGCAGAGACTCTTTTATTATTGTATTTGTATCGTTAAGTGTTTAGTACTTGCAAATAAATACTTAATAAAATGTTTTTCATTCATTCATTTATTCATTCACTTTCCCTTTTCTAAATCAGCTTTCATACTACTTAGATTAGTAGTAAATTCTCTATATTGAGATAAATTCTGCTTCCCTGTAACTTTCACCCATTTCTCTTACTTGTTGCCTTAAAAAATAAGGCTAAATAAGTTTAATCTTCTTTCCCCATAACAACCTTCCAGATATGTAGACAGTTACCATAACCCCCATGAACTCTTCTACTCTTGACTAAATAATATGAGTTCCATCTATTTCCCTATTCCATAACTAGAATTTCTTTATCACCTTATTTTTCTTTCCTGTCAGTTCCTGTCTGTATAACTGTTCATTTAACCCTAAAAACTTTGCAAGGCCCATCAAATCTTGTTTTACAATCAAACATCAATCAATGTTTACTTTGGTTTTAGTTAATATAATCCTGATACCCCCCCCCAAAAAAATCAGGTATTTCCTGAATCAAACAAAATGAAAAAGTGAACCCATGTTTAAATAGTGAAAAAAAAATATTTTTTCTCCTGAAGTTCCTCAAATTTAACCTTCATAGCATGTATAATATATGCTGTGAGCTCATTTTCAAGGCAAATATTTTCCATGATCAGTCTGAGTGTGATCACCCATGTTTCCACTGGCTTGGCCAAAGATAACAGAGTTTTGTATCCGTGAATACTCAGCAAATTCTTTCATACTTATTCCATTTTCTCCAAATACGCCATCACATGACCATAATGTGTAACGTGGTAACATGTCTGTCTGTCTCTGTCTCTTTCTATGTCTCTGTTTCTGTCTCTGTCTCTATTTCTTTTCCGCCCCAGTAACCCCTTCTGACTTTTTATATCATGCCCTTCCTGTCTGTCTGTCTAATTTATTGTTTGTCTTTGCACCTGTATCTGTGTTTTCAACTCTTTGCAGAACTGCAATTTTTGTGTCTCTCTCTGTTTCCTTGTTTTCTTCACTCTATCTGAACATCTACTCTAAGTATCTCTGCATCTTTTTGGATTTCTGTTTCTGTTTGACTTTCTGTTTATTTGCTTAATGCTACTCGCCGTATGTCTCTTCTACTCCTCGAGTGCCTTTTTTTTGTGCCTCTGGATGTCTCATACTAAATCTCTTTTTGCCTTTCTATTTCCCCCACTCTCTCTCTCCCTCTGTCTGAAATAACTGAATATACTCTGAGGAAGCAAAGGTAAGTAAGTAAGAATGTTTGCTCTATTCCCAAGAAGTATAGTCCTTTTCAAGTAAAGATAGAGCCGCATCTCTCTGTCTTTTGTATCCTTCTGTCTACCCCAAGTGATTTTCAATGTTTATCAACTTTAATCAACATGAATGACAGAAAACCTGATAATACAGAATAGCCATTGCTGCTGGTGGGACCAATGTCTTTTGAAATGTCAGTCCTGAATAAGCAGTATTTACATTTCATTGGGACTCTAGTTCTTAAAAGATTTTCATCTTCTACACCAGAGGGATGAAATCAAAGGTTATTTAACTACTCATCAGAAAGTGTATCTCTGTACAGAATGAGAAAGTCTTTCTGCCTTCCCAAGGTACTACTTTAGGCCATGTAAGCCAGCAGAGATGGAAGAAGTTCATAGGGGCTAAATCTGCTCATCTCTCTACATTTCACCATACATAAAGTTCGTATTTTATCTATCTTTTTGTTTGTAACTAATTTTATTCTGATTGGACAGTACATTCATATCATCCATCCTTTGAAGAACTTTGACATCACAAAATATTGGGTGAGAACTTTTTTCAAGTTCCACTTCTTTTTCAGAAGAGGAAAGTGAAGCCTAGAGAGAGAAAATCATCTTTTTATGAGGCTGTCCTCTACGTTTAGCAAGGCTATCTCTTTTTGGCTAGCAGGGAGGTCCAAATAGATATCTTTATACTTTTCTTCTCTCCTCTTTCTCCAGGGAAGGCTTTATTTCCTGTCAGGAGGGGAATCAGGAAGTTAGAGGACAGAGACCGGCACTTTGGTTTAGTCAGAGAAAGGGAGTATTGGGCAAGAAACCTGTGTGTGTCTATGTGTACATAAACACACATCCACACACACACACACACACACACACACACACATATTTAATACTATTATTCAGACACACACACATATTATATATATATATACATATATATTATTCTATATTATTAAATATTATTAGTCTAGACCATGGGCGGGGAACATGTGGGCTCGAGGCCATGTGTGGCCCTCTAGATACTCAAGTGAGGCCCTTTGATTGAATCCAAACTTTGTTCTGTGAAGTTTGGATTCAATCAAAGGGCCATACTGAGGATCTAGAGGGCTACATGTGGCCTCTAGTCTGTATATACTCCACCCCTGGTCTAGGGGATGTAGTTTTCAGGTTCAAACTGAAGTCATGATGACTATTTCTGAATGGGGAAAGGAACACCTCAAGTTTAAAATCTTGCCCTCCTTCCCACCAAATACTAGTTCCACAATGAATGTATGCATAGTAAATAGCAAAGAAACTCATATATCCAAGTCAATACCAAAACAGAAATCAAAGTAAGTCTATGTAGGATAATGTATACCAGATGATACAAAGTGAAAGACCTCTCCCATTAAGAGTGATGTACTTCAGCTCAACAAAGAGAGTCCCAGATGTCACCCAAAGGAGAAATTGCTTGATGTCTTTAGTGCAGCAGGCTAGGGACAGGGACATGATGGAGACTGTATGCAACTCCTACATCACTTTCTTCCTGGAGTCCTTTCTTCCTTCAGCAAACTGAAGTAGAGTTGACATCATCCATCTTCTGTCTCAAAACTGGAAGGTAGAAAAATCCAAAGAGAGGGAAAAGCCCAAAAAGTCTCAAGAGCATGAAGCAATTTAAGATTGTGAAGATACTGAAGAGATCAAACTTCTCCTCCACCACTCTCACCAACTCCACCCCACTCCTCTTCCAGGTGTGGGGCATTGGTCTCCACAAATGTAAGACTTATACAACTGGGCTTTGGGACTCATGTTATGCATCTAACCAATTAAATGACAGAGTTGAAAGTACCCAGATCATCTAACCACAGGCCAATGATCTTTGATGGAAATCAAGTCAATGAAAATAAATGAAACTACGTGAATGCGTATGTTGGAAAGGGAACTTCTTCCAACAATGTAGATACCAACTCACCTTTTTTTTTTTCCAATCAAAGACAAGGTTAATTACAACATTCATCATATTGGGCAAACTCTTAAGGAGTCTGAACATGAGTAAGCAGTGGTTAGATTATAAATCCCAGCCATGGCTAGATTTTAGGAATCTGAGCATTGGCTAGATTATAAGAATCTGAGCATCTTAATGGAGACAAGATGGATCTTATATACAGAAAGCCTGTGGGAGGGACCTATGAGTGGCCAGTAAACTGGGGTGAACAGAACTCCTGGGACCTGGACTTTGTGGCCAAGGGAGAATGGAGCCTAGCTAAGATTAAAGGGGGCAAATGGCCAGGGGCCATTGGAAGGTAAGACAATGGAAGGGAGAGTGGGTGTAGTCACAACAAAAGTCCAGTTGATAGGATTATAGCCTCAGGCTAATGGCCAAGATTTGGCCATGTGGGAAAGTCCAGGGTTTTTCCTTTCTGGGGCCCAGATCCCAACCCCATCATTCCCCCCTCAAACAAATGGGACCCAAATTCTTTTGGAGTAAGGGGCAAAGGTCTCAGCTTCTGAAACTGCTTCCTGCTGGCAAGGGGATAGAGCTGTCCCTGCCTCAAGGGGGTCCCAAAGAGGAGGTTGACTGCAACTGAGCACAGGCTGCATCCAGGGAATGATGGGAGACATTGGCTGGTATTCGCTGTTTGCTACCAACTGTAGGTGAATGGCCTGTAGTCTGGAAGACACAAATCTGACAGAAAAGACTGCAGGACCCAGATATAGAACAGGGACCAGATTTAGGGCCCAACTTTGAGAGGATAAAACATCCTTAGCTCTGTTTGGATTCAGATAATTCAGTTTTCCAACCATGCAGCATCAAATCCACCTCGTAGCCTGACTCAGGAATAGCCAGGTGGGTAACATTCCCTTTCAAAGGAACATAATGGGGAAACTGAACCAGGAGGATCCCATCTTACACTGAGGCTAAAATTGTCCTCTCAGCTTTTCCCAATGCTGACTTCCCACCAGTATCACCTTCTCTGAGTAGCCTGTGGCATTTCTCTCAGATGGTGGATTATTGATTATCAATGGATTATGATCAATCAGACAACTCCAAATAAAATCCTATGAGCTTTTACCTCAAACAGCAAGTTTCACTAATCGCAGTTTAGGAAAAACTTTTCCAGGATTTATATCTCAAACTTAAATTTGTCCTGGTGTAAAAAGCCAATCATTAAAGATTTCTATACACTTGCAAATTCTCAGCAAGCCATACATATCCCAAACAAGCTTTTTGGCTAGTTTACACATTAAAACAATAACTAACAACAGCTAAATTATTTTAGCAGTAACCAAATTATGAAAAGTTGCTTGACATAACTAATACAGAAAGTTCACCAATTTGAAACTTGAAACAAACCCATTACCAATCAGGTGACTTCAGTTTTGTTAAATGCACTTCCAAATTACTTTACACAGAGAATCAACCTCTCATCATTAACAGTTAAAACTACAAATTTAAAAGAGCATGCTTACCCAAGTTCAGAGGCTAGCTTCTTTACCTTGAGCAGGATGTGCTGAACCTGGGTGATGCTTCCAGGCAAAGGTTGACCCAGAGCCCAAGGCCATTGCCAGTGGGACCCATACTGTAGCTTCTGCCCCTCCCCCCTCCTTCCTTTCTCAGGTGGGGGAGGGAGAAATCAAAAGTGAGGGGTAAAGGGTGAAACTCTCTTTTCCTATGAGTGAAGTTAACATGCCCACTTGACTCAAGGGAAGGGAGTAGGAGAAAGGAGTGACCAGGGTTGTAAGGAGGAGTTTCAAAACTCCTTAATGATCAATCACAAAACCTCCAGAATCTGCCAAGATACTTTAGCTGTTCTAACTTTCCCTGTAACCTCGATGAAGGAGGATTCAGAGGTGCAAAGGGAAGGGAGTAAGTAAAACTCAGGGAACCAACAAGCAACTGCAGTTTTCCCCAATTCCCTAGCCCCGAGGGAATTAACAGATACACTTCCAGATAAGGCATCCTTCCTTGTCCTCTATGCTGTGGAAGGTGTACCCAGTTCCATGGCCTTGAAGAGACCCAGTGGACCGAGAGTCTGAAAGCATCAGGCTCAGTGTAAGACAGCCTCATAACTGTCTGCCAGAAAAACACCTCCAAGCCTTGGTACTTGGAGAGCGACCTCAACTGCAGAGCAAGAAAGGGAGGGAGAGGAGAGGCTTATATACCTTCCAGTCCTGGCTGGAGAAGAACTTGGGGTTAGGCAGTTTCCCCGTTCAGGCCACCAAAATGATGAAGTTTAGGGGTTCAGGGGTCCTGGGACCCCAAAATCACAACATGCGGATCCTACCCAAAAGAATTCGACCCAAGCCTTCTTTCAGCCAAAGACAAGGTTTATTAGAACATTCACCATATTAGGCAGACTCTTAAGGAGTCTGAACATGAGTAAGTAGTGACTAGATTACAAGAATCTGAGCCTCAACTCACCTTTGTCTTAGCAGGGAAGTCCTAGGGAGTTGTATGAGACTCACAGAAGATAAATAATCTACCCATAGTCCTACATCTTGCAAGCACAGCAGGAAAATTTGAAACTAGGTTTTCTTATCTGAAACTGTGCCTTTGCATTGGTTGTTCCTCATGCTTTATATGTTTTACCTCCTCACATCTAGCTATTTTTTTTTCCTCTAGTTTCTTTCAAGACTCAATTCAAATCCCACTTTCTTCAGGAACCCCTTCCTGGCCATCCCAGCTGCAAGTTCATTCATCTATGAGATTACCTTCATTCCACGCTCTATATAGCTTGTAGGTACTCAATTATTTACATATTGTATCTCCAATCAGAATGTGAGCTCGTTATGGGTGGGTACTATTTTTAGCCTTTTGCCTGGCATTTAATGAATAATAATAAATGCTTATTGACTGACTCATTAACTGGTTGAGTCTATCTACTGTGTGATGTTGCTTCTATCTAATAAATTGGTGAGTGCCATTGTGAAATTAGAGCCAACTTATAAGCCATAAGAACTTACTCATTAGGCCATTGCAAATCACCTCAGCTCTATAAAGGTACCCAATCCTTGAGCCCAGCATGAGGAAAACACGCTGTTGACTAGATATCATATGTACCAGGATGCATTTAGATCAATTTCTCCTATACCTACCTTTGATTTTTACATAGAAACTCTATTTAATCCATAGTTCTCCTCCAAAAGAAAGTTCCAAGGGTGGGTCAGCATATCCTCAGATATTAGTTTTATAAGATCAAACCAGAACAGTCATGGGAACTTAGAGCTCTCCAGAGATTGTTAACACCCCTTTTATATCCTTCAATAAATGCTATGCCAGCAAAAAAAAAAATCATGGGTATGTTCCACCTTGTTTGACCTATACTGAAACATGAAGTTTAAAAAAAATGTACTTACAAATATGATGAAAGGCAAACAAATGACAGAATAAACTTTCAGAGATCATTCATTCTAACCCATACCTGAACAGGAATGCCATTTATAATATCACTATCAAGTGGTCATGCATCCTTCATAATCCATATACATCCAGTGATGGGTAAAAAGTGATTTCTTGAGCTCTTGGTTCACTCATGTTCCTTCACAGCCCAGATCCTCAATTTTTACATGAACAGCCTAGAAGATCCTAAGAATGTTTTTCATTCTGAAAGACAGTAGACAATCAACTTTTGTTAATGGCCACTCCTGAATTATCATGGAAGCACTGTGGAAATATTTGGATCCAAAACAATCTAACCACTAGCCATAAGTATTCACTCTTCTACTGACTTAATGTGTGCCTTCTGGGGCTACTGATTCTACCCTTCATACACACACACACACACACACACACACACACACACAACCATGCACTAATTTCCTCAGTTTTCATGAACACCATTTTCCTCAGTCTATTTACACAGTGAAGCTTATGGTCTTCTTTGCTTTAGACCACGTTCTTACTCTCTGACACCAGTACTAGGATTCCAAGTTCCTGGATACTCCCCTTACTCACTAATGCACCCAAAGACTCAATACTCCTGAATCACCAAAGAATCACTCTACAACACTCTAATTTTCTGCCCAAGTCTCATTGCCATAGTGGCTAGTTTCCACCAACTTAAAAAGTACCTTTTCATGCCTCTTAAAGAGTCTGGGAGGCAGAGGTAGTGGTAACTGAAAGCTGTATGTGCATATGTATGTATATACATATGTGCAACTTATGCTATATATGTGCCTACATCTATATATGTATATGTGTATATGTGTGTGTATATATATATATATATATAGAAAGAGAAACATCTATATCTATATATATACAGTGAGATGGGATATAATTTATATAGTGCCTACTATGGGCCAAGCACTGTGCTAAGTGCTTTACACATATTATCTCATTTAATATACAAACATATATACATATATGCAATATTATATATATATATGTATGTGTGTATATGTGTATATATATTATATCTATCTGCCTATCACAAGATAGCTTAACTCCTCTTACTTCGTCTTGGTCCTTTTTTTCTTCTGGATTCTCAGTTCCCATTAATTAAAACACTGACAATCATTATGTTGAAGAGAGAGGAGAGAGAGAATAAATTGAAGCAGCATTTAGATATATAATAAGCCAATTATATAATTTTGGGGGGTATGGAATGTTCATGCAGGACTAGCTCCTCCCATGTGAGGGCCTATCAAGCCCTTTTCAGGGCTGATCATCCCACCTTTGTTGTCCACCTGATTCACCTAACTCGCACCTGTGCCCCCAAGAACCTATAGCATGTGCAGCATCCACACCCTAGTAAAACTGTCTCAGCAGAGGGTTGCTCTAGTAAACCAGGTTGAGGGTAACCAAGAGGCCTCAAACCCATTGGTGAGTTAGAGAGATGCCTACCCCAAGCATGTGAAGACTTCCCCCAGCAGGATGGGTGGAGAAGAACAAGTTTTTTCAATGACCATGAAGGCAGCTGAAGCAGGCTCTGTGGAGCACTTAGAGCTTTATCAGACATCTAAGACACCAAGGTTACCCACTCCATCCTGGTCCATCACCAGTCATTTTGACTTTTGTCCTGTCACTGGACTTTGATAACTCTGGAAGATAGAATGAGTTGATGACTTTGTACAACTCTGCCTCACTTAAATCTATTTTATGAGGGAGTCAAGACATCTGTGATGTCATTGGTTCTCTTCAAAAGCAAAGGATCAACAACAACAATATAATTTGGGGTAGAAAAATGTCCTAGTCCTAACAGTGAATGGAAATAGATGTTAGAATTCAGATTGTCTCAATTCAACAAATATTTACCAAGAACCTATATGAGGCCTGAAGATAAACACTAGATCAAAGTATCATCTAGTCTAATCCCAAATTGTACAGACGAACAAAGTGAAACTGAGATAGGTTAATTGACTTCTCCAAAGTCACAGATATTAGGTATCAAAAGTAGAGGGATTCAGCAGCATGAAAATAAATATATCACATTATAAATTCTATGAGAGCAAGTACTAAGACAGATACAAGAGAAATACAATTTGTAACGTGCTACTTGAATAGTGGAGAAATAAATATCAATTTCACACCAAGAGAGATTCCAGAAGGAAGAAGTTTCTTCTACCTAATGAAATTAAGGAAGACTTCATTACAAGTTGTATTTATATAAGGAACACAGGGTAGATGTACTGTACAAAAGACTATAAACATAAAAATCAGGTTGATAATAAAATTATGAAAACCAAAAGTTAACAACAATCCATTAACTGTCAATTCTAGTGAACTTTTCTCAATCCTAATCTTTCGTGACTTCTCTGTAGTTTTGGGCACTACCAATCAACCACCTCTCCTTGATAATCTCTTCTCTCTAGGTTTTCCTTCCTAGCTCTAGTCCTACCTATCTTATCACACCTTTTCGCTTTGCTATACACCCTGCCATCTTCGTGGATGTCCTGCCGGACTCTGGGAGCCTCTTCTCTTTTCCCTTTATAGTATTTCACTTGGTGATTTAATTAACTACTGATGATGCAATTGTCATCTCTAATCTAATGATTCTCAAATCTACTTGTCCAGGTCTAACCTCTCTGTTTAGCTCCAATCTGGCATCCATGACTTCATTTTGAACATCTCGAACTCAGTATCCCCTGGATACCTTAAAAACAACATATAGAGAAGGAATGAAGCAAGCAGAGAAAGTAATATTTATTTAGCATCTATTACATGCCTGACGGTATGCTAAATGCTTTATAAATCATTTGATCTTCACAATAACCCTAGGAGGTAAGTACAGTTATCCCCATTTCTAAGTTGGGGAAACTGAGGCAAAGAGCAGCAAAGTGACTCACTCAGAGGCACACAGGTTGGATTTGAATTCAGGTTTTCCTGACTCAGAGTTCAACTCTCTATCTACTGTGCCATACCAATCATACTACAAAATGATTATCTCATAAAGCTAGAAAAATAATGAATAAATTCATTGGAAGAGATAAAAGATTAAGAATCTTAGGGAAAATGATCAGAGGGAAACTGGAAATGAAGAGAATTTATCAATACCAGATCTCAGCCTATGTTACAGAGCAGTATTAACTGAAATGTTTTGATAGTGGTTAAAATAAATAAATCAAGGATTGAACATTGGAACAATTTAAGTCCACAACACAGAGAAGCAAATGAACATGATATAGTGTTTGACAAGCCCAAAGGCTTTAGTTGCTAGGGTAAGGACTTTGTATTTGACAAAAACTGCTGTGAAAATAAGAAAACTTCATGACAAAAATTAGGTATAGAGCAACATCTCATACCATATTACAAGATAAACCATGAATGGATACGTGACATACAGAAAAGGTGACAACGTAAGCCCATAAAAGGAAGAAAGAAATTAACTTTCAGTTCTATGAGTAGAGGAAGCGTTCATAACCAAACAAGATAAAATTAAGGAAGATAAAACACACCATTTTGATGGAAAATTTGAAAGTTCATACAAAAGCAATTAAAAAAAAACAAGTAACCAGAAAATTATTTAGAGCACTTTTTTTCTTATTGAAGGCATATGTTACTGATTTATTTTTTTTAAAGAGTAAGAGCTATCCCCCAAAAGAAAAAAAAAATGGTCAAAGTAGTTTTAAGGGATGAAAGCCACACAATAGATAACCATGTGGAAAAAATAATGTTCTAAATAACTAATAATGAGAAAAATACAAATTGAATCAACTATGCTGCTCCTTCCATCAGAATGGCAAAGATGACAAAAGAGAAAAATGACAAATGTTGAAAGAGCTGCAGGAAAACAGGAACATTAGTGTACTGTTGGTGGAACTCTAAATTGGTCCAGTCATTCTGGAAAGCAATTTGGAACCAGACCAACAAAATCACCAAACTACAATAAAGTAAATTAAGGACAGTAATACCATTGATTCCCCTAAAGAAAAGGGGAAATAAGAGGGAAATATTGTATCAATTCTTTTTTGTTGTAGGAAAAAAAAAAGGACGCTCAGGGAGAGACCGCCTATTGGAGAATGGCAAAACAAATTATGTCACATGAATATAATGGAATATTATTGCCCTGTTAGAAATTAATAAATTGACAATTTCAAAGGAAACTGGCAAAATATCTAGGAATAGATGAAGGGTGAAGTGAATAGAACTAGAAAACTAATTTATACCATGATAACATTATAAATGAAAATGATTCTGATGCTTTAGCACTCTGATCAACTCAATGATGAGCCACTGTTTCAGAAGATTAAAGATTAAGCATGCTACCTCCCACTAGAGAGGTGACTGACTTAAATTATAAAATGAGAATTATACTTTTGGACATGGCCAATGTGGATTTTTCCTTCATTAAGCATCATTTTTATAAATTTTGTTTTTGATGTTCATTTGGAGGATGTAGAAGGGAGAGACAATGAATATTTTTAAAAGAGGGTGGGGGGAAGAAAGGCTTCATGGAGGTGGTTACGGCTTAGATAAATGTTAATGCAAGGCAAGAATTTTAACAAGGATAGAGGCAGAATCCATTCCAGGAATTAAGTTTATAACATGCACAAAAGTTTTCCATTTGAGAAGGAGGAGATTGAAGAATATTAGCCTAGTTCGGTTGGAATTTAGAGTTCAGGAAAGGAAAGACAAAAATAAAGCTAGACTCTGATTGTGGAGATACTTCAATCCCAATCTAAGAAATTTGTATTTTATGGTATAGTCAATAGAGAACCACTAAAAGTTTTAGAGTGGAGTACTTTAGTGGCATGGTGTTTGCCTTAGGAAGATTGCTTTGGCAAGGATGTTTTGAAGAGGGACAGACACAGAGACAAGTTAATAAGCCACTAATAAGGTAATTTTGTATGCTAACTCAATTGATTCTCACAACAATTCTGTGACATATGGTGAGGAACCTGAGGGTAAAATCGCTAGGCAAAAGACACATAGCCCTTAAGTATATGAGGAAGAATGTAAACTTGGGTTGTCTTTATTCCCAGTCCCATGATACATGAACTGCAACACCAAGATGCCTCCACAATATTTCATGCAGGAGGTAATAAAGTTCTTTAGCTAGGGAAGCAGTTTAAGAGTCAAGAGAACGGAGGAAAATATTTCAGAGGTTAATCTACCAGCTCCAATTGGAGGAGGAGGAAGGGAAGATGGAGAAAAGAGGGAGGATTTAAGGACAATTCCAAGATTATGAGCCTGAATGACTGTATAGTTAGTTCTATCAGCAGAAATAGGAATTTAGGAGGAAACATGTTTGAGAGATACGAACAATAAAATGTCCTCTTTTCATACTGCAAAATTGATTTCAATCATAGTCAATTGAATTTAATTCTAGTAACATTGGTTAAGCTTTGGGAGATATTAATGTTCCCATTACTCTCCTCACCTACAATTCTCAATCCTAGTATTTCACCCTCTATATGGGGGGGGGGGCAGGATCAGAGCAATTACAGCTGATATCATTTAGGCTGATATAATGTCATACTGCTGAGTGGAATAGTGGTACTGTAGTCAGAAAAATGAATTAGAAATATGTTTTACTTTATCTTATGCCCTCAGTCTTAGTAGCTTTGTGACTGTGCCAAGTTAATTAATCTCAATTTCTTCATCTATAAAATGGATCTAATAATAATTGAACTACCTGCCTTACCTATGTGTTGTGAATTGATTTAAATTCCAAAGCCCTAATTAATAGCTACTATGTACCATGCAGTGTGCCGGACATTGGAGATACAAAGACAAAAAAAAAAAAAAAAAGACAGTATTTTGCAGACCTTTAAGTGCTACATAAATTGGAGTTGTTGTTTTCATCATAATCTTCCTCATTCTAACACATGTCCCCATTTTACAGATAATAACTGACAATATATTTATATGGCACTTTAAGGTTTGCAAAGTGCTACAAGTATTTGTCATGCGATCCTCCTGGTCACTCACAGATTCAGATGCTATTATTATTCCTCATTTTACAGATAAGGAAACTGAGGCTTCAAGAGGTGAGGTGACTCAGGGTTAAATAGCTAGTAATTATCTGAGATGAGATTTAATTGCAGTTCTTCTTGACTCCATGTTTATCATTTTGAGGAAACTGAGGTTTGTATTGGTTGTTACTTTCCCATAATCACATAGCTAGTAAGTGAAGAGAAAATTCTGGTTTTCCATGTCTAACAATCTCTCTCTCTCTGTCTCTCTCTCTCTCTGTCTCTCTGTCTCTCTCTCTCTCTCACACACACACACACACACACAGAAAGAGAGAGAGACAGAGACAGAGAGAGCGACATAGAGACAGAGAGAGACAGAGGCAGAGACAGACAGACAGAGGCAGAGAGACACACAGAGACAGAGATAGAAAGACAGAGAGAGATGCACGTATACAGATACACTCACAGGAAGAAGAAAACCCAGACCAAAATACCACAACACCATGGCCACAGTTTCATTGGCACCCAGTCTTATCTATCCCTTCTCCCAGTGTCATCTCCTATGCCATTCCTTCTACCATCTAGCAGCCATCTCTGGTTTTATCTCTATTCTCTTTTATACCAGCTATCTTAGTACTTCCTAGGATGTCTAAGTGTCCAATTGGGACAGCAATTATGTATTGCCCACTGCTCCAATAAGTGTACCTATGCCCCTTGCAGCCTCAGGATTTATAACATTCCAGACCCTGACAATTATAAAGTTTAAGTAACAATTGGTTAATTTCTTCAGGAAGCTTAGCATCTTATATTAGGAAGCTAGAGACACATAATTACTGTTTTAAAATTGTATATATGTATACATATTGGATTTTTATTTTTGTTTTATTTTAGTCTATTGTGTATAAGAGAAGCACAAGGTTTTACATATAAACCTTTTATATTTTACATATAAAATCAGGAATAAAAGATCATTTATTGCAGGGTGGATCCTGGGGAGCTTCATGGAACAGGTAACATTTGAACTAGCACTGGAAAGATTTCAAAAAGCAAAAGGGGGCGGGGGGGAGAAAGAAACACTCCAGAGTGGCAATAACATGAGGAAAGGCAAAGAGACCAACACAACAAAACAAAACAAAACAAAAAACAAACAAGATAGTAGGGTCAGGAGGGAGATGGGAGTAGGCAATAGGGTAGAAAACCTAAGGTGTCTCAAGGTTCTCCAGTATTTGCAAAGAAATAGATGAGAAATGTCTGAATCGTGGCTAAGTGGGACAATGGAAAACTCAATACTAATACAGGTGTCATTCTGGATGCCATGACCTTAGATCAGTAGCCTTCTAAACAATTCTAAATTTCCATTTCCTCATCAGTAAACTAAATTGTCTGATGATAATAGTAATAAGGCATTTCTATGGCATTTCATAGTTTGCAAAATGTTTTCCTCATAATATTCCACTTAAGAAGGTAGTGTAACTATTATCCACTCTGCCTCATTTCACAGATGGAGAAACCAAGTCTCTTAGAGGTGAAGTGAACTGACCAAAATCACATAGTAAGTAGGTCCCAGACCTAGGACTTAAACTGCCCAGTTCTGACTCAAATACTAGTAAGCTTTTTCTTAACACTATACTTTCTATTATTAGTTGCTTTTCTGTCCTCAACTGTGTAAAATATAGAATATGAGAGACACTTTTAGAGGTGAAAGAGTTTATCCCACAATCTCCAGAAAAAATGTCATTTCTGAATTTGAAAAGGAACCATTGGCCTGTTGTCAGAAGTAGAGAAATCCAATATTTCACTTGACTGGCATCTGATGTCATTGTTTCTCTGTATGTTTTGTATAGCATTACTATACTGGAAGAGTCTATCTTCTCTTTCTGTTCCAGAGACAAGCTATCAGGATTTATAATTGTAGGAATATGCCCTTTTTTTTTTTGCAAAAGACGGAAGGAAGGGCATTCGAAGGCTCCTTTTCACTCAAGGCTATGGTTTGAATCTCTAATCAAGTCATAAAAGAAGAGTCTATTTGCAAACACAAATGCTGGGTGGGCATCACTTTATTTCAGAAGACACATTGGAAACTAAGCCCCTCAAGGACTGACTTTTATCAAAATACACTTTGAGGTGCCGTTTCTTGTCTCATCTTCCTTTGTTTAATTCTCTTTCATCCTCTGTTCTTTCAGGGCACCATGGAGAAAATGGCTGATACTCTATTTCCTCCTCTGTGGTCAGAAAAGGCACTTTCTTTCTAATTTAAGGATGTTTAATCATTAAAGATTACATTAAACAGTGACCATCCTAAGGGAAGATTTTATTTTTTTTCCATTTTTGTGAGTTCTGTTGATGTGAGTTCTCTTAACTTGCTCATTTGATGGTAAGAATAAATTAATACTTGAGACTTCTTGCATATGTATGTTAAAGCATCCATTCTTTCAGCTTTAACAATTTGATTCTGTTCCACAAATATTTAGTAAAAACCTCAACTAGAGTCCCCATCTAAGAAGTCATCAACACTTCTGGGTCACCCTAGATTCACATTATTCCTTCCAAGCTGAAAAAGATTCGG
Source organism: Vombatus ursinus (assembly GCF_900497805.2). Classification (NCBI taxonomy): domain Eukaryota; kingdom Metazoa; phylum Chordata; class Mammalia; order Diprotodontia; family Vombatidae; genus Vombatus; species Vombatus ursinus. Next base: position 1,487,499 of record NW_020954642.1, read on the forward strand.
GTATTGGCCTCACAACACACTGTATTTGTCATTGAAGGGCCAGCCTAGCTAGGTATGGAAATGCCCATTACTGGGTTCGTCTCAAGGGGATGAGGATTTTTAGATTGAGAAACTCACAAAGATGATCTCCTAAGGTATGAAGGTGTTGGGATTTTCATTGGTGGAAAAGAGTATAGAGTGGAGTGAAATGAGCAGAACCTTGAGAAATATTTATACAATTTGAACAAAAATATTGTGAAGACAGATAACTTAGAAGCACATGGGAACTCATGTCAATACAATCAACAACCATAATTTAAAAAGGACACATGATGAAATATGCTGCCCATCACTTGATAGCTGATGGTTTGTTTCAGAGTACAAAATGAGACATAGAAACATACACATGCATACACACATATACATATATAAACATACACATAAATATGTCTACTCATATGCACATATATATGCACATGTGTGTATGTGTGTGCATGTGTATTCAAAGCCTGTCCAGCTTGCAAGGAATAATCACAATATAAACTTGCAAAAACTCATGTTCTGCTGATCTAGCCTTTGTGAACCTAGGGTGACCTTCATGTCATAGACATAGATACAGGCATAGATGTAAATACGAATATATAGGAAATAGTTAATATGAAAACTTATTTTGCTTGACTATAGAATTTTGTAATAAAGGTGTTGTTTTTCTTGTATTTTCAATTGGGCAGGAGAATTGGGAGAGAGATCATAAATTTTATTTGAAAATAGAATAAAATTTATTTAAAATGTCAAAATAGAAATGAGCATACTGCCCAACCAAATTGTGAATTTTTTTGAATCAATGAAATATGTGAAAATCCTATTGCATACCCTTACCTTTCAACCAAATTGCACCTATCCCTGTCCTATCTAGTTAATTTTTGTTCACCACTACCTAAGCCTTGGAATCATGCTTCACTCCTCTTATTTCTATTTCTCACAACTCAATTCTCTGGGATCTCTTGAAATGCTATTTCTGGTCATCTCAATAAAGACTTCCAAAATGTCCCTAACCTGAAGTGATCCCACAGACACAAAGATGTAGTTGGAAGGGATATTAAAGAATATTTTTTTTTCTAATTCCCTCACTCTACAAATGAAGAAACAGAAGCACTAAGAAAGTGACGTGGTGAAGTTGCACATATGGTAAGTATCAGAGTTGAGATTTGAATGAGATTCTCTGAGCCCAGAGACCATGAGCCCTTCCCTGAACCACACTGCCTCATCTCCTTTTCCTTGGCATCTCTGACAGCACTCTAGATCTCATCTTCTATGCATTTATGTTTCACTTTTTTTTAGACTTATTCCTTATCTTTCCCTGCAAGTGCACAACTTTTTCTAACTTTCTTTCCATTTTGAAGAGAACCACCACCCTCCCATCACCCAGATTCATAACCATAGAGGTATCCTTGACTCTTCCTTCTCTCTCATTCCTCATATCCTAATCAAATGCCAAGTCCTGTCAATACTAACTTTGTCATATCTCTCATATATAGCCTCTTCTTCTCTGACACTGGCAACACTCAGGTTCAGGACTTCATTGCCCCACACCCGGACTATTGCAAAATCCTGCTGGCTTAAGTCTTTCCTTACCAGTTCTTCCTTCACTCAGTTGTCAAATTTATCTCCCAAAAGCAGAGTCTGAACATACTAAAACACTCACCAATACTGAATAAATTGCAGTGATTTTCTCCAAGATGAAATACAAACTCTGATGTTTGTCTTTTAAAGTTCTTCATAAACTGTCCCTTTCCTACTCTTTCAACATTCTTCCACCTTAATTTCCTCAGGTTCTCTACTGTTCAATGACACTGGCTCTGACGTTCCTCATGGAAAATACCCCATCTCCCAACTCTAGCCATTTTCACTGGCTCTTTCCCCCTAATGCCTGAAATTCTCTTCTCATCCCCATCCTATGGTTTCTCTAGTTTCCTTCACATCTCACGAAAAATCACATGTTCTTTAAAAAGCCTTTCCTTGTTCAGATAAATGTCCATTCCTTCCACCTGAGTTCAATTTCAATTTGTCTTGCATATATAGGATGTATATGAGTTTCTTTGTACTGTCTTCCATATTAAACTTGAGCTACTTGAGGACAGGTGATATCTTTTCCCCTTTCATTGTATATTCTGGCTCATAGCACAATGCACGGAACATGTCAGGCTCTTAATAAATGCTTGTTGATTTGACTCTTGTACTCTATCACCACTGTTATTAACATACGGACTGTGTCTTAGTCATCTCTGTATATCCAGGGATTTCCATAGTAGCTTACACATTTAAAATTCAATGACTATGCAATGAATGAAATTGATAAAGGCTGTATAAAATACTAAGAGACAGTAAAATTACTCTAATTCAGACTGGTGTGACTTGCCTTCTGACTTGGTGAAATTCAGAAATAATAATAATAATAATGATAATAATAATAATAATGAAGAAGAAGAAGAAAAAAGAGAAGAAGAAGAAATATCAATACTAGCATTAACATTGAACTTTAAGGTTCACAAAGAATTGTGTGTATGGTATTTTATTTGACCATTACAAGCTCATGACTTGGTTATTATTATTGTCTCAAGTTGAGAGATCAGAAAACTGAGGTTGACACAAGTTAAATGACTTTGCCTAGGATCGCATAGCTAGTAAATGTCTGTGGTAGAATTCATACTCAGATTTTTATGAATCCAAGTCCAACAGGCTCTCTACTGTGCCACCTTAAAACAAACATCATCGCGTGAACATGAATAAAACAATCACTGAGAAATAACTAAGTTTACCAGGGCTGCTACCCAACTTCATAAGAGCCTCGATGTTGAGACCCTAGAGAGATTCTTCTTCTGCCCATCAGAATATAACAGGAAAACATACTGCCCATGTGACAAAGGGCAAATGCGTCCTGTGCCACATCTTACCTCTAAGTTTCTGTAGTTATCTGTTAATTCATTTAACAGTTATTTATAAAGTATTGACAGGGAGCAAGGCCCCATGCTAAATTCGATAGGAAAACATTTCTATTATTGTCAAAGGAAACGCCATTCTTCTAGTCATCCAGTTTCCCAACCTTGAAGTCATCCTTATTTCTTCATTGACATTTATCCCACATATCCAATTAGGTGCCAAATTTTGCCATTTCTATCCCTTACAAAATCTCTCCCATGTATCTCCTCCTCTTCATTCTAATAACCAAAATCCTAGGTAAGGTACTTACCATCTCTTGTTGGTACCACTGCAATAATCACCTATTTGGTCTCCTTACCTCAAGATTTTCCTCACTCTAAACCATTCTCTACATATCTGCTGAAATGTTTTTTTTTTTCTAAAGTACAAGACTGACCATAGTATCCCTCTTCTCAATAAACTCTAGTGGTTTAAATTAAATATGGTTCGATTAAATATAAATTCATTTATTTGCCATATAATGATCTTTACAAACAAAAATTGTCCTATCTATTCCATCTCCTTAAACATTATTTCTCTCCACATACTATGGGATACTTTTATAATGCCCTACTTCCTATTGCATACCCACGATGCCCTATGTCCCACTTCCATGACTTTGCACTAGGTATCCCCCATACCCATAGTGCATCTCTTTGTCCTCTGATTATAAGTCAAGCATCACCTTCGAAAGGAAGCTCTTCTGATCTTGCAAATTACTAAGGAATTCCCTCCCCAAACTACTTTGTATTTATTTTTTAGTTATTAAGTTTGTACTTATACATGCCCAAGGTGTCCATCCCATGAGAATGCAAGCTCCTTTAGGGAAGTGAAGATTTCATTTTGCTTTCTTCATCCCTGGTGCTTAGCACAGTACTTGACCAATCGTTATTGCTTAATAAATGTTTGTGATTTGATGGTTTCTACCTCAGAGAGCTCATGTATACACACACACACACACACACATATACAGAACTAGGTAAAAAGTGTAGTAAAATGTCCAAAATATTAAGTGAATACCTTGTTTTCACATAATGGTGTGTTTGTGTGTATTTTATACACAGTACTTATATCTTTCTATATTCATGAAAACCTTGGCAAAAAAAAAAGGTGGCCCAACTCTTATTATTCCCTCAAAATGGTTCAGTGTGGACAAGATGATGACAGAGTTGGATATATTCTCATCTGGCAAAATAGCTGGATTCAGAGTATTTCTTAGGATCCTACATTTAGAGGTAGGAGGAACATTAGAAGCCGTCTAGTCCAACTGCCTCATTTTACATGTAAGCCTACTACCCCCACTCCAACACACACACACACACACACCTTGGAGTGTGTTCAGTTACCATTTCTGATGACCTTGTTGAGGCTGACTTCTGGTCATGTATGAGTAATGAATTTGAATTCTCTTTTTGACTGCTTAGATACAAGAGTTAATGCTTCAGGATGCCACATCTACTAAAATAACAGGTGATTTGCTCTCCAGATGACAAGATGTAGCTTCAATAGATGATGTGGAAGGGGAGGGAATAAGCTTTTATATAGTGCTTACTGTATGCCAAGCTAAGTGATTTTACAAATATTATCTAATTTGACCATCACAACAATCCTTTGAGGTAGGTACTATTACTATTCTCATTTTACAGTTGAGAAAACTTGGACAGATGGAGGTTAAATGACTTGCCTAGGGTCACACAGTGTCTGAGGCTGGATTTGAACTTAGGTCTTCCTCACTCCAGAACCAGCGCTCCATCTACTATACCACTAGATTCCTCTAAGAAAGGAATGTTAGAGTCTTTCCCTATGCTGGGGTCATGGAAATATTACCCGAACCTTAATATGTGAGCTTGTACTGTGACCTCTGGACTCCTTTGTCTCACTATTTTTTCTTAAGTAATGATCTTGTGAAGTCAAAAGTTGTGAAAGTCTGAAATCATTGGTGGAATCATATGATTGAGTTGTGGTTGTTGCAGTAGCAGTTTCAGGAGTAGACTAATGACAAGGGAAATCCAAGGCATCAGAGAGGAAGTGCCCAGCTTCAATGTCTTTGAGCAACATTAGAGCAGAGTAGGAATAAATGTTCTGTTCTATATCTGATGCATATTGAACATTGGAAATCTCTTTTACTTTCACTTCGGGGGAGGGCCAGGTATACACTATAACTTTTAAGATAATGAGCATCATTCCATGATACCAAAGTGTTGGTTTGTTTGTGAACCAATGAAGGTTCACATGAAGGCTCAATGAATTGAGTTTCTTCCATGAATGAATCCAGAGAAAACACTGTACTTGATTACAGAACAAGGAGGTTCAGATCACCAACCTATGTACTCCCAGATGTTCCTATATCTATGTTCTTCTATTCTAAATAGAGATGAGCAAACTGAGGCCCAGAGATGAGAAGTGACCAACCCATTGTCATGCAACTAATTGATTTCAGAAATGAGTCCTTTTAAAGCAATTCTGAGGCAAGCATTGAGGGGTTAGTTATGGGGAGAAACCTCCACTTAATTCACAAGGTCCAATGTGGGGAAGTATTCATGAAAATAACTTCTTAGTGGAAAGTGAGGCACTGGCATACCCTAAGACAGCTATTAGAGAGACAAATCCTAGAAGAACGGAGTACACCAAACTAGGAGAATCTTATTTGCGATCAGCAAATCAAATGTCTATGGATCCTCATCATACTTGACCTCTCTGAAGCTTTTGACAGAGTCAATCACACTTTTCTTCATATTCTCTTCACTCTAGCTTTTCATGGCACTTCTTTTTCCTTGTCATCCTCCTATCTGTCTGTCCACTTTTCAGTTTCCCTTGTTGTTCTTTATTTTCAATTCAACAACTATCCTTTGGTCTCCCACAGCATTCTATCCTGAGCCCTCTTCCGTTATCTGTTATATTACTTCACTTGATCATCTTATCATCTCTTGTGGATTCAGTGGTCATCTTGGACATTGATTCTCAGATCTTTTTTTCCACTCTTAATTTCTCTGCTGACATCTAGTTTTGTACCTCCAACTGTCTATAGGCCATATTGAATTTCATTCTCTTAGACACTGTAAGCTCAATATTTCCAAAACATAACTATTTTTTCCCCAAATCCTTTCCCCCCTCCCTGACTTTCCATGAATTCCTCCCTACCACCATGAATACCATCATCCTCCAAGTCAGCCATGCTTGGAATCTAGATAACATCTTCAGCTCTTCATTCTTTCTCACACCTCCACCCCCATATCCAATCTGTTATCAAATCTTCTTGATTCCAACTTTGCTATTTAGCTCATATATGCCCCTTTCTCTCCTCTCACACTGCCAACAACAAAGTAAAGTTTCTCATCACTTCATGCCTGTACTATTTCAAGAAGCTTCTGGTTCGATTCTATTCAATAAACATTTATTAAGTTCCTATCTTCCAGGCACTCAATTACGCTCTGGAGATACAATAAGAGGTCTTGCCCTCAAGGAGCTTACAATCTATTTGGGGATACAACATACAAAAAAATATATACAAATACAGAATAAAGAGGAAATAATTAAAATAAGGAAAGTGCTCAAATTAACAGGGGTTGGGGAAGGTTTCCTGTAGATGGTGAGATTTTAGTTGAGATTTAAAGGAAACCAGGTAGGTCAGTAGTCAGAGTGGAAGACAAAAAGAATTCCAAGCAAAGGAGACAGCCAGAAAAAAATGTCCAGAGCCAAGAGATGGAGTGCCTTGTTCATGGAACAGCCAGGAGGCCGATATCATTGAATGGAAGAGTATGTATTGGTGAATGGAGTGTAAGAAGACTGGAAAGATAGGAGAGGGCTACACTATGTGTTAAGTCCCTCACCACTTTAGTCTATCATCCACTTAGGTGTCACATTTATCTTCCAAAAGTATAGGTCTGAACATGTTATTCACTTACAATAAACTCCTATTCCTTCCAGGACCAAATGTAAAACTCTCTTTTTAAAAGCCCTTTATCACCTTTCTGCTTTTTGACTTTCTAGTCTTCTTACAAGTTCCCCCTCTCCACCATGTATTCAATTTTCCAGTGACACTGGCCTCCTTGTTGTTCCTCTCATAAGATGGTAGATTTCCTGACTTGGTGCATTTCCACTGGATATCTTCCATATCTGGAATACTCTCCCTCTTCAACTCCATCTCCCGTCTTCCCTGGATTATTTTAAGCCTCGTGTTTTATAAAACAAACAAATGAAAACTTTGGTCAGGCCCCTGTAATGCTAGTAGATTCTCTCTGAGATTATCTTCAATGTATAATTTTATACACACATATATCTATATACATGTTTGTATATAGATATGTGTGTGAATATATCTAAATCCATCTTTATAGCCATATACATGTATATACATATACACACATATATATACATATACATACATATGTGTATGCATACATGTGCGTGTATCCCTATTAGTTTGTGAGCTCCTTGGGGGCAGGGACAATTTTTCCTTTCTTTGTATCTCCAGGGTTAAACATATATACCTGCCACATAATAAGAATTTAACAAATTTTTGTTGATTTGACTTGGCTATAGAAACCCAAATGATATCTTAGTCTTTCATTTACATTCTTTCTCATGGTTGCATTATTCCAAAATGAAGACAAATGAAAATATCAAGTGAGTTCTCAATGAGACCATTAAATCTCAAGCATCATTCCATTCCCTGGTGATTAATTTTCACTAATTCTTAATGTTTCTGGTTTACTGGTCCTTGGACACAATGGCTAAGGAAAATTTTCACAGTTACCAATCATGTGTCCTTGGCAAGTAGCCTCACCAGTAAACATCAATTTTCTTCTCTGTAAAAAGCAGATAAAACACTTGCTTTATCTACCTCACATGGGTTGTTGTGAGTTTCAAATGTGAGACTATATGCAAAGTATTCTGTAAGTGTGAGAAAGTTCTGTCATTGTTATTGGCAGCTCTAAGTTCCTTCACCACCTTCTGCAAAGGTGGAAAGTATTCCAGGATACCAGGTTTCCATTTCTTCAGCTACTTCTTACCCTGTCCTACATGTTCCATTATTGTAATGGAAGACACAGCAGGGGGAAGGGCTAGGGTGGGTGGTAAGTGCCATGCCAGTTCTAAATAAAGATATTTCCAGATTACAAATCCTGATTTTCACTGCTAGAACTATAAAGTCCTAAAGACAGTAGCTATTTCTTCTGTCTTTTTTCCATATACCATTTCTCAGCTATCATCCTTTCCTCCTCACCCAAAATAGAGCACTCATTTTTTATATTCCCCTCTTTGATCTACATATTTGTTATAGTCTAACATAACTCAGCAGCTGTTAGGTTGTCCCTCATCAGAGATTTTCATGTGAAAACTGGTGATCTTTTGTCAGATATGTGATAATACGTATTATTTGGGGATATCGATTGGACAAAATGGCTACCAAAGTCTCTTCCAAGTAGAAAATTCTGATTTTGATTGGGAAATATCTCTACTTCATTTGTTGGTGCTTTTACCCACTCACTGGATTCTGTTGGTAACAAAATCTATCTCAACACATAAGCACAGTAGCCCCTTAGCACCATCCTTGGCCAGAATTATGCCCTACTATGGGTCCATTATCCAATGTGGTTTCCAGAAATGCATCACATTATAAAAGATGATCTTTCTGGACACATATTTGCCAACAGCAGGTGGAAAAAATGTGTCCAAGAATATGTATAGGTACAAAGAAAGATAATATTCATGAATATGATCCCCATAACTTCTGGCATAAGCACAACTCAGAATCAGGAATAGCTCAAATAGTGCTGGTAAAAATGCTACTATTTCCGCCCTCGTGTTACAGAGGCATCATCATACAAGCTCTTCTGGGTTTTCCAATATCCAATGCCTCAGGTCAGTTGCACAGCCTAAGGGAAAAAATAGACAAAAGTTTATAAAGACAGAGGTAAAGCCATCCAAAAATGATGAGAAGTAGTGCCCTCCCAGATTACCTTTGCAGTTATTCCTTTGCTAGAAAGAGATATTGAATGTTTATTACCTCTTCCTCTTTCAACCATAGTGTATCAGCAACGTGTTGCATGAGTACCAATCAGCTAGTCCCATTGCTTCCTCTTTTTATCTGCTGCCTAAGAATGGCCCATGAATGAGAGTTTGACATCTGCTTCAGAGCTATTGCCTACACCTAGTGACATTCTTTTCTCACAGCTCAATTTCACTTACTAAGTTTAGAAAGTCACCAATGCCTGGCAGTTCCGACCCCCCTTTCCATAAAACCAGGTAATGAACTTGTCATAATAGAAAGAAGTATATAGTGTGGGATTAAAAGTGATGGGCTGTTGAAGCCAAGGAAAGGCAATCACTGGACACCCTCCCCATGCTGCTGGGTTATTCCAATATTTGCTCAGTTCACTTGAAATTATATAGAATAGAAATTTCTAATTTAAATATATATGTATGCACACACACACACACACACACACAAACACATTTCACATTGAACTTCTAAATCCACCTTTCAATTTTTTTTCTCTCAAATAATATACCGTTTTGGTGCCCCCAAAGAACAGTTTCTACCAAGAAAATATCACTGACATTTAAATATAATATGATTTCAAGTTATGAGCCATCCTTTTGAATTTTCTTCACCTTAGTAAGACTGGAACAAGCATCAGGAAAAGGAGTGATTAGTGGCAACTGCTTTGGAAGTAGAGAAAATTTTGAAAAAGTTTGGTTTTAAGCCTTGACGTGGAAAAATTGAGCCTCGTCAACCAGCGTACATAAACTCACTTGGAGTCTCATTGTGGTGATGAATCATTACCCTGTTTAGGTATGTCACCCATGAAAAGACTGAAGATCCCCAGTATCTTTATATGAGCTAAGCCTGAGACTGTTAGTCTTCATCAGGACTCTGTCTCCCAGTTTATCTTCCCAATGCTTAATGAAAGAAAAAATGTATAATCAGGTAATTTTCAGAGCAGAGCAATCTCTGGCTTCTGGCTCTCACTGTCATTAACTGGAAAGCTACATATGGGCTGGTATTAGACAGGTGATATCATGAGACTGATATTGTGAGTATTATTCCAATGAATTTATTCTTTATAGAGTCATAGCACATAGTATATTAGGGCTACAAAAGACTTTGGAAAATGAATGGGCCCAGTGTGATGAAGGATACTTTTAATTCTCTCTTTGGGAGAGTCATAAGCTGGTGGATGATGAACTTGGTACTTTTGACCAGCAATGTGCCAAGCTAATTGGGTGTCTGTACTAAATCTAATATCAATATGGTGAATCCCTGAGAATGAGGGCAGAGTGCTTATTCAACAGGATCCTTAGGGTGGGGGAAATCAGCACAAGGCAGAAACAAAACAGGTCAAAGCTAAGGAAGGAATAAAAAGAAAGGAAATAAAGAATGAAGGAAGGAAGAAAGAAGAAAATATAATATTATAAATGCTGAGCAACATGCCAAGAATGTCAGAACATAAAACAAATATGTCAGGAAGAGACTCTAAAACAAAAAAAGCTAGATCTAGAAGGCAGTTAGTCTGATTCCTTCATTTTTTACATGAGAAAATTGATGTCCAGATTACAGAAAGGACGTACCTAGGTAAGGTAAAATACTGGTTATTTGAAGATTAACCCTACAGCCTCAATATCCTGACTACTTTTGGTGATCCTTCTTGTGACTACTCCCTCCACTAGTCTTTTGGTTTGTGAAGGCTGCATCAATGGGACACAAACCAGAAAGCTAACAAAAGCTTTGAATATGGGTCAGGAGATGGAGTATAGGTTAGTGAAGTACCAGGCTGGCAAAGTGTGCAGTGGCCATCACCAAAAAGCTCAGCACCAGAGGATTATTCTTTGGCTACATCAATGCAGTGAAAAATCATTTAGAAAATTGTAGAGGCCTTTAAGTCTGTACCAGATTGAGAGAAATGAAGATTAATAACCAATGATTTGGGGAGATTCAGATTTCCCCATTTCAAGACCTCAGTCTCTGAAGGTTGAGCTAACCTTCTCCTCTATCCAGACCCCACCCAGGTGAGGCAAGCATTGTGCTCCACTCAGGTTTGGGTTGGGGATAAATTCTTTGAATAGGTTGCTCAAGGCTGGGGCTAACTAAGAAGTAAATGATGTAATCAATTTCAGGTCCAGCCCCTTATTGTCACATCCATTCTCTCATTAATTGTTAACCAATCAGAGTTGATTGCCACCCTGGGGAACATGACTCTTCCCAAATAGTATTTAAGCCATGAGTTCACTACCATAATTGTCTTTAGTCTATGAGAGAGATTGCCAAACAGCCATCCTTTTATTAAAATGCTGGCATTATTAATAAAATGATTAAATCTCCCAGAAATTATTTCTTGAAACTTTTTAAATGTCACAAGATGCAGAATCTCTCTCTCTCTTTCTCTCTCTCTCTCTCTGTCACACACACACACACACACACATCAAATAATTCCCTGGATATTTTAATAGGTCCTATAATTTAACTGGAAGAGACAGAGAGAGACAGAGGCAGAGGCAGATGCAGAGGCAGAGAGATAGAAAGAGAATGAGACAGAAAGAGACAGAGAAAGGATATTTGAATTTCTGGCAACTTGGAGCAATCTGAGATTTTGTGTTAAAAATAGACTTGGCCAATGCATCTGATAATTATAGAATCATCAGATCTAGAACTGAAAGAGATCACTTAATCCAGCCTAACATTTTCAAGAATAGAAGGAAATTCAATGCATGCAACGTTCATAAATTGGTGACTTTAGTAATCGAGTACCACTAACAAGGTAGTTGCAAAGAACATGGAGTCATGGCAGGGAAGGAGAATTCCCTGGGCTTTAGAAGCTCTGGTGCCGTCATTATGGCTCTGACTTGAGCATGGCCGGTGGGGGAAAAGTAAGCAGGAACATCAAAGGCATATTTTATCAGGTATTTAGCCTGGGGAACAAATGGAAAAAGAAATAATGATGAATTATAGTGACCAAACTGTTGGAAAAATGAAAATGGCATTAACTAGAAATTTTAACCCAGATGTTTGTTGCCTTGAATTCATTAGGTAGGAAGAGGGAAAAAAAGACTCTGAACTAATATAATAAAACAATCATCATAGTAAAATATCATTGTTAGATTTCTGGAGAATATTAACAATAATTTGATTCTTGGGAAAACCAAAGAATTTTTTTTAAACTAAGAAAACTTTAGGCATACTATAAGCCAGTGAGCCCACATTTGATTCCTGGGGATATTCTAGAATGGATCATTAAAACAATTGTTGGCTAACATGGAGAATGGTAAGCATTAATTATAAAAACCCAGCATGGGTTCATCACAAACAGGTCGTGTCAGACTAACTTAATTTCCTTTTGAGATGATATTAATAAACTTGTTTAAGAGAGTAATGCTGGGGAGATAGTTCATCTGCATTTTAGCCACTGGTCCATCCCCTTTTCCATTCATCCTTCTAACAATATCATTGATGCCACACTGCCCCAGTATCTTCCCCTGACCCATTTTCATAAATCTCTAATTGGTTTCCCTGCATAGAGTCCCTTCCCTCTCCTATCCATTCAGACGGATGACAAACTATCATTATGAACACATAGGTTTGACCATATTCCCTAGCTCAAAAAGTTTCAGTTGCTAATTAATATAACTAAAATGAATTAATTAATATAAAAATCATTGGATATTTAATACTTTTCAGAATCTGACTCTACTCTATATTTCCAGGCTGTTTACATGTTATCCCCACTCTTGCACAGGTTCATTAGAATATCCCTTAATTATAAAAGTTATGTGTCCTACTAGAGTAGCTAGGTGACACAGTAGATAGAGTACTGGGCCTAGAGTCAGGAAGATTCATATTTCTAAGTTCAAATCTGGCCTTAGACATTTATTAGCTGTGTGGCCCTGAGTAAGTCAATTAACTCTGTCTGCCTCAGTTTACTCATCTGTAAAATATGCTGGAGAAGAAAATAGTGAACCGCTCTAGTATCTTTGTCAAGAAAACCCCTAATAGGGCCACAAAGAGACTGCAAATGACTGAACAAGAACAACATGGATCCCATCTCACAATCAGAACCTATGTCTTTGATAAATGATAGCAGGAAGGATCTCTGATCCAGTGGGTTTTTTTTTTTGTTTGTTTGTTTGTTTGCTTGTTTTGTTTTTTTTTTGGGGGGGGATTCAACCCTCAAGAAAATTTACCTGACAATTTTGGACATAGTCCCAGTTAACCATACACCATATCTCAATTGTCTCTAAATTTGCAGGTTTTCTTTCTCCTAGAAAGGATTTAGAGGTGCTTGGACAGTTTGGTGATGCCTATGGACTCTTTCACAAAATAATGCTTGAAAAAATTGAAGGAAGTGCTAAATTTTAGTAAAATGTTATTGATTATTAGGATGTCTTTTTTTTCCTATTCAAGTTCCCAGACACCTGAAATCTAATCACAGACCTGTTGGAAATTAATGGGCCCCAGGTTAATAATAATCCCTGGGATAGGTGATTAAAAAGTAGAATTACTGGGATATGCTTTGCTTTTTAATGTTATGAAAGAAGTAAAATTGTCTTTTGGGGGCAACTATTATAGCACTGGGCACTGAGTCAGGAATACTTGAGTTCAAATCCAGACTTAGACACTTCCTAGCTGTGTGAACCTAGGCAAGTCAATAAACCTCGGTCTCCCTCAGTTTCCTCATCTGTAAAATGGGGATAATAATAATAGCACCTACCTCCCAGGATTATTTTGAGGATCAAATGACATAATAATTATAAAGAGTTTGGCACTGTATCTGCTACATAGTGAATCTACATAAATCTTAGCTATCATTTTATTTTTTCAAATAATCACATTGAAGGAGAATCACCTAGAAGACAAGGGATCCTTTACCTCACTGGGGGATTATTTTGTCAACCTGGATGAAGGTGATGGGAGTCTTCATCAAAACCCTACAGAATAAAATTTCAGCCCTTTAATTGAAACACCTAAAAGGGCCAAAATATGGCCCTAACCCCTTCATTAGGCTCCCAGGGATGTTGGAGATTTTGACTGATGGATTCTTATCTATTCATTGGGTATCATTAAGGAGTGATTCCTTTTATCAACTCATGCCCTATAATAGGTTGAATGCAAGAAACTTATGAGATCTTGACTTTGCTATAGATAACACAGGATGGTGTGGGACAGTGGATGAAAATAGTATCATCTGTGCTGTGCATCTGATGTACCTGGCACTGATTCTGCTATTTTCATTGTTTTTCAAGAGACCTGCTCTGAATTTCCACTGATGTTACCTTCACTGTATGGACTGTCTTTTGAAATGGTGTTTGCATTGTTTTCATCTATTAATCATCATGTTAATATCCTCTTCTAATGTTCCTAATAAGATAACAGTTATTTTGGGTTTGTTTTAATTGTGAAAATTCCCCAAGGGAAAACAAGCAAACAAACAAACAAAAAATTGAGACCTCTATTACAGTGGGTGGAATGTAGTAGGACTGTTATCTATTTTATGTCGGTTGAACTGTTCTTTTAAGACAGAGGTGTCAAATATACCACATACAGGAAGCTTACTTCACAACAGTCCCAAGTAAGTAGATTAAAATGTAATTGGGGGGCAGAGCCAAGATGGCAGAGTGAAAGCCATAACTTGCTTGAACTCTCCCCCAAACCCCTCCAAATACCTATAAATATGGCTCTAAACAAATTCTAAAGCAGCAGAAACCACAAAAAGACAGAGTGAAACAAATTTCCAGTCCAAGATAACCTGAATGGTTGATCAGAAAGGTATATTGCACCAGGCTGAGAGAGGAGAGCAGTTCAGCATAGGTGCACAGGTCACAGCGACCCTGGTGCAGACCTCAGAGGACTGAGTCGCGGGCAGCTGTGGTGATTTCCTGACTTCTCAATCCACAAACACTAAAGACAACTTAGAAGGTCAGTGGGAAAAGTGTTTCTGCGATGAGAGAGAAGTTAGGTCTCAGCCCCAGTTCCTGAACTTGACCCAGGGCAGCAGCTACCTCCTGAGCTTCCGGCCCACAGACTGAACGGGGATTCAAGTGGCTGATCAGAGGGGGATTGCAGGGATCTCTTTGCCAGTGTTGAGGCAGGAATCTCTTGCTTTGCCCGTGATTGGATCTGGGTCACAGTTCTGCATGGCGGTCCTGGGGCGAGGAGGAGCAGCACTGGTGTAGTGGAGCTTGTAGTGGTGGTGGAGAAGAAATCCTCCTCACAGTTCCAAGATAGAAAAGAGGAATTGTAGTCACTCATAGATCAGAGCACAGGCCAGGAAAGGAGTAAACACCTCGCCCCTTATCATACCACCTTGGAAGAACTGAAAATTTACAGGTCCTTTTTGATGAAAAGACCAGAGCTGAATAGAAAATTTGACTTTCAAATACAAGACTCAAGTGGAACATGAAGAGGTAAACAGGAAAGAGAAATCATAAGAGACTTATTAAGGTTGAACTGTTTACACTCCTGCATGGAAAGATGATATTTATAACTCATGAGACCTTTGTCAGTATTAGGGTAGTTGGAGGGAAAATTTGTATAGATATAGATATAGATATAGATAGATAGATAGATAGATAGATAGATAGATAGATAGATAGATAGATAGATAGATAGAGGGCACAGGGTGAGTTGAAGATGAAGTGGTCATATCTGGAGAATAAAATTAAGGGGTAAAAGAGGATTATACTAGGAGAAAGAGAAAGGGAGAGGTAGAACAGAGTAATTTATTTCACAAAAAAAAACCAGAGAAGAAAAGGTTTTACAGTGGAGGGGAAACAGGGGAAGGCAAGAGGGAATGAGTGAGTCTTATTCTCATAGCATTTGGCTTAAAGAGGGAATAACATACACACTCAATTGGGTATGGAAATATGTCTTACCCTATAGGAAGATGGGGGGGGAGGGGACAAGAGAGCAGGAGAATGATAGAGAGGAAGGCATATTGGGAAAGGGAGTAATCAGAAGCAAACATTTCTGAGGAGGGACAGGGTCAAAAGAAAGAATAGAATAAATAGGGGGGCAGGATAGGATTAAGGGAAGTAGAGTTAGTTTTTCATAACATGACTACTATGGAAGTGTTTTGCATAACTGCACATGTATAACCTATATTGAATTGCTTGCCTTTTCAATGAGGGTGGGTGGGGAGGGAGGAAGGGTGAAAATTTTGAACCAAAGTTTTAAAAACACTTGTTTAAAAAAAATATTTTCACATGCAACTGAGAAATAAGAAATACAGGAAATGGGGTATAGAAATCTATCCTGCCCTACAGGAAAGTAGAAGGGGAAGGGGCTAAGAGAAGGAGGGGAGAGATAGAAGGGAAGGCAGACTAGGGGAAGGGGTATTCAGAAGGCATGCCATCTTGAGGTGAGGGGAGGGGTGAGATGGGGTGAAAATTTGGAACTCAAAATCTTGTGGAAATAAATGTTGAAAACTAAAAATAAATAAATTTAAAATTAAAAAAATTAAAAATGTAATTGGGAAATATTTAACAAAATAAATAAAAATGTATAGATAATGTTCATGTATATATTGATTTCTAAATCATATGTGGCCCACAGGGATCACTATATATGGTATGTACTTCCAATATCCTTTTAAATCTCATTTTAGTAAAGCTATTTTTTCATGTGTTTTATGGACCATAAATATGTCATTGCATTCTAGCATCAGGCCAGAATTAGTGGACTGGTCTGAAAGATTATACCCAGAAAAGAAGACATATTTCCCAATATTGTATGCGAAATTTATGGATGAACAAAATGACATAAAGTGACACATTCAATGTCACATAAAAATGAAATTGTAGAACTGGGATTTGAACCCAGGTCCCTTTACTTTATACCTACATCTTGAATGGACCTATCTTAAACCCAGCCCTTGTTACTAAACCTTTATTTCAGATATCCAAAAAAAATTGAATATTAGAAATATATGTCTAGAAAAAGGAATATAAATGAGGATTTTTTAAGGTCTGTAAGTATTTAATTCTAAAAGAAAAATCATTCTTAAATTAAATGTAAATATTTGCTTTACAGTGGAACATAAAACATGACAATAATGAATATCAAAAATTGATAGTATGCCCAGTTACACATGAAAAAAAAATTAAAGCTCATAATCCTGAAAGGAAAGGAGAGGAGAATGTCTGTATAGGGGAATCTCTATAGTATTGCAGAAAGATCACCAAGTATAAAATCAGAGGACTTGGTTTCGAATCCTAGGTCTTCTCAGGATTGCTCTCGGGCACCTCATTTCCCCTATACGGGAGTTAGTTTCTTTCTTGACAAGTTAGGACAGGTAGGTGGTGCACTATGTCATGGAATCATGAAGACTAATATACCTGAGATCAAAATTGACTTCAGACACTTATTAGCTGTGTGACCCTGGGTAAGTCACTTAATCCTATTTGTCTCATTTCCTCACCTGTAAAATGAGTTGGAGCAAAAAGGGCAAACCACTCCAGTATCTTTGAAAAGGAAACCCCATGGGCAGGATTAAAATGTTTTTGTCAGAACTTTGCACTATGATCTTTCTATCTTGGATAACCCTGCACATCATAACTCGTAGTTGATGCGTGATTTACAATGAAAAGTTTAACACCGAGAAACAGTAGCTGTTAGTCACTCAGTAAGCATTTATATGTATTATATGTCAGACACTGTGTTTAGCACAAGGGTTACAAAGAAAGACAAAAGCCAATCCCTGCTCTTAAGGATGGAAGGTAGGTGGTGAAGCAGGTAGAGTACAGGTCCTAGAGTCAGGAAGACCTGAGTTTAAATCTGGCCTCAGACATGTACTAGCTGTGTGATCCTGGACAGGTCACTTAACCTTGATTGCTTCAGTTTCCTCATCTGTAAAATGAGCTGGAGAAGGAAACGGCAAACTACTCCAGTACCTTTGCCAAGAAAACCCAAATGGTGTCACAGTCTGACACAACTGAAACGATTCAATGACAAAGCTGTTAAGGAACTTTCAACAGTTTAACAGTGACAGCAACATGAAAACAACTATGTAAGAACAGAATAAAATATTGAAAAATAAGAATACCAATTGAGGGTAGGTAATAGTGTTAAGGAGGATGAGGAAATCTTTCTTGTAGATGAGATTTTAACTAGAACCTGAAGGAAAGTCAGTGAATTAGTTCACTGCAGAAAGACTATTAAAAGGAAAAAAAAAACAAACAACGGAGGCTCTAGGTTTTAATTCAGGCTCTGTCACTTACTATCTGAGTGACCTTGAAGAAATTGAAGTCTTTTGCCTTTTCTGGAAAAGGGTCTTCTCATGTATAAAATGAGGCATCTGGATTAGATGATTTCTAAACCCTCCCTCCCCCACTCAGTTCTAAAATCCTATGGCATCAAGGTTGATGCCACCATAGTCACCATAATCTTATGTGAGTTTTTTTTTTCCTTCATCTGTAAAGAAGAAAAAAATAGCATTTAAATTACCTACATCACAGGGCTTTTGCAAGAAGAGTACTTTATAAATTGTAAGGCAATGTATAAATGGGAGCTATTATATTATGACTATTAGCATTATTCTTATCACTACCATCCATTTCCATTTCCATTTAGATCCATCCTTGCTTCATACTACAATATCAACTACCAAAAAAAGATAATTTTGAATTCCCAGAAGACATCATCATTATTTTTAAATGATTGATGCCTTTTGTTTTTACATAACATTTATCTCCAAATATATCCCTATAACCATCACTGCCTCACTTATCAAGCCTTTCCTTTCAACCAAAATGAAAAAAAAAGGGAAAATAAAAGCACTTTAGCAAAACTATACAAAACATCAACTGTGTCTGAAGGGCATGTGCAACATTTGCCATTCACACTACTGCACCCCTGCAATGAAGGGAAGACAGTATATTTTCTCAACTCTACTTGTAGACCAATCTTAATCATTATAATTACACAGTGGGGTACCTCTTGGTTAGTTTTTTTCATAGCTACTGAGTCATAATTGTGTACATAAATCCTTAGAATAAGGAAGCACCACATGAGTGGCATCACAATAGAAATTTAAATATGATGGTAGGAGGGAAGGGAAGGTATAAGTTCATAACATATATAGCATCATGTTTCCTTTAATATTTGGACAGTTGGTTGTATGATCCTGGGCTTATGTGGCACTCACAATTTGTGAGTGATTAAAAAAAAAGTAGCAGGTTTAAGATTAGCGTGTCTCCAATCTTGAAAGAATGTCAATGCCTTGTAGGCTGTTTTCGTTTAGCCTTGTAGGCATTCCTAAAGGGATACCTCTGTGAAGAAGGAGGTAACAAGAAGCTATACTCAGCGTCATATAAATTTGAGTGGCCATATAACTGTGTCTATTTACATTCATAATGAATAGGGATGAGAGTTACCTGTTGCATGAATGCTCATTTTTACTAAATCTAATTCCTGGGCAACTCAGTGTAAAGATTAATTTTATATTTTTTTCTTTCCAATTACATTGGCACAGTCATTTTCTATTGTGTTTCCCTGGGTTTGCTTCTTCCATTCTGCATCAGTTGATACTGTTCTTCTCATGATTCTCTGAATTTTCCATATTTGTCATTTCTTAAAGTCATAATTTCTCATTTCTTAAATCATATTCCATTGCATCTGCACTTCAATTTGTTTAACCATTTCATAATTTATGAGTACTCATTTTGTTTTCAGTTCTTCACTACCACAAATATTTTGTGAATATAGAATGCATTACTTTTGCTTATTGTTGACCTCCTTGTAGTGCATGACTATCAGTGGAATTTCTGGGTTAAAGTATCTTGACTTTGCGGTCATTTTCTTAGGATAATTCCAAACTGCTTACCAATGTGACTCTTTGTGTTCTTCAGGCTAGTATCAAGTGCAGAATGGTTAGAGCAATTTACAGATATGCCAACAGTATACTAGAGTGTGTATTTTCCTGCCTCCCTTTCAAAATCCTTCTTTTGTCATTTTTGCCAGTTTTCTGAGCAGGGGTTGACCTCTCAGAATTGTTTTGATTCACATCACTATTGCCTTTTAATTTGGAATATTTTCATGTGATTGTTGATTCTTAGTCATTCTTCTTTAAGGAATTATTTGTTCATATCCTCACTGTCTCTCCCACTCATCCCCCCTGCCCCCACATATCCAAGCTATTGCCAAGGTCTCTTGAGTTCACCTTTGCAACGTCTCTCAAATAATCCCCTTTCTCTCCTCTGATTCTGCCACCACTCTAGTACAGGCCCTCATCTCTCCACATCTGGAGTATTGCTGCAGTAGCTGCCAGTAGGTCTGCCTGTCTCAAGTCTCTCCCCATTCCAGTCTATCTTCCATTCAGCTATTAAAGTTGTTTTCCTAAAGAGCAAGTTCGACTATGACACCTGTCCTACTGATTGAACTCCGGTAGCTCCCTGTCACATCCAGGATCAAATACAAAATATTCTGTTTGGCATTCAAAGCCACTCATAATCTAAGCCTCTCTTATGCTTCCAATCTTCATATGCCTCACTACCTGACAAACACTCTTTGATCTAGTGACACTGGCTTCTTAACTGTTCCACAGATAAGACACTCCATCTCTCAAGCTCCAAGCATTTTCCCTATCTGTCCCTTATGTCTGGCATGCTCTTCCTTCTCTGCTCAACCAACTGATCTCTATACTTTTTTAAGTTCCAAGTAAAGGCACATCTTTTACTAGGAGCCACCTGCAACCCCTCTTAATTCTAGTGCCTTTTCTCTATTAATTATTTCCTATGTATCCTGTTTGTTTCATGTATATTTGTTTGCATGTAGTCTCCTCCATTAGATGGTAAGATCCTTGAGGGCAGGGACTGTCTTTTTATTAGCTGTATCCCCAGGATTCAGCCTGGTACCTGGCACATAGGAGGTGCTTAATAAGTGTTCAATGAATTGAACTGAACTGAATACATGTACACACATATAAATATATATACATACACACATACATGTATGCACAATATGTGCATATGTACATATGTCTGTATATACACATTTATAAAAATTAGTACGAAAGAGTTTTGATAGTTAGAGCTTTATTATATAATTTGAGTTTTAGAGGTGGTATTGTCTTCCATCCATTTTAATTTAATGATTCCCCTTGGGATTCTAAATAGTTTTGTTTTGTTTTTCCTTTCAAATGATTTTTTTTTAATTACGGCAAGTAAATGCAATAAAGGTAAACTAAAATACCTACTCTGAGCAAAATCAATTTATTAACAGTGACATGTATAGCTGTTAATAAAGTGAGTCAGACTGGTCACCTCAGTAAGGCCAGAAACCCCAATGAGAAGGAGGAAAAACCCTCTTTATTGATACACAGGAATGGAAGGGGGGTTAGGGCAGTTTTGGTACATTACAATTGGCTATAGTAAGAAAAGTGGGTTGGCATTCAGGTGTGGCTAATCACAACCCTCTCTGACAATTAAGGAATGTGATTGAGACTCATCTATCTCTTATAATCTTTGTTAGGGGACTAGGACCTTCAGATTTGCTGTTCCCTTTGGGGACATCAGGCTTTTCCTATTTGCACAAGGATAGCTGACATCAATTTTTTTGCCGGGGTGGGGAGGTGTGAGGGAGTGACACCAGGTAAATCTGGTTGGGACTTACAATAAGCAGATGTCCCACGCCTTAACAACATGAATGATATCAACATTCCCTTTCAACGACACCTTTGAACTAAACTGCATTCTTGAGCTTTACTCCAAGAAACAGACAAATATGGCTTAACAAAATGGGAAACAGGATCAATTACAGTATAGAGTCAATTATTAAATGATACACAATAATTTTAATTTACTAATTATTATTTTGTCCAGCTCTATAAACTAAGCCCATGACAGTTAAATTGGATTAGCAAAAAATCTGATAATTAATCTGTGGACGATTGTCATTTTGTTGTTGGTCCTCATAATTAATTATAAGATCAGCAAAGTCTTCTCCCTGTGTACATTTATCTCAGGTGCTTTCCATTCCAACTTTTCTCCTTATTTCATAGAATGAGTTCTTCTAAGGTTACTAAACTTTCTGGCATAGAGTTTCCATTAGTACCAGGAGGGCTTGGAAATGTATGATCTCAACATACTAAGAATATGGCACCTCAGTGAAGTCATTGAAAGAGTATAACACTAAAAAATTGTGGTTTGATTCTCAATTTAGATACTTTCTCGCTGTGTGATGTTGAGAAAATCACTTTATTTTTGAGCATGTTTCCTTATATGTAAAATAGGGATAATAGCACCTGCAATGTTGGAAAATATAATGCCAAAGAAAACTATTAATATCATCACTGTCATCATCACCACTTAGTCAGCCTCTGCTAATTACATGGAACTATTTCAAAATATTAGAAAAAATATTGAATATTGAGAAGTAAAGGGAGAATAGGGGGTTCTGTTCTTGAGGATCTAAACCTATATGAACGCAACTGCAAATAATTACATGAACATGTATGACCCATTTCAAAATGAATTCCAGTGACTTCAGTTCCCCTTATTTATGGTCATTAATGACACCCAATTGTGACCATGAATGTGACAAATTTAATTCACTTTCATAAATATTTAGTATGTATCACCACTCGATAGTAGTAAGGAGTTGAAAGAAACTTGAAGTTAAAATAATAGAAGTTCCCTACCAGGAATCATAACACTTTGTAGGAAGTAAGATGAATAAATACCTCAGTGGTACATGTTTGTGCCTTATGTGTATCACACATCATGTCCCTAAGATAGGTAAACAGATATATAATTAGATAGAAGTATAAAAAATAAATGGGCATGCACATCTACGAATATATTAGCATAGTAACTGGGGAATTAAGTCAAAAGCCAAGTCACAGGAAGAAATTAATCTACAAAGTAAGTAATTTTGCCACCAGTGGCAGTAGTGTAGGTGAAATTGTTTTAAGGAAGTCAGATTATTTCAATTGCTAGTAGATATGACTAGTAACAACCCTTTTGCTGTTAAATAGAACTGTCTTGTATTTGGAGAAATAAAGTATTTCCCCCACAAAAACATCCTGTAAGTTTTTGGGCCTTATAGAAGGGCATAGCTGCAGTTATATGGATAGATAAATATCCTAAGATGCCTCTCTTTACGTGGGCCTTTTCTGAGTGTTCTGCTTAGTTACTGACTTATAGGATAGCAACTTGTGAAATATAAGGTACAAAAGTTGTTGGGGAAGGAGTGTGATGAGGGGTACTGAGGTAAGTCCATGCCTCCTTCCCAGAAGCAACCTATGTATTGTGTCTTCGATTGATAAATACTACAGGGTAAGGAGTCATCTTGGTTAATTTGCAGAAGGGCCAGTCTTTGGTTACTTGATGATCCAGATAACAGCTGAGGCTGCATATCTCAAATGTAATTGTTCTGAGACTGCCGCATCACTTTGGGGATTATCTGAAAGCTACAATCAGAATGAAATGAACCAATAAAAAACACCTTGGAGAGAAGAAACCAGACTTAAGTTAATTGTTTTTAATTCCTTGAATCCAGTTTTTCTTTGACTTAATCAAGGCCTATCTCGTAAGTTGAAAGTGGACAAGATTCTTTGAAAATCTGAATTCTACTTAGTTACAATTATGAGAACTTACATGATGATCTGAGTTCACAGAGCACTAAAATTCTCTCAGGTATCTATTTTTTCCCTTGAAAGAAAAACTTTCTGAGCCACAAAATGAAATAACATTCTTACACTTACACTACCTTACTAATTTGAAAGTTAGGATTTATTGCCGGTTAGTTGACTTTCAAACACTCTGGTGATAAAACACCCTAGTAGGCTTTTCTATAAATTTATACCATTAATTTTAGACATGTTATAGCTTCATAGTATAAAAATATAGAAGATAATGTAGATATCTATAATTTTTTTGAATTCTTCATGTTTACAAGAAAAAGAAAAAAACAAAAAAAACAAACTTTGCTTCTTTATTTACTCCAAAAAAAATACATTTTCTTGCAGATGGTCAATTACTTCATTCACAAAATAAAGAGTAGAACATGATTGATCTGATGGTCATGCTAGCATTTTAAGTTCTAAGGTCCCTTGCCACTATAACATTCTATAAGCCTATGTTCTAACATTCTACCATCTAAGATCCCTTTCAAAATCAAATGTGAATAATTTTTAACTCAGAATATTACAATTTGCTTGTTTTCCAGATTCAGGCTACCGTAATGATTGTGATAATCCAATGTGGTTTACTTTGATTTACTTCAAAACTTAAATGAATTTTTTACAAGATGAGAAATTAGGGAAGGAACATAAACCAAGGAGAGCAAACAGAATAAATACACTTAAATGGATATGGCTAGATTCAGTTATATTTGGATAAGGAGCTTAATCACTTCTGTTTTAGAAAAGCATAAAGCAATAAGATTAAGCTCCCAAAGTAATCAAAGATTAGAGCCCAAAAGAAAACATGATACTAAATATAGGAAGGATTTCAGGGAGGAAAAGGAATGAAACGCCACCATTTTTGTTTAAAGCTGAGAGTAATCTGAGTTTTACTGATGATGTAAATCTGAATCCAGTTGCAGAGCATACAGAATTGCAGATAGTTTCTTTGTTCTACATAAGATGCCACCGGATATTCTATCAAGACATAACTGATCATGGTTTAGAAAACACTTTCTCTTCATTATCTCATTCTACTCTCTTAGTACCTTTTTTTTTCGATCTTGATTTTTCAGATGGGAAACCCAAGCTGAGGGAATTTATGACTTTTTTTGAGACCATTTGCCTAGTACATGGAAAAGATAGAATTTGAAGCCAGGATTCTCAGGAATAGAGTAGGATTTTTCAGCCCTGATTAAAGTGGAGATTTATAATGTCATTAATAATTTTAATTACTAGAATACAGAAAGGATTAGGGAAGACCAGAAAAAATGCTTCCTGTTGTTGGTGTTGGAGTTTGTTTGTTTTTTATGTATTGATTTTGAAGTGGTATATTTATCCTTATGTTACCTTATATTAAGCCTGGTATATTTGCATTAGCCTCTACTTACTGATGGAATGATTAATAATGATAATTATTGTGTGTTTTGTGGCATGCAGAGTTGGATTGAGATCTTGGGAGAAGATAGACCTTCTTGCTTGTAGTTTCTAGTCTATCTTCAGAGAAATTCCTAGAAAGTGAGAAAAAAGAAAAAAAAAAACTTTGGGAAACAACTGATGTGTACAAGGGATGGCACCTGCCCCCATGGGTTCGCTTTCAAGGAGCCAGAAGCAAAAACAAAAACAAACAAAAAACTCACTTATTTTCAAAGCTTTTCTGCCAACTCACCTCCTCTGCTCCCCCATGCACATGCAAGTAGGCACACAAATGTTGATTAATCATTCTCTTCATCGATTAGGAAAGGCATTTTGAAATGCACCAGGCTTAAACCCTATGTTTTGCTTACTTAATCCATGAGCAATGAGATATGTAGAAGTAAATAGGCATGCTTGGCAGAAAAAAAAAATATTCAGAGAAAAACAAAATTCTACCTGGAAGAGACCTTTAAGATAATTAAATTCTACCCACTAATTTAACCTATGAGGAAACTGAGACCTAGTGAAGTTAAATGACCTTTCCAAGATATGATTAACAAGTATCTGAATGGAGATTAAAAAGAAAGGTCTCCTAACTCTAAATCTAATATTCTTTCCATTATGTTAAAATGTATTTATTTGAATTCTATTTTCATATACATATGTATCTGAGACAATATACCCATATACACACATATAATTTTAATATATACATACATATATATATAACATGAATATGCATACACATATATACATATATGTCTTCACTAAAACCAGATGTAAGTATGATACCTAAATATATAAAAAACAATGAAATATGATATATACTGCACTGCACTTAGGGTAATAAGTCCACTCCTTAATTCCAAGACACCTAACCTCATTGGGCCTTAGTTTTGTTATCTAGTTTGGTTGGTTGGTTGTCCTTCATTCTCAAAGAGGACCAAAATGGCATCACTGTGCTAGAATGAAGTCTCAGTGTGTCCGACTGTGGCTAATTAGACCAATAAAAGTTCAGAATGCTCATCCGTAGTTCAGGCACAAATAGTCGTGTGAACATTTGGGGTGGATTCTCTAAATTTGCACATATTGTGTTTCCTTTGAGCTGTTTTCAGTTCTGCTTTGCTCATACAGTACAGCACCTTCTCTGAAATGGGCATGCCATGCTGAGTGGTCCTGTGCCAGTGTCCCCCATGACACACAATCAATTCCAAAGTTCTTAAGAGAGACCTTGAGAGTATCCTTATATCACTTCTTAACACCACTGAAAACTTGCCCTTTGTGAATTCTCCATGAAATAGTCTTTATCGCAAGTGTATGCTCTGCATTCAAACAACACGGCCAACCTCTCTGAAGCAGAGATTGAATGCTTGGCAGTTTAATTTAAGAAAGGACTTCAGTGCCTGGTATCTTATCCTGCAAGGTGATCTTCAGAATCTTCCTAAGACAATTCAAATGAAAGCAATTCAGTTTCCTAGCATGGAGCTGGTTTAATGCCCAAGTTTCACAGGCATACAACAGTGAGGTCAGCACAACAACTCTATAGACTTTCAGATTGTTAAGCTTTTCTTCCACACTTTCCTTGGCTTCCTTGGAGCCTCTCAAACACTAAGCTAGCTCTGGTACCTCACGTGTCAACCTCATTATCCATGTGTACTTCCCTAGAAAATGTACTACGAAAGTAAGTAAACTTATCCACAGCATTCAAAAGTTCTCTGTTTGCTATAACCAATGGTTCCACATATGGATGTTGTGGTGGTGGCTGATGGAGCACCTGTGTTTTCTTGGTGTTAATTATTAGGCCAAAATTATGACAAACAGCAGGGAATCAATATATACTTTGTTGCATCTCAGCTTCAGAGGCTGCATTGAGTGCACAATCATTTGCAAACAGAAAATCATGAACCAACACTCCCTCCACTTTGGTTTTGGCTTGGAGCCTTTTCAAGTTGAAGAATTTGCCATCAATGTGGTAGTTGACCTTGATGCCATCTTCATCCTCATTGAAAGTATTTGACAACATGGCTGAAAACATCATGCTAAAAAGCACGGGAGCAAGCACACAGCCTTGTTTCATTCCACTGATGACTGGGAAAGCATGAGAGCATTGCCCACTATCCAGAACCTGGGCAAGTATGCCATCATGAAATTGACATACAATGCTGATGAACTTCTTTGAGCAACCAAATTTTGACATAGTTTTCCATAAGCCCTCACAACTGTCAGTCACAAACATTGTGTACAGACTTCTGTCCTACCATTTCTTCTAGAGTTGTCAGGCAGCAAACACCATATAGACCATTCCTTGGCCCTTTTTGAAGCCACACTGGCTTTGTTTTGTTATATATAAAATGGGGATTGGACTGGATTACCACCAGTATCCCTTCTAGTTCTAAATCTATGAACCTAGAACCTACCATCTTATGGCTCATATCAATGAGAAGAAAGAGGTTTGTTTATGCATGTTGGTCACAAATTTCAGCAGGATTACACCATGACCAAAGAAGAATAGATCTATATATGTAGATGTAGCCTGCATCATTTACAACCACATACTCACAGCCTTTACCAATGCTTTGTCCTTGAGGCACCTTCTGAAGTAGGATGATGTTTTCCTGGAAGATCAGGCCAGAAATGTCCATTTCATGATGCTCCCTTGAATCATCTGTTTGTGTAAGTAACATATTGCCCAAGGTCCTTTAAAGAAGGCAGTGCTACTATAGAATGGGTCAAATAACCGGAAACTTTCCACTGAAAGAACATTTCTGGTTTCCTCTCATTACCACCTCTTAAATTTTTCAAAATAAAGCATAAGTGTCAGTGATGCTGCTGAATTCCAGTCAAAAAAGCAACAGAAGAAGAAAGTACAGGAACCATTAGATATTTCCATACCAATGGTTTTTAAATCTTATGCATCCTAGACACCTTCAGCAGTCTAGTGAATTCTATGGACAACTCAGAATAATGTTTTTAAATGCATAAGATAAAACATGTAAGATTATAAAGGAACCAATTATATTAAATTAAAATATAATTTTCAAAATATATTAAAACAAACACAGACCTCAAGCTAAGAACTACTGTATCTAGACAAAAGTTTAATACCTATAATCTCATAAAACTGTTTGAAAAATTCATCAGAGTAATCAGTGACTCTTCTGATTCACTCCATTTATATTCTCCTCTCAGTTAAACATTTGCTTTATCAGAAAATCAACCTGGGGTGCTCTAAGGCACATTGGTTTATATCCTCATGCCTTGATAGTGCTCTAAAGAACTGGGGAGATTCTAACAGTTGCCCATTAAGCATAGTTCTTAATTGATTCCTGAGTGACACACACAGACACCAGGCAAAGTTTATGTGACATACTTCTTAGACATTCACAGAAGTAGGTCTTTCATGAGAGCTGGACCTCCCACCGTTGATGAGCCTTGAGACTAAACACACCACTAAACATATAGTTATTCAAATTCAGCAAGGAAACCATGTTTTATAAACTTCCTGCAGCTTATTCCTGCTTTGGCTGCACGCCACAACACAAAATCAATTGAGAAAGGGAAGAAAATGTAGAAATGAAACAAGACAATAAAAATATAGGAAAATTTAGAAACCAGAAAATGAGAAATTAACAACAGCAACATTTCTTCTTTAGAGGATAAATCTAACATCATAAGATAGTGTACATTGTCCCCAAAATACATACTGTAACAGTGTGAATAGTGGACATACATTGGAACCATATGGAGAGAGGAACATATGAGAAATACATATTTGCAGGGCACAGATATTGAAGGGCAACTCACATCTCTTACTGGGCTGGAACTCAGGAGTGGAGGAAAAGAGGAGCATGACTGCTATCACAGTTTCCGCCTTCCACTGCTTATAAGAACACTACTCTATCACCTACTGCATCTTGGTCAGATGTTGGTTGATATTTGACTAATTGTTACTTAGCTGGACACAGAGTCTCCACTGTACTCTGAGCTGCTGACCATGACTCAGCTGAACGTTCACTCATTACTAGATGCTATCCTGCTGATTTCATGTTTTGGCTTAGCTGACATTCTTGTCTATCTCTCTCCCAAGAATACTGTCATGCTCTTTTATCTTGAAGCCTCAAGTCTTTTTTTCTTGTTACGGAGATTTTAGGATGGCAGTAATGCTTGACTTGGGCCAACAACAAAAAGCATGCCCTTAGTTTCCCCTATCTTTTTTTTTTCCTCTTCAGAGTCTTTAAACTACAAAGACCCTCATTTTCCCAAAAGAAGATTCTAAGTCCATAGTGACAAACTCAAGACCAAAGTGTAGGTGTTCTCCCAGCTAGTTAAATTCACTCACTTAAGCTTTTCTTTGGACTAAATTTTCTAGTTCTTGGGCTTGAGATTTCCATGTTCATTCACTCTACTGGGGGAGGGGTTATCTCCAGGCTGATGATTTTGTACAGCTTTAAATCCAATCCACCTGCAAGTCATGGCATCACCTCCCTGATGACATGGGCCTCTTCAAGAATGAAGGATAAACAACAACAACAACACTCTACTTAATGGTGAACATTCCATATACCATCCAATTTTAATATCTGAAGACTAGATTATTAACCAGATAATGGTTATTTGTCAAATGATTGTCAAATAGCACTGGGATTCAGATTCCACAATTTTTAAAATTAAATCTAGATATCATTTTTAACCACATTCTCATAACTTTGACCAATAGTCTGTCTTTGGCACATCCTATGAAGTTAGATGAGGTTTTCCTGGAAGATCAGGGCACAAATGTAAATTTCATGAGACTACCTGGAATCATCTGGTCATGTAACTAATATGTTGCCCAAAGTCTTCCAGAGGAAGCTGTACTAATACAGAATGCCAAAATAATCATGGGGGAAAGGGGCTGTAGACTGAAAGGACATTTCACTTTTCCTCTCTTTATCCACTCATAAATTTAATAAAGAAAAAAATTTCCAAAAATAAAGCTTAAGTGTCAGTGATGTTGCTGAATTCTAGTCTGGAAGGCCATGGAAACTCTTCTGTGCTTGTGTGTATGTGACTGGGTAGGATAAAGGCAGTGCCCCTTTCTGGACTTTGCCACCTTACTACTCCACCCATATACAGATATGGAAGGGCTTTGAGTCAGAACATCCTATCTCTGTAAGAATGCATGGAATAGGAAAAAATATCTGTTTAACTACACACACACGTGTGTTTGTATTATATATATGTATATGCATATACATATATATATGTGTATACACACACTCACACATACACACACGTACAGACTTGAGGCTTCCAGATATACTCAAGGTCTAGCTAAGAAATTCTAAATGCATTGTCAATGCTGATGTTAAAGGCATCAGGATGCAAACTAGCCTGTGTGGATAAAGATTCAACAGATTGAATTGTTCCTAAGAAAAAAGTAATTACTAGCAATTGTGGAAAAGGAGGAGTGAGTCTGTTTACAGAAAAGAGGGAAAGAGAATGTAGTGTGATGAATTTATAAGTAAGACATGCGAGATAGTATTGGGAAAATGAAGCATTAGTGCTCAATGAGTGATAGTAAAGTCTGGCTGCCAGTGGTAGTGAATGTGGCAGGGATATTGGTTATGTTCCAGGCTCAGGTGTTCCTCCTGCCTGCAACCATTTCAACACAAAGGAACCATAATGAGCCAGTCAAATTCAGTATGGCCCAGTTTGTATGAATGACAGTTTTCTGAACTTCCTCATTCTATGTTCAAGAGAAGTCAATAGGGTACATGAGCAAACCTGGAACATGTTATATGACTGACAACAATGGAAATGGGCCGGATAATAAATTGGTGATATTCCACAGGGGAAGTAGAATATAGAAATTGGCAGTCAACTTGGAGATCAATCAATCATTCAACAACATTTGTTAAATTGCTACTGTTTTCTATGAACTATGCTAACTGCTGGAGATAGAGGTCAAGTCAAATCAACAAATATTTATGGGTCAAGTACTTTGCTAAATGGTGGAGATACAAAGAAAGCTAAAAAAAAAAGTTGCTTCCCTCAAGGAACTCACTTTCTAATGGGAAACATGATATCTAAATAACTTTGTACATAACAGCTACATACAGGGTAAACTGGAGGTAATTGAAGATGGAAAGAATCAGCATTGAGGTGGAATGAGAAAAGCTTCTTGCAGATGGGATGGTGGAAGGGCTTGAGCTGAGACCTGAAGGAATTTGATGAAGACAGGAGAAAGGAAGAGTAGGGAGAAAATTGGGGTAGTTGGATAAAAATATAGAAGTGGGATTGTGATGTATAAAATTTGTGAAACAGCTAGTAAGCTAATTTGAAAAGAATGAGAAAAGAAAAGGAAAATAAACCCTGATTTTAAGGAGCTCACCTTCTAATACATATACATATACATATATACATATACATATATATAGTGTGTATATGTGTGTATGTATGTAGTTTATCCAAGTGTGTGTATATATACATACATACCTCTACCTATACATATATGTATACAGAAGATAAGCAAAATAAAGGCAAAGGACAGCTAGCAGTTGATTGGGATCAGAAAAGTCTTCATGTAAAAGGTAAAACGTGGGTTGTATATTAAAAGAAGAGGGAATTCTATAATACTACTGTGAGGAAAAAGTACATTCACGATATGGTCAATGACCAGGGCAAAGACAAATCACATAGTAAAGAGAGATACAATTAAAATCAGGATGTTGTGGACCACACATAACCTGACTGCGAGCTTAGTAACACTATAGGATTGATCAATCAAAAAGGATACATTTAGTGACTACTGTGTTCCAGGCATTGTAATGGACAATGGAGAATAAAACAATCCCTTGTCATGAGCAAGGATGGACA
The DNA here is from genome assembly GCF_900497805.2 of Vombatus ursinus. NCBI lineage: Eukaryota > Metazoa > Chordata > Mammalia > Diprotodontia > Vombatidae > Vombatus > Vombatus ursinus. The sequence continues at coordinate 1,519,343 of NW_020954642.1, forward strand.
TGGTTTATGAGTTTGTCACATCGAGTATTATGTGAATCTGGCTATTATTACAGTGAGCAATGGTAAATAAATAACATTAACAAGAATTGATTATAGTTTTTTCCTCCAAATTCAACATTTTTTGCCATAAAACTTTGTGATTTTCTTCCTCACTCTTCCTCACACACCACCACCTTGACAGGGAGAAAACTGAAAAGTCTACAATTAAATAAACATTTACTATATGTCTACTGTGGGTAAGTCACCGTTCTGTACTAAGGCACTGGGCTACAGAACTTCAAGGAGGTTATATTCCACAAAGGGAAAAGAACATGTAAAAATTTCATTATATACAAGGGAAACTAAAGGAGAAAAGAACACTAACAGCAGGGATTCACAAGAGAAGGTGGTACCTGAACTGAATGATGAAAAAAGACAAGGATTTTGAGATAAGAAAGAATTGGTTGTTGGAATGGGGGATTGGGGTAGTTGGATAAAGATATAGAGGTGGGATTGTGATATATAAAATTTGTGAAACAGCTAGTAGGCTAATTTGGCTGTAACAAACAGTTCATGAAGGAAAACTATATGAAGTAAGGCTGGTAAAGTAGATATTCTTATAATGAAAAATTAACTTCTCTACTAAGGTAAAGGTTGCAATGGAGTTCAGAAAGTATATCTAGGATTTATGTGGGGACCCAAAGGCAATATAGTATAATGGAAAGAGAAGTAAATTTATAATCAATGATAGTTCAAGAACTTTATATCAAGAGGCAGCTGGATGGAGGTAATGGATAGAGAGCTTGGTGTAGAGACAAAAAGACCTAAGCTCAAATCCAGCTCAGATACTACATAACTTGTGTAATGCTGGGCAAATCACCTGCCTCTATTTCATCAGCTGTCAAATGGGGTACATAGGTGGCACAGTAGATAAAGTGTTGGACCTAAAGTCAAGAAGACTCACCTCCTTGAGTTCAAATCTGACCTCAGAAACTTACTAGATATATGAGTCTGGGCAAGTCATTTAAACCTATTTGCCACAATTTCCTCATCTGTAAAAATGAGCTAGAGGAGGGAATGACAAACCAGTATCCAGTGTCTCTGCCAAGAAAGCCCCAAATGAGGTCACAGTCAGACACAACTGAAAACTTCTGAACCACAACAATAATCATGGAGACAATAATAGCATCTAGCTACAAAAGAGTTCTGAGATTCAAATGAAATAATATGTGTAAAAAGCATAGCACAGTGCCTGGTATGTAGTAGGTTTTTAATAAATGTTTATTTCCTTTAAAATTTTTAAATTAAAAACAAATCTCATTTGACCTTCACAAAAATCCTGGAAATTAGGTGCTATTATTTTTCCCTTTTTTCAGGTGAGAAAATTGAGGCAGAGATGTCAAATGAATTGCTCAGGGTCATAATCCAATGAGTCTGAGGATGGATTTGAACTTGTGTCTTTCTTAATCCAGGTGCAGCATTCTGTCCACTGTAACACTTAGTTCCTCTTTCTATGGGAAATTTAAAAAAAAAAAAGCATCGTGTGTGTCACTGTACTTTTATGTGGACGCCTTTCAAAAGATGAATTAAGTGACTAGAAAGGAGCAGAAAATATAGGAGAGACGATTTTTTTTAACTTCACAGTGGGTAAACTGGTTTATAAACTCTAAAGAACATTTCCCATGGAAAAAAAAAGGAAGAGGCAGCTAACCCCTTGGGATTAATTCCCGTAGCTGTTTATCTGTGCACTGCAAACTCCCAGAATAATCAAGAACAGGAAAAAAAAAATAGAAAAATACAGAGATGTCTCTGGAGGTAATGAAGCAGCAAGAATTAGAAGGGCTTCTTTAAAGATAAAGTGTGGACTTCCTTAGCACCTTTGCTAAAGATGTGATTTGAATAAAGACTACTCTTTCACTTCCCTCCTTACACGGAGTGTCCTAATTCAAAAAACTGGCCCTACGGTCACTCTGCCAGGGATGTTATAAAGAAGCATTGTTGCATGATTACATGACTGCTGATATCCCTTGGAATTCAGTGATTTTTGTGATTCTTTCATTATGAGAGGGACAGAGCATGGGGAATGACCAAATGAATAAGAAAGCATTTATTTATTAACCTCTTACTTAATGTCAGTCAAACACTATGGTGAATACTGGGGATAAAGCCTGGGTCAGTGATTGGTATAGGGAACTGTCAGGCAATAAAATTCCCTCTACCAATGCAAGTTGACACTTGTTTGCAATTTATACTCTTAGAGATATGTCCAGAACACTGAGAATTCAAGTGACTTACCCAAGTAAGAGAGCCAGTATGTGTCAGAAGTTGAACCTTTGTCTTACTGCATGTCTGCTGGGGGAATGCAAATAGGAAAGCAGACACTCTGTGTTTTCAATGATGCAGATAGCGTCTTCCTTCATATGTCCTTTGTAGTTAATTTGGGTATCTACTATAGTCAAAATGACTTATTTGCTCAAAGTTTTCCTTAAAATAATAGTCCTATTACTGTGTACAACATTCCTTGTCTCTGTTTACTTTACTCTTCATTATTTTGTGCAAGTCTATCCATATTTCTCTAAAATCATTGAGCTCATCAGGAGGATCATATCTTACTTGTGGATAATACATATATATATATAGTTTTGGAGAGGTGGCATGGTATAATCCAAAGTGCAATGGATTTGGAGTAAGAGGTCTGGCTTTAAATTCTAGCTCTAACATGTATTAGTTCTGTGACCTTAGATGAGTCACATGATCTAAACCTCACTTTCCTCCTCTGTAAAATGAGGAGGCTAGACTAAATGACCTTCATTTAGAACTTACCAGCTCTAAATCTGTAATCCTGTGGTTTAGCTACAGAGTGGATGGAAGGGCCTAGAAGTCCTAAAGGTACAATGGTAGAGTAAAATGCCAAGATAAAAAGTACTTAAGATGTGCTGGCAAGCCAGATGTCAGTGCTACAGGGCTTGTAGGGTGAAGAGGCAGTGGAGAGGCACTACAGATGGTAAGGTCTAATGGTCCTTGATCCCATCGCTGAGCCAAGTAGAGTGAGTAACTATGTCTGCTCAGCAGAGAGGGTGGGACCAGAAACCAGCCTGCCACCATTGGAAGAGAGATAGGATGCTCAAGCTTCCAAGTAGAATGAGGATTCTGGGAGGCATGAAGTTGGGGCAGGGGGATCAAGACAAAACTAGGAAAAGGGAAAAGACATTAACTGGAAAGATGGGAAAAGGTGCCCCAATGCACTGGCTATACCAACCCCACAAATCTCTGCATTGTTTGTAAGCGACTGAGGCCAGGAAGGGGGAGAGGGATCCCGTTTCTGGCGGCTGTTCTTGCAGGGATCCAGATGGGTTGTGAAAAGAATTCCATTTCCAGAATGAGGAAAATATTGTCCCCAGTCCTTGTCAGAGCACATACACAGAATGGTGGTCAGTCCTGGGGACTGCATTTTAGGGCAGACATTCCTATGCTGGTGTGAAGGGATTGGAAACAGTGCATTGTTAATATGGGTTGAAGATATATTGGGGATATTTGGCTTGGAGAATACAAGTTATCTTGAGGACAGATAATTTTATTATTTGTCCCTCTCCCTCACCTTTTTGTTTGATCCCCAAAACTTGTCACAGTGCCTTGGACATAGTAGCAGTTTAATTAAGTTTGTATTAAATTGAATTAAGGAGAAAAGCCTTAGGTGATATAAGATTGTTACCTAATGATAACAATATTATAATATCTGCTAGGACCTGTGAGTAGAAGTTTTAGAGGTAGCCTTTCAATCAATATAAGGAAAGACTTTCTAAGAATTATGGCTATTGTTCAGTTTGTTTGTTTGTTTTTTAATATAATGGAATGATCTGTCTCACGAAAATGAAATTTTAGTCACTGGAGAGGTTCACAAGTTGATGAACATTTGTCAGGAATGTTGAAGAGGGAATTCATCCTCAGGCCTGGAGTGAGTGTCCTACTAGGTTCTTTCTACCTGATTTATACAAAAACTCAGTAGAAATATTTAAAAAAGCTTTTCAACATAGAAATTGTCTAGTTTATATCACCTGGCCTATGACCTGGAATCCACATGTAGCATCACCAACTGGTCAGATGTTAACTGTTGAACAGTTTTAAAGGAGACTTTGCTCCTCAAAATGTAAAAGGACTCAACATGAATGGTAAACTTCCAGGAAATCAGGCTGAATTTTGGAGGAAGCTGACCATTTGTCAAGTGAGGAAATAGTGAGAGAGGTTCTTTATCTCCCATGCATCAAATACACAAAGAATTGAAATCCATTCCTTTGCAGAAATTTGTGAGAGTAGCAGCCTGCCATTCTAATTAAGTTTATAGTGTATATTGTTAAAAGAGATAGTTCTTACTGGGTTGAAGAAATTACACCCAGCAATCAGGGCCCATAATGGACTGCAAAAATAACTCCTTAATTGGCCGTTGCGAGCAATGATAACATGATTTAAAACATAGTGTTGGCATGAGAAAATTTAGTACAAAAGACCAGTCTGTGTCTTGAGCTGTCAGCTAAAAAGCATATTGAATTTTTGCAGAGCAAATTCGAATAAAAGGGCTGCGATTAAAAGCAGCAAACTCATAGTAAGGTGATAAGGATCCCTCCGAAATTAGATTACAGCCTTCTCATACCCATAAAAACTGTATTATGCTTGACATGACTAAAACAATTTCCTAAGAAGACAATTACGGTAACAAGTTAAACCCATGTATTCTTCAGGATCCTAAAGAAGCAAGATTTCCCCCTCCTATTAACTTCCCCCCATTCACCTACCCCCCCCAGACAGTGTGAGGAAGCCTAACAGGGTATACAGAAGAGAGGGTTTCTTGACTTGAAGTACTTGAGGTATACCAAATACCTCTCAGCTCCCACTTTGACAGGTACATTGTGAATCTGGTCTATGAGACCTGCAAAAAGCATCTTAATACACTCATAACTCTGACCCCCAGCCTAGAGATGAGTGAAGTCCAATAATTTCTATCACTTGTCATTCTGAAGCTTATTGACAAACAGCTGAAAATTGTTAAAAAATGGTGCTTATTTGTTTTGGGTTTTTTTGCGTTTATCACTTAGGTGACAGTTTCCCCATATTTCTGTTCATAACTTAACTCTCCCAGATGCCTTTTGATGAATAGTTTTCATTTGGGAACCTCCTTTCCATCCTCAGTTAGAATATGTTTTATTGAAGTTTAGTTGGTTTGTTCTAGTTGTTCAGCAAGTGTTAGGGGAGAAAATGAGGGAACTAACAGAAAGAGTCCTGCACTGAGACTTAGGGACCCTTGGTTCTATTGAGTTTTCTGTCCCTGACTGGCTTTGTGACCCTAGACAGGGTATTTCCTTTTTCTGAGCTTCATTTTTCTAAACTACAAGATGATTTAATTGATCTAGATTCAAAAAAGACATCAATGTGCAGAAAGTTGTCTACTATGCATAAATGTAGCTAGGTGATACAATGGATAGACCATAGGGGTCAGGAAGTTCTGAGTTTGAATTCTGTCTCAGGCACCCATGAATTGTGGGATCCTAGGTAAGTGCTTTAACTTAACTCAAGCCTCTGACTTCTCACCTGTAAAAAGGGGATGATAATAATAGTACCTACCTTACAAGGTTTTTGTGAGGATCAAATGAGTGTATGTATGTATATGTGTATACACACATATATATTCAATATGAAAATCTTTTTTTATTATTATTTTTTAGGCAATTGGGGTTAAGTGACTTGCCCAGGGTCACACAGCTAGTAAGTGTTAAGTGTTTGGTCTGGGGCTCGATTTGAACTCAGCTCCTCCTGACTTTAGGGACGGTGCTCTATCCATTGAGTCACCTAGCTGCCCCCCTCAATATGGAAATCTTAAAGCGCTATATAAATAGTAGCTATCATCCTCATCATCATTCTAGGCATTGAGGATTAAAAAGACAAAACTGATACAGAATGTGTCATTAAGGAACTGATATTCTATTTGGGGAAGGGAGTTGTAGAATATTTGTCATATATACAGAGAAATATATTATAAGCCAAGGAGCAATGGAGTCAAAGGAAAGATGGAAAAAAAAAACTCCAGGAACATTTGGGAAGAAAGAGAACCTATTCAGTTGAAGGAAGGTGGGAAGGAGAAGAAATCAAGGGAGGTTACATGGAGGAGATTGCCCATTAAAGGGAACAAAAAAGGATGACGTTCTAGACACTGTGGATGAATTGTCCTGATGAGATTGCCTTAGATTTACACAGTATGTGTGTGTGTGTACATATACACATATATAATATGTACACTTTAAAAAAAAAATTTCCTGACCTACTAAAGTGTAAGCTCCTTAAGGGAAAGAACCTTATTTTTGGCTTTCTTGGTATTTTCAGCACTTGACACAGTGCCTGGTATGTAGTAAGCACCTAATAAATACTTGTTGACTGAATACTAGAGAAGAGAGGTGACATGTTGAGTTTGGAAAAGCGCAGTACACCAACTTGACTAAGACATGAAATATGTGAAGGGCAATTGTGTGAAAGTAGAGAAGAATGGTATTATAGGTTGCACACACATTGTGGGAGACACCAAATGCCACTCTGAGAACTTGGTATTTTATCCTGCAAACAATAGAAAGCTATTGAAGGAGTGCCGTGTTTAGACCTCTTCCTTAGAAAGCATGTTGTTGTAGCTATGGAATGGATGGATTATGGAGAGAAGCAGAGCAAGGGGAATCAGTTAGGAATGTGACAAGTGCAACAAGCTAGGTTCCTCAGAAGCAATAGCATTACACATCTACTGCATTGCTCTGTTTTCTACCACTGATCAGAAAAGAAGGCAATCAATTAATTAATTGATTAACTAATCAACAGAGAAGCATAGCATACATTTCGATCACCAGATGATGTTATCGTTAGGCCACCGGTCCAGTGATTATAAAAGAGGAACAGGCACAATACTGCCTTACAAAATCGCATTGTCCCTGCTCATCTACTGGGGTTTGTTGCTAATTTCATATTGATTTAGAAGAAGGAAAATAGAATAGTGCTCTGAAAGATATAAATTTTGGAAGCCTTACTTTGGATTACTGCCATTCTATATTTGGGAGATTTCCTTCTATTTGGCCAAGTCTCTGCGTTTCATATTGCTTCACAGGCAATCCACATTGCTGTCGAATACATTTAATTGTACAAAGAAAATGAATGAGATATGTCTATTGAGCAATTTTACATCATGATCATCCTAATCTTCTCCCCTTCAATCCACCCTCAGTGGCCAAGGCATAGGAAATAATATGGGGAGTGGGGAGGAGATTTTTCAGTTTAGCTCCTCAACAGAGAAAATAGGAATGGTGTGCTGCAGTTTAGCATAGTACTCCCTGTGGAACCTCATCATGGCTAGGGTTTTCAGGGAGCTAGTTAGTCCAATTCAGTCTTCCTCTGGCCTTGTCTTGACTGGCTGACCTATCTTGAATATCCAGCACTGTTGTCCCACTACCACTCTAGATATCTGAACAGCTCTTCACAGGTTATCTCTGTGTACCACCAGACTCAAGCTGTGTACTCAGAGACTCCAAGCAACAATCAATTGTAGTCCATTTTGCCCCACTAATTGTTCTTGGTCTCCCAAAGGCTTCTTCACTCTTAGTCATTCCAATCAAAAGAAAGAGAATCCCATTTGGGGAAAAAAACAAAACAAAACAAAGGACACAGTGAAGTGTTCCTGAGGGGTTATTGTATATTCTGCTACAAAAGGCTGTTATAGGAATTCAGTGAGAAATGATGAGAGTGGTACCTTTAAATGAGGTAGCAGTTTACGGAAACAAGATGAGGACTGTTTCTGTGATTTCATTGGTTAGGGAACTCCTGTGTGAGGAAGTCAGCATCTTCTTTGCAAATGATATTAACCTATAGTACAGAGGTTAGGTGACCTGGTCAGGGTCACACAGTAATTGTGATTCACAGAGAGGGTTTGAATCTGTGTCTTCCTGACTTTGAGATCAACTCTCAATCACTATACAATATTGCTTTTTTGGACAGTTTAAGTAAGAGTAATGATAATAGCTGACATTTATATAGCATTTTGATGTTTGCAAAGGATTCTCCTATTAACATATCTCATGTGATCCATAGTACTATCTTCTGAGATTGTAGAGAGAAAAGGAAGAATAAGAAAGACATACAGAAATAGAATTTAAAGTTCTTGAGAGTGAATTAAATAGTAAGAAGAGAGAAGAGCCAAAGACCACTTAGAAGTCTCAAAAGTCCTCAACATGGGGAGATTCTAAGAAAAGAGTATAGAAAGAATATTAATGTTCATATTTAGAATTTGCTCTACAATACCCTATTTTTAGAGATAAAGAAAGGGAGGCCCGGGAAGGTCAGGTGACATTCACAAAACTATCCGTGCACCAGTGGAAGGGACAGAATTCAAAATCAGGTCCTCGGATTCCAAATTGCTGTGTTTATTCCAATCTACCATGAAACCTCTCAGAAAGAGAACAAAGGCCAGAGCAAATATTTGGAAGACACTGACAGAGAGAGAACTAAAGAGGGACAATAATCAAGTAAAGAGACTGAAAAAGAGCAGTTAGAAGCAAAGAATTAGGTGTGAGGACAACTGAAAATATTGATGAGGACAAAGAGGTCAAGAATGTAAAAAACCACAGATAATATATCAATCAACACTAGTTTAAGTGTTGAATATACACCAGAAATTGTGCTGGGACTGGTAGATATAAATACATAAAATGAAATAATCTTTGCTCTAAATGAGCTGAGAAATTTAAGATAATGAGGGCTGAGAAAAGATCATCAGACAGGATCGGAAATCCCATTGATAAAGTTTGTAAGAGTAGTTTTGATTGAGTAGAGGGATTGGAAACCAGATTGCAAGCTTTGAAGAGTGATTGAGTGGTGGGGCAGTAGGGACAGTCAGTATAGATGACATTTTCTAGGAGCTTAACAGTAAATGAGTAGAAATACAAAACAGTGATTTGAGGTACGAGCAAGGTCAATGATTTTTTTAAAGAATAAAGTAGATGTGGGAATATTTGTAAGCAGTAAAGAACAAGCTAGTGAATAGAGAGAGACTGAAAATGAGAAAGGGAGAGGGTATAGTTAATGGGAGGAATGATACCACAGGGATTGGCATCAAGGGCACAAGCTAAAAAGTTAGCTTTGACAAGAAGGCCTATTTGTCCTCTGACACTGTAGTAAAACAGGAGGGGTCAGGTAGAGAAATCATTAGACATGGATTTGTTAATAGGAGTTAAAGTCCATCTGGTGAGAGAAAGGCATTGGGAATTGTTTGAGGGGCTTGGAAAGAAATGAATTGGTTTGAAACTGCTACTGAGGGGAGTATGATAGCCAATCAAAAATGAAAAAAAAAAGAATATTGCTGTGAAGCTGTTGGTGTCGATTTAAGATTAAATAACATGAATTAGTATTTTTTCCAGTCAGCATGATTTTATGCCTCTCTCCAACAGCTTTTAGAGGCTCAACAGTAGGAGTGAAGAAAACACATAATAGAGATTAGGAAAATGTGACTAGAAGAAGTAGACAAGGCATTAAAAAATGGAGAGCAGATCATTGTTAAATCTATTAACTCCAGAATCAGGACTGAGAAAAATGGAAAATGAGGCCAGAATAGGGGTTGGTAAACTAGAAAATAATGTATATGAGTAACTTCAGGGTCCTATAGAAGTAAAGAACAGATTTGGGAAGAGTGAGACAGGAAAAAAGGTAAAACAGTAGATCATGATTAGAAAAGAAAATCAGAATTCAGTATGTTTAGAATGATTGTGAGGTCTAAGATATCACTGTGGCTGACAGGTAAAATGGAGATAGAGGTGAAAGAGTTGAACTAAGAAAACAGAATGTTTAAAAAGTTATTGACATGAAGGCAAAATCACCAAGAATTTTTGTTGGGGTTGAAGAGGAGAGGAAGAATGAAAATCAAAGACCAAATACATCGAGATACCTGATAAGTCAGTCAGCTTGTAAACATGTATTAAGCACCAAGTACTCTGCTAAATTCTGGGAAAACCAAAAAAAAAAAATGGTAAAAGACAATCCCTACTCTCAAGAAGCTCATAATCTAATGGGATAGACAACAAACAATTAAATATGTACAAACAAGTAATATACAGAATAAGTAGGGATTGATTAAGAGAAAGAAAACATCAGAATCGAGAGGAATTAAGAATGCCTTCCTGTAGAAGATACAATTTTAATTGGGATTTAAAGGAATCCAGTAGGCAGACCTTAGGAGGGACAGTATTCCAGGCATGGAGGAGAGCCAGGGAAAATAGATAGAGCCTAGAGATGGAATGTCTTACTCATGGAATAGCAAGGGGATCAGAATCACTGGATTGAAGAACACATGGTAAACAATAAAGTATAAGAAGTATAGAAAGGTGGAAAGGGGCTAAGTTATGAAGGTCTTTGAATGTCAACAGAGGGTTTTGGAGGCAATAAGAAGTCACTAAAGTTACTGTGTAGGAGAGTGACATGGTCAGACATGTACTTTAGGAAAATCACTTTAGTGGCTGAGTCTGCCATTCTATGTATAGTCATGAGTGAATGGCTGTGTCATGTGAATGGCTATGACAAGAGTGGACCATTTTAGTATGGAATTCATTGACCATGGCATGTCATCATTTTTCTAGTCATAAAGTAATGGATTCCCAAAGCTATGTCTCTTAAAAAAGAGACTTTTTTTTCCTAAGGTCAGTTTACTTATTTTCATTGTAATTCATTCAGGTCATAGAGTCTCTCCTATTCCCCTATTGTTCTAATTTTAGTAGCTCTTATTAAAATAATTTCCCTACTACTTTAATGATTTCAATTTTTAATATAAACCTTTTAGTTATAGGGTTTTTTTGGTCTCATTTTCTAAAGAGGAAAATACCTATTAATTCTGTCTTTTGAAAAATATAAAATAACACATTTCTTTCCATCTATTCTAACATTGAACTACACAACTTATTGATTCATTTGGAGACAGCTGGAAAAAAAATGGGTTCCTTAAGCAACCTGCCATCATAATCTGGTGCTAGAGGCTTGCAGTATAAGAAAGGAAGGAGGGAAATAGGTCTGATAACAGAAACAGAACAAATCAAAATTATAAGGAACCTCAGAGTTCATCTACTCCAACTCATTTCTTAACAAAATTATAGAATTACAAGGTTAGTAGACCTCAACTTATATCTGAAGTCAAGTCAATTTCACAAATATTTATTAGGTACTTATCTTTACCTGGCACTGGGTTAAGTACCAGGAATTCAAATAAAATAAAAAAGAAAGACAGTTCCTGCCTTCAAGAAACTCACATTATAATAAGGGAAGACAACACATAAAAGGGGCCAAAAATCTATGGGAAGGTACATGCAGAAGTTCATGTTGGAGAAATCTGTAGAGATCAGAATGAGAGAGTGAGAGAGTAAATATAGAGGCCCTGGGCACTTCATCTAAAGGGAGGTTCCTGGAGAAACTCACCAATCAGAGGGAAGGACATTTTCCAGTTGGAGAACACTATGGAGGTAGAGGCATCTTACAGTGAAGAAAGCTGTGGCTGTGGGAGAAATATAGAGATTAAGGAATAGAAGCAGCAGAGGAGTGGGGGAGGAAGAACAAAAATCCCTTTTACAATACAGTATACTCCCAAAGTAGCCATCTGGCCCCTGATTCATTACCTTCAGTGAGGAGATGGATGAAAGAACTATTATATCCCAAAGCATTCATTTTTATTGATAAATAGTTCTAATGGTTAACTATCCTGTAAAAAGGTATAATAATATTAACCATGCCTAATTTATACAATTTTAGTGAAGAGGATCAGTGTGTCAAAAGGAGAAACCATAAAGGGGCTTCAGGAACATTTGCCTCTTTACTCTCCAGGGTATCAGAGACAAAAAGTGTTATTTAAAAAAAAAAACAATATGAGAATCATTGGATTATATTGAATAAAGATCAGTTTAGGGAAGACCTAAATCAAATCCTGTCTCTGACAAATAATAGGTGACACTGGGCAAGTCACTTAATATCTTGGTGTTCTAGGCAACTCCTTTAGTCTTTAGGTTGCAGACAATGTGCTTGGTAGAGGGAGTTTCATCATCTAAGAGTTTCCTTCACCAGTGAAGCCACAGCCCCTAATCTTGTCCTTTAAAAACAAAAATTGTGAAAAAGGATTCAGTGTGTAAGTGTGTAAACAAAGAAGAAAAAAGGAAAGAGTATATGGAGCTAAGAAATAGATATGAGACCCTTCTTGAACAGTAGGGAACTGGATGCTTTTAAAAAGCAGTTGCTTGTCTTCCAAGAAATAATGATATGGATCTTCAGATGTTATCAAGCTAGAGACTGGCTTGTAATACTCACGGAAAGAAGAGGTGAACATAGCTATTTGGTGATTGCTGACTGCTGAGAGACACTATGGGAAATATACGTTGATCCGATAAGCAACATTAGAGTGCTGAAGGTGTTAGAAGAGAGAAGGAGGCATAATCAAGAGACGTTGAAAACAAAATCAAAAGACCTCGACAATGGATTGGATTTGAGGGATGAAACATAGAGAGGAGTCAAAGATGACACATGGGATGCAAATCTAAGGAATTGGAAGGATGGTGTTGCCCTTATCAATAATTACAGAATTTAGTAAGAGTTAAGAGATTAGAGGGAAAGACAACGAGTTCTGCATTGAACATACTGAATTTAAGATGTCTACTAGGCATGTAATTCAAGATGTCTGAAAGGAAATTGGAGCTGTGATTTTGGAGGTCAGAAGAATAGTTGGGGCATGATATGTAGGTTTGAGAATCATCAGCATCCATATGATGATTTAATCCACGGGAGCAAAGGAAATCACAAAGTGAAGTAGCATAGAGGAAGAAGAGAATAGGGTTCCAGATAGAATTCTGTGGGATAGTTAAAGCATATTTAGAAAATAGATTCATTGAGGAAATGCAGGAAATGGCAAGGGGAAGTCAAATGGAGGGCATTTGGTAACAAATCCCTGCAGACAGATATATAAGATAGATTGCCATCCAAGTATCCAGCAGACAAATTGGACAGAAAAAGGGGAAATAAATGAGGAGGTATGTAGATAGATCATTTGTCTGGAAAAGAATGATAATATAATACTGAATGGAAATGAGGGGGGCAAAGTATTTATTAAATGCTTATTTGTTCCATTAATTCTGTGAAACCCTAGTGATATGGGAATTCAAATATCCAAACATCTGGGAGAGCTTTCTTTGAAAAAAAAATAGAGGATATGATAATTTTTAATTGATTAATGATCATTTCACCTTTCAAAAATTGAAAAAAGGCAATGAGATTAAATTCTATTCTGGATCTTCTTATCACCAGAAAGGCACAACTGGTTTTGAGGGTGGAAATGTTGGGAATTTTGGAACCTTGTAGCCTTTCCATGTTATAATATGTAAAGGAGCAAGAGAAGAAAGCTGGGGTTAATCTGACATCCACCTCATATTGGACAAAATAGATTTTAGAGTCCAAACAAAAAATAGGTAGCATCATATGGAATATATTTTACAGGGGAAGTCATTTTAGTATGGGTGCTCTTGAGAAGAAATTCTTAAGACCCAAAATGAAACAATTCTGGTGAGGAGGAAAAAAAAGAAATCTGAAGAGATGAATGTCGACAGAACAGAGAAAACAAACAACCTGGATTTCAAACACTTTTTAAATACACTTGCAAAAGGCAGACTTAATGATAGGTCATAGAATATTAATACAAAATGATGGGATGGTGCTGCAATTATAATGTCAGGTGTGTTAAAAGGAAGAATAAATTAAGGATGGTGAGGAAAGTTGAGTGCAATAAACAAGTATTTTTGTTTGTTACAGTTTTTAGCCATATTAATGAAAAGAGGATGATCCAAGTAGGGATAGAACTGTTATTCAGGAAGCATAGGAGAGTGATCAATGAGATAATATATATAAAGTTCCATGTGAACTAAAACTCTCCAAATGCCAGTGGTGATGATGATGATGGTGGTGGTGGTGGTGATGATGATGTTAACTGACATCAGACGGAAGACAGAGATGTTCAATTTTCCTCCTACACCTCTTTTTCTCCTTCTCATCTACCTCCCTCTCCCCCTCCCCCCTCCTCCTTCTCCTTAGTGTTAAGTAAGAAGTTGGTAAGAGAGTACCTAACTGCCTTCATGGGTTCAAGTCACCTGGCCCAAATGAACGACATTCTAGGGCAAAGAAAGAACTTGATACCCTATAATATCTGAAGAATGGAAAATATACAAAAAGAGCAAACGTTGACCTTATTTATCACTCCCTACCAAGAAATCAAGAATTGGGGGAAATATGCAAACTACAGGTCAGTCAATATTATTTAAATTCAGTTTGGAATTCTGGAATGCATATGAAGGAATAGCTAGTGAATATTGTACTGCCTAGCCATTGAGGGATGATGGTATATTTGAATGAGTATTGGATTTGGAGTCACAAAACCTCGGTTTGAACTTTGACTTTTCTATATATGAATTATGTATCCTTGCATTACTCATTTTCCCTCCATTGGGCTCAGTTTACTCTTCTGTAAAATAAGGGACTGGGTGTAGCTGATTTCCAAAGTCCTTATAGATTTAAAATCCTATGATTCTATTAAGTTGGAAGTGTCAGTAATAGTCTGTGTGTTCACCAACCAATGACTAGGCTAGCTGAATATAGAGAAGCTTACCACCAACAAGTTGGCCACTGAGGCACAATTTTATTTCAGGCCCATTAGCCTATGAAGTTTATTCTATGCATGTCTCAAAACAACTCTTCCAATCTACTAAAGTATGTGTAACAATCATATCAGAGCCCTCCTTTGGGTTGATGCTAGGCACGATTTGGAGACACTTTCATTTTCTAGTTTACTAGTTTCAATTATGTTCCAGATACTGTGCTAAGTACTTTAAAATATCATCTCATTTAATGATGTAATTGAGTCCTTCTGCACATCTAAACAATCTCTGTTGCTTAGAGTATAAAACTTAGAATACCTCCCTGAATGGTACCCCTGAAAGTGTTATAGAACTTGAGGTTTCCTATATGTTGGGTATCTTGGTCTCTTTACCCATTTCCCCAATTATCCTTCTGTTGATATTTCTGCTCTGTTTATCTAGTGTGCCTATCCTCTGTACCTGACAAGTACCATGGCTCATCTCACAACTGTTCACATTTCTCTACTCATTATTCTCTGCCTAATTCTCCAATGTCACAGTGTGCATTTTTCTTTTTGTTATGTCTTTCTCTCCCACCAGGAATTATGGGTTCTTCTCATACTATTCACATTGTTGTTTCTTAAATTTGCTACTTCTGCTGGAGATTTGATGCCACGTGTCAAATAGCTCCATTGGGGGAAATCATTACAGTATCGTAGTCTGTTTTGTTTTGGTTTTTTCATGACTAGGGAGAGATTTAACATGTTTTCCAAGACTAGGGTCAGCATGCTTACTAATAACTTTTTGCTCTTTTACTGAGGGGTTTTATTCAGAAGGTATCATCAGATAGCTGCTTTTGTTGGGATTATTCCCAGTTGGGACAAGACTCCATTTAATTCCTCCTTTCAATTCCTCATGCTCAGTCAACAACTCCCAGTGAATCTTGTGCTTCAGAGCAGCTCCAGGGCTTTCTCTCTCAGCTTATTTTTTTTTTCATTCATTGTGTGTATGTGTGTGTGTGTGAGTGAGTGAGTGTTTTAACTTGTATCAGCAAATTACCCCAAAGCTACATTTTTTTAACATCTCTAGAGATCATGGAAAGAATTAGACACAACAATGTTGTCCTATTATGACTTGGGAGCCATGCCTGTATAGCAGAAGGCTCACCTGGAAGAGTAGAGATCTGCATTTTCAGATTTGGAGTGTGTGGGGGGGGTGTGGGGGGGGGTTGCAGTCACACTGATGAAACTATAGATCATAGCATTGTATGTCATATATCTAAAGATCTCAGAAGACATCTACTTCAAACCTCTCATTTAACAGATAAGAAATAACTCCCAAGGAGTTTATATAACTTGCACAAAGTGAACAGATAACAAGCATCAGAAGACTTATTTAAACCTATGTTTTCTTGCTTTTTTTTTGTTTTTGTTTGTTTATCAGTTTTTTTTTTTCAACTGTACCATGTATGATCTCCTTTGAAATTCCAAAGTATATCATATAAAGGTAGCATGGTCTCTGTGTTCTGTCTGCCTAGAAAAATATGGGAGGGGAAGAGGGTAATTAAGATTTTCCCAAAATGGTTTTTGAATTGTTATTTCTTTTTTTGGCTAGGCGATCAGGGTTAAGTGACTTGCCCAGGGTCACATAGCTATTAAGTGTCAAGCACCTGAGGTCACATTTGAACTCAGGTCCTCCTGACTTGAGGGCCAGTGATCTATCCACTACACCACCTAGCTGCCCCTGCATTGTTAAACTTTAACAACAGAGTCAGGACCAGCCCAGACAATAGTCCACTCTCATAACAATTCAGGCAGTGCAAAAGGGAAGTACTAATATACTTCAGAATTAATCCAGTTTGGTCAGATTCTATAAGAGATACTGGTGCATTGCAAAATGAACCCTCCCACTCCCACTCCCACCACAAGCATTTTTCACTGGAGTCAAAAATAAAATAAGAAACAAGAAAAAATTCTTATTTGATATTTTAATGCTCACCTCATCCATCAGGTAGAATTGCAAACCTTCCCTATGTTCTGAAAAAGGAAAGCCTTGGCTGTTTATTTCTGAGTTGTGGCTGAGAAACAGAAAAAAGAAAATGTAACCTCACAATTGCTAACATATCACAGGGATCATTTATTTTGAATGTTCACTGTGTTCATTAAACCTCAATTCTCGAGAATAACCTTGAACACAGCCTGCCTTTGATTGCCTGCAAATCGGAATCAGATCTGTAATATAATCTGCAGGGTATGGCTGACTTTACTATGTCATTTTTCTTTCCAAATACATTGTTATTGTAGTCTCCAGTCTAGACCATAAGCATGCCATTATTAACTTGCTTTTAAGTTCTTCAATAAAGCAACGTTTAGGGCATTCATAAACATACTGTATGCTTATTAAACATTTGAAAAAAAAAAGGAAAGGCTATTTTAATGCTCCTGTTGCTACAATATGCCTCTATTAATCCAACTCAGTTCAATTCAAGGAAGGAATTTTAAGTACCAACTATTTTCTACCAAATATGAGGAAAAGTTTTCAAACAATTAGAGCTGTCCATAATGGAAGGTGCTGCCTCAGGGAGGGGAAGTTTTGAGGTACCCGCCTATTATGGCCTTCAAGCAGAGGCTGGGGAACACTTGTTGAAACATCATTGTGTGGATTTATGCCTTCTTTTATAGCTCGGAGTAGACAACCTCTATAATTGTTTCCAATTCTGAGATTTTAAAGACTAGAGACAAGGAACACATGCCTGTCAATTAGAAAGGTTAATGAGATTAATTTCATAGTTTTCCTCCAAAGTGACTTGCTAAAGATTCTAGAGTGTACAGTAGGACCTGCACTAGGCATAAAAGTAACAATTAATGATAACTATATATAGCACTTGACATTTTTTAAATATCCAAATTCTTGAAGGACCTGTGGTTTTCTCAATGTTGACAATTCTCCAGGTGGAAACTCCTTTAATCTAATCAGATGCAAAATATAGGATCTTGGGATCAGAACATCATATATCTAGAATGAGAAGAGACCTAAGAGGCCACCTAGTTCAAATCTCTCATTTAAGAGATGGAGAAACTGACACCAAGAAAGACCAAAATAGTTTCCCAAGGTCATCCAGCTAGTCAATATGAGTTTATGTCAATCCATCCAGCTAGTCAATATGAGAGATAGGATTTAGTCTCGGCTTTCCCTATACTATTTATCACGTCATGCAGATACATTTTCAGACTTTTTTAATTTATTGATTGATTTTTCCAATTTTTTTAAGCTATTTTCTCTTTTTAAAGGAAGCTAGGGGTCACAGTGTATTGAGGGCTAGATCAGAAATTAGGAAGACTGGCGATCAAATCTTTCCTTAGATACTTCTTCACTGTATAACCATGTACATGTTACTTAACCTCCCTCTGTCTCGATTTCCTTATCTATCAAATGGGGATAATGATAGCATCTATTCCTAGGGTCATTATGAGAATCCATTGAGATAATATTTCTAAAGTGCTTTGAAAACCTTAAAATGCTGTATAAATGCTAGCTATAATTTTCTTTTTCTTTGTTTACTTATTTCTTATATGGGATGAGTCTCATAGGAGCAAGGGTGAGAGAAACTGGTGGAAAATTGGGAGGTATAAAAATCAAAAGATAGCAATAAAATTGTTTTTAAAATAATTAGAGCAAGATGAATGAGGAATGTTGCTGGAGGGCTTCAAGTTGAAGCTGCATAACCATTCATTTAGGGATGTTGTAGAGGAATTTCTAGTCAAGAACATACTGAATTAAGTGACCTCTAAGATTTTATCTAACACTAGCATTCTAATGAAGAATAATTAAATTCCAAAGCACCTTATAGCTTCCTGAAATTCTCAATGTATAAAATGCTTTTAATGGAATGCTATTATGAATATTTTAGATTTGAGCCTAAGGGATATGTAAGAGATATATGTGAGCCTGCCATCAAAGCTCTTTTGGTAAAGTACAAATCCCAAATGTAATTTTTGTAAATTGGTAGCACTTCTAACTCAACTAAGTCGGCACATTTTACATACAATTTGCTAACTCTCACAATAGATCTTCAGAAACCCAACTTTTTCCTGAACCCTGTTGCAAGCAATTTAATTTGCAGACTGAGAGTCCTTTGACCTTTGCATGAGTTCTAATTCATTGTCCTAGAATATTTTAGAGACAACACTTAGCAGGTGATCAACTATCACGGATGCTTTGGGGAAATAATGGTTAATGTACTTTTAGTTGTTTGAAAAGATCAGTCAGCTCTTTTCCATACCTACAAAATAAAATTCTTCTAACATTTCTTTTCAAAACCATATTTGAGAGAAGCTTACTTTAGTTTGAGTATTGTATCTTATTTTGCATTTCGTATTTGCATGGCTTAGTGATCTTTGTGTCTTCAAAAGCAACATTGGTGCCTGCTAGTTGGAGTTTAAAAAGGCTAGTTGACATTTGTCTCTTGGAGCTAAGAAACTTCCCAAAAGCACTTGTGTGGTCCTGGCCTAGCACTGGCTTCTGCATTCCATTGAGGCTCATTGACCAGACCTGGTCTGGTGGTATTTCTAAACAAGCTTTTCTTAACTCACCTTTGGGCACCAGCATTGGACAGCCCCACTTGTAATTTATGCACTTTGAATATTTCACTTGGACTAAAGTTTTCTTGGCATGGTACTACCCCCTTCCTCTCAACAACCAAGAAGCACAATACCCCCTACCCCCAGCAGGGATTAAATATCTAGTTGACTTCAGGACCACTTCCTCCTCTACTCGTCTAGTAACTGTTTCTTGTCCACACCTGACCCACACTAGAATCTACCTTTCCCCAAATCCATCCATGATAAGCATACATATATAAATGCATCATACGTTATACATATACATATGAATATACATATACACATGGATATGTGAATATGTATATATGCATACATATGTAAATTTATCATTGCTAGACTTTAGAAAATTCATATATGAATAGATAGATACACAGATAGATAAAATAAAAATATATTTAAATCTATTTTTAGTTTTCAACATTCACTTCCGTAAATTTTCTCCCCCTCCCTCCCCACCTTCCTCCTCAAGACAGCATGCAATCTGATATAGGCTCTACATATACATTCCTATTAAACATATTTTCACATTATTCATGTTGTAAAGAAGAATTAGAACCAATAAGAGGAACCACAACAAAGAAGAAACAAAACAAAACAGAAGAGGAAAAAAAAAGAGCAAACAGTATGCTTCAATCTGCATTCAAACTCCATAGTTCTTTCTTGGATGTGGATAGCATTTTCCATCATGAGACTTTTGGAGATGTCTTAGATCCTTGCATTGCTGAGAAGAGCTAAGTCTATCAAAGGTAGTCATCACACAGTGTGGCAAAATAAAAATTTTTTAAAAGAATTAACAAGCTATTGGATTTGTTTACCTACTTTGGAATTTTGTTTACTTACTATTATTCAAAGCTCTTTTAAAAGGCCTTCAAGGTACTCCTTAGGATGGCATTCAGGGACCTTCACTGCATTGCCCTACATGACCTTTCTATGTCCTTTGTGAATACTCTGCCTCAGTCAGCATGATCGGTCCCTTTCCCACAGATCATGTTTTATACTTTGCCATAGTCTACATTTCACTAAAAGTCACAGAGAGGTATGATAGGCAATATGGTCGGCAAACAAACAATTTGAGTGGGCAAATAAACCAACAAACCAAAACAACAAGTATTGGGTGAGAAGATCTGAGTCTGGGTACATTTTCTACTACTTGTTAATGGTATGACCTAGGGTAGAAGATCCAACATCTCTGGGGTGCAGATTTTCTTTCTTGTAAAATGAAGAGGTTTGAGTCTTTCCTATTTCTCTTGTTTCCCACATGTCCTGTTCTACTCCATTTTAGTATTCTTGGTTGGTTCATCATCATTATTTTAACTAACCACAGGTGTTTCCTAAAGCTGAGTCCTGATCATCTCTTTACATGCAGTTACTTCATCTGCTCCTTTAATTTAACAATGCTTTCCATGTCAATGACCCATAAAACTATATCTTTTCCCCTGAGCTTCAGTCTCTTTACATGAACAATTGTCTATTTGCCATTTAAAGCAGTGTGCCCAGGAGACATCTTATACTCAACATGTCCCAAATAGAAGTAGTTATCTCTCCCAGAAAACCTACCACTTTTCCTAATATTTCCCATTTCTATCAAAGTCAAAATTATCCTTTACTCATTACTCTCCCTCATCCCATAATCTAATGTTTCCACAATTGTTGTTTTAACCACAAAACACGTCTCCCATCTCTCTCCTCTCTATTCACACAAAAAACCATAGTATTTCAGGACATTATCATATCTTTCCCTAATCAATGCAAAAGCCTCCTAAGTGTCTCTCCCTTCTAAAATCCATGCTACCCATTGATGTCAAAGTAACTTTCCTTAAGCATAGATCTGACTATGTTACTACCCTACAAAATAAACTTCAGCCTCTAGCTTGTCAATAGCTTCTAGGAACCAATTTATTCTCCTCTTTATTTTTTTTAAGAATTTTTTAACCAAAGTCCAAGATATATTTACAGCCTTAATATTCATTACTCCCTCTTCTTTATTTTGTTGTTTGTCTACTGTTGTTTTTTTTTTTCAATCGTATATAGTACTCAATTTTCCTTTCACTAAATGAGATATTTGTGAAGAACTTAGCACAGTGCTTGGCACATAATATATACTTAACAAATGTTCTTTCATTTTAGTTTCCCTTTCCAGCTCTATACATTTGCACTGGCTATGTGCCATGCCTAGAATGTACCTCCTCCCACCTCTGTCTCAGAATCCTTCTCTTAATTCAAGATGCAGCAAAAGCGCCACTTTTTATACGGTCTTTCTGATGCCCTCAAATGCTACTGTCCTCTTTCTCAACCTTTTTTGTATTCAACTGTTTTGTATTTATTTGCCTTTTAATTTATCCTATATAGTCTTATATATGTACTTGTCTCTCCAATTAGAATGCAAGCTCCATGTAATGGGATTGTTTTATTCATTGCATTTATATCCACAGTTTCCTTTTATACAGATGGACTGAAATCATTTGGAATATATGGCAAGAGGCTATTCCCCAGGAGATCAAGAATGCCTCCATTGTCTATCTCTATAAAAGAAAAGGAAATATGTTGTCCTGTGACAAGCACAGGGGTGTTTCTCTCATATTCATTGCCAGTAAGATTCTTGCCAGAGTTCTCCCTAATAGGCTTATCCTTCACCTAGGAAAAGGTCACCGGCTGAGAAGAGGTCAATTTGGAGTTTGCTGTCCAGCAACTCCAGGAGAAATGCCATCAACAGAACCAAGTTCAGTATACAATGTTCATTGATATGATCAAGGCCTTTGATACTGTCAGTCCTGAGAGCTTGTGGAAGATTATGGTAAAATTTGGTTACCTGGAGAAGTTCAACAGTATTCTAAGCCAGTTCCACAATGGCACGCTTGCATGGGTTCTAGATAATGGATGATACTCTGAGAGTATCAAGTTACCCATAGAATGAAGCAGGGTTGTATTGCTCCCATGCTTTTTAGCGTGATATTTTCAGTAATGTTGTTGTATCCCTTCAACGACAGCATCAAGGTCAGCTACCACATGGGTAATTAATTATTTAACTTGAAAAGGCTACAAACCAAGACTAAAGTGGAGGGAGAGCTGATGCATGACTTTTTGTTTGCAAATGATTGTGTAGTCAATGCAGCCTCTGAGACTGAGATGCACCAGAGTATGGATGAATTTGGCTGCTTACGATAATTTTGTCCTGACAATCAACACCAAGAAAGCAGAGGTTCTCCATCAGCAAGCACCAAACCATCTTTTTATGAAATAATTGATTACAGCAAAGGGAGACATCTCAAATATTGTGGATAAGTTTACTTTCCTTAGCAGTATACTTTCCAGGGTTGTACACATAGATGATGAGGTTGATATACACACTGCCAGACCTAGCTCTGTGTTTGGGAGTCTCTGAAGGAAAGTGTGAGAGAGAAGTGGTATTAGAATGACTACCAAACTGAAGGTCTACAGAGCCATTGTACTTGACTTCATTGTTTTATGCCTGTGAAGTCTGGGCATATACTATCATCATGCCAGAAAACTGAATTGTTTCCATTTGAATTGTCTTAGGAAGATTCTGATCATCTAACGAGATAAGGTATCAGACACTGAGGCTCCTACATGAAATGATCTGCCAAGCATTGAAACTCTACTTTAGAAAATGCAATCCTCATTGTCTGGATCCATTGTTCAAATGCTAAATTACATTTGACTCATTGAGAGTAAATACACAAAATACAAAATACAAAAATATACAGTTCTCTTGTTGGGAACTCACATAAGGCAAGCACTTACATGATCAGAAGAAGGGATGCAAGGACACTTTGAAGGTCTCTCTGAAGACCTTTGAATTGAATTGAATTGAAGACTTTGGAATTGATTGTGAAACATGGGAAACACTGGTACAGGCCTGTGGCTATGATATAGCCACATCAAAGAAGGTGCTGTGTTCCATGGGCAAAACAGAATTGTAGTAGGTCAAAAGAAATGTGAAGTGCTATACAAAATTAGTGAATCTCCATTTCAAATGTTTACATGAACTATTTGTATCCAACTTACGGTAGAGCCTTCTGAGTCCATATTGGTCTGATCAGTCACAGTTGGACACACTTGACCCTAACATAGTGATGTCATTTTGGTCTTTTTTGAGTATGAAGGAGAACAGCCATCCAATCCATAGATTCTATCAAAGGGTCTGGCACATTACAGATACCGAGTAAAATAGGGTTAAATGATGGATTGATTGACTGATCAACTCTTGGAACTCCTGGGGAAAAAAAATTTGTAGACCTAAGGTTATATAAGGCTAGCGTACACATGTGTGGGGAGTGGGAAGTTCCTTTGACTTGAAATCAAAGGACTATGATCCAAGGTGTGGTACTCCCATTGATTGACTACATGCTCTTAAACAACTCAGTGTCCTTTCCAAAGCCCCAGTTTCTTTATTTGTAAATTAGGATAATAATACAGCTAGACAGCTAGGTAGTGCAGTGAATAGAGTGTTTGATTTGGAGTCAGAAAGACCTGAGTTCAAATCCTTCTTCAGATATTTACTAGCTCTGTGACTCTGGACAAATCACTAAACCTTTACCAGCCTTTGTTTCCTCATCTGTCCAATGAGTATTATAACAATAGCACTTACTCCACAAGACTGGACTGATGAACAAATTAGATTACATATTTAGATCACTATAAACATTTTCAAATGTTTTAAAAATTGTAGGGTAGTAGCACTAGTAGTTGTAGTAGTAGTGGTAAAAACCTTCATAATCTACCTTGTAATGATGTCAGGAGAAAAAAAAAGGTTTATAAAACACAAAGTAATCTATTATTGT
This sequence comes from Vombatus ursinus, assembly GCF_900497805.2. Taxonomy (NCBI): domain Eukaryota; kingdom Metazoa; phylum Chordata; class Mammalia; order Diprotodontia; family Vombatidae; genus Vombatus; species Vombatus ursinus. The sequence goes on from NW_020954642.1 coordinate 1,543,412, forward strand.
CAGTTGTGGTTATTATTACTATTGTGTTAGGGCCTGTGTATTTCAAGGCTAAAGAATTTAGTTAATAAGAAAAAAACACTGTGGTATGTGGTTAGTTATACAAGCCTTAACGAAGAAAGTGACCTTTTACCTGAGAATTAAATGTATTTTAATGAGACCCTTGTGATTGAAAGTGTCTGTTAAGAAATAATGGGAAAAAGTCTTATCATTATCCTTTAAAATATCTTTAGATAATATTCCTTATTATATAAATATACATATATATGTATATACATATGTATGCATACACACATATATGTGCATGTGTCTATACTTATATATTCACACACAAATATGCATATATACATACATATGCATGTGCATATTCATATAGAAAATGTTTGTGTGTATGTAATGGAAGACTGGCCAACAATACCAGCTACTATGAGCATGAACAATTTGCCCAACTAATGAAATACTCACATGGACTTGGAAGTGAGCACCAGCATTCCATAACTGCTTCTAGTATGCTAACCCTATTCTGAAGAGAGCATCCCTTGATTGGCGTTAGAGTCAGAACTGGGAATGGTGGAATCCCAAAGATACTAGTCTACCTAGCACTAAGGACTCTTAGTCTGACTCATTCATGCTTAACTATATTCCATTTGGGGTGGGGTGGAGGATGAGAGAGAGAGAGACAGAGAGAGACAGAGAGAGACAGAGAGAGAGAGAAAGTGTGTGAGAGAGTCAGACAGATAAACATCAATATCACTACAAAGAGAGGCCTAGAGGCCCACCCTATCTAGATCAACACATAGTCCATGAATACGGACTGTGATTCTTTAGCTCCACATTTGTTCTTTCTTCTTTCTTTCTTTCTTAAGCAAAGAACATCAGAAGTACACATGTTCTTGTGGAAAGGTCAGGAGAAAAGTCACCAGGAGGTAAGAAAGTGGAGTACAAGCTGAGTTTTATAGACAGACTATTCAGCATCAATATGTGGTGATTATAATTGCCCAATCTGCAAGAAACACCACTGAGGCAGAGCTCTGAGCCAAAAGTAATTTATTAAAGATTCCATGGTCCCCTCCAATGAAGTGAACCTCAGATCTTTCTATCTGAGATGTCCCCTTCTTCCAGGACCTTGTTTTTATAAGGTTTGACACCCAAATATGCAAGAGGTGTGGTAAAATTCAGAATCTCATTGGTTGATAGATCTTGCTCTTAAGGGCCAAAAATGACATCTCAGCAGAGGTTGTCAGTGGCACAATGGATAGAGCACTGGTACTGGACTCAGAAAGATGCATAGGGCATCTCCACTGACTAAGTGGTCATAAGATGGTCACCTGCTCTTGTTAGACTAGAGAGAGAATGGTTGGGAGGTACAAAAATAAGTTGAGGGACTTTCAAAAGCATCAAGGAACCCTACCCCTGTGGGATTTGAACATGAAATTAGAGCAAAACAATGGAAATCTTTGTTAGCATTCTTGTGGTTGTGCAAGAAAGCTTCATAATTGGCAAACAAGTTGTGAACATTATAAAGGCTTGCTATAAGAACCTATCTTACCTAATTATCACTATATGGTTTATGTAAAATATCAAACTAATTAATACTGACTGGAATAGAGTAGGGGTTCAAATGAATCATTTCTCACAAATACTTCAATGTGAAAAATGACCTTGAAGACCACAAAGTATAGGCCTGCTTGTATCTAAGACAGACTCATTTAGCTGCTATGCTCTATTTGGAATTGAACTTGTTGGAAACAATGCTATTTAGAAATTGGGTTAAATATGTGCCTACTCTCCCTTGGTACTAAAGTGTGTAGGGAAGAATTTCTGCACCCCCCCCAGATGTAGGGAAGGGGAAAGCATGCATTTCTGTACTCATTAAATGTTCAGAGCAAATATTCTTTTGGAAAACCTAATTGATGTTAACTGGTTACATGGAACTGAGGAGTTAATAATTCCCTGCTAAAAATGGGGGAGAAGCACATGGAAAACAGGCAGGCATCCAAGCTCATAGAATTTAGGAAGAGACTTACTAACCCTCCCCACCAGAAGTACCCTTTCAACCTTGGCAGTGATGGGGGGGGGAGGTGTAAGGCCAGAGAAAAAATTGCTACATAGCTAGCTAGCTAACTAGATACACATATATATGAATATACATATATATATATACACATACATACATACACATATGTTTATATACATATACATCTATATACCAGAGTTTGTCAGTGACACAATGCATAGAGCACTGGGACTGGACTCATAAAGACCTGAATGAAAATCTGGCCTCAGACACTTACTAGCTGTGTGACCCTGAATGAAACATTTCATCTCTGTTTGCCTCAGTTTCCTCAATTGTAAACTAGAGATAACAGCACCTACCTTGAAGGGTTGTTGTAAAGATCAAATGAGATAACATTTGTTTAAAGTACTTAGCACAATGCCTGGCACAAAGTAGGCAGGGTATAATTACTTATTCCTCTCTCCTTAATTCTACATATACACATATGTGTGTGCATATGTGTATATGTGTTTGTGTATTTATACACCCACATACATGGAAATAGATAAAAGAATAGATAGAATCACTGATAAATAATTAGGGAATAAATATTTAGTCAAAACTTCACTGACTGGCAGCAAGGCATGGTGAAACAAGAAATTGATTTATTAAGGATGGAGTGTTTTCTTTTAGCAACATTAAAGATGCCAGTGACACTCGATCTCAAAGTATGGATAAGGAACAGGTATCATAAGATTAGAAAGGTAGGAGGGGGCCAATTTTGAAAGGTTTTATGTTTGATTCTGGAGGTAATGAGCCACTGGGGTGGACTGAGTAGTGGGATAGGGAGTTGACATGGTTAGACTTAAAGGAAGATCAATTTGGCTATTGAATGGAGGATGGACTAGAATGGGGGTCAGGGATTGGAGAGAGACTTGAGACAGGTAGAACAAGTAGCAGGATATTGCAATAATTCAAGTATGAGGTGGTGAGAGCCTGTACTATTGATCAACCAATAAATACTTATTAAGTGTTACTACATTCCAAGCACTGTGCTAAGTAATGAGGATACAAAAAGAGAGGAAAAAGACAGTCCCTTGCAATCAAGGATCTTACAATCTAGTGGGGGAGACACCATGCAAACATATATAAACAAAGCAAGCTACACACACACACACACAAGGAAATGATTAGTACAGGGTAGGTACTAAAATTAAGATTGGAAAAGGATTCTGACAAAGGTGGGTTTTTAGTTGGGATGTGAAGGAAGACAGGAAATGGGTAAGTGGAGTTGAAGAGACAAACATTCCAGGCGTGGAGGAAAGTCAGAGAAAATACTGGTAACCAAGAAATGAAATGTCTTATTCATGGAACAGCTGGGAAGCAAGTGTCTGTCACTATGTAGCAAGGAATAAAGAATAAAAAAAACAACAGGAAAAGCAGGAACTGGCTTTAATTTTTAATGTCTCTGAATACCAAACAGATACAAAATACATATACATATGTGTGTATATATATATATATATAAAATATATATATATATATATATTTATACACACACATCTGTATGTGTGTATGTATGTATGTATATAAAATGCCAAACAATACAACATACAGATTTCTTATTGGATCTTGGAGGCAGCAGGGACCCACTGCAGGTTATTGAGTAGGAGGGTGATATGATCAGACCCGCACTTTAGGAAAATCACTTTAGCTGCTGAATGGAGCATGGATTGGAGTGGGGAAAGATCGGAGGCTGTCAGACCCACTAGGCCATTCACATAATCCAAGCATGAGGTGATTAGGGCCTGCGCTAGAGAGGTGGCGGAATCAAAGCATGTGCGAGTAATGCTGCAGAACTGAAATCAACAGTCTTTGGCAACAGATTGAATATGGGCGTTGAGACATGATGAGATTCTGGGATAAGAACTAACCATTTGACAAAAACTGCTGGGAAAACTGGAAAGTAGTATTGCAGAAACTAGGCAGAAACCAACATCTTACACCGCACACCAAAATAAAGTCAAAACAGGTACACGATTTAGATATAAAGGCAGATACTAAAAGCAAACTGGAAGAGCAAGAGATCATTTACTTGTCAGATTTATGGAGAACAGAAGAATTCGTGACTAAACAAGAGATAGAGGGCATTATGAAATGCAAAATGATTAATTCTGATTACATGAAATTGAAATTTTTGCACAAATAAAGCCGATGCAACCAAGATTAGGAGGTAAGCATAAAACTGGGAAAGAATTTTTACAACCACTGTCTCTGATAAAGGTCTCATTTCTAACATATATACAGAACTAAGTCAAATTCATAAAAATTAAAGTCATTCCCCAGTTGATAAATGATCAAAGGATATGAACAAGCAGTTCTCAGGTGAAGAAATTAAAGACATCTACAGTCATAGGAAAAAGTTCTCTAAATCAATACGAATTAGAGAAATGCAAACCAAAACAAATCTGAAGTACCGCATCACACCTATCAAATTGGCTAAAATGACGAAACAAGAAAATGATAAATGTTGGAGGAGATGTGGGAAAATTGGAACACTAATGCATTGTTGGTGGAATTGTGAACTGATCCAACCATTTTAAAGAGCAATGTGGAACTATGCCCAAAGAGCTGTAAAAATGTGCATACCCTTTGACCCATCAGTTGGGGAATGGCTGAACAAGTTGTAGTATATTAATGTAATGAAATACTCTTGTGCTATAAGAAATGATGAGCAGGTAGACTTCAGAAAAACCTGGAAAGGCCTGAATTGATTGATGATGAGTGAAGTGAACAGAACCAGGAGACCATTGTACACATTAACAGCCACAATATGCAATGACTAACTTTGATAGACTCCTCTCTGCTTAGAAATTCGAGGATCCAAGACAACTCCAAAGAACTCATGATGGAAAATGCTGTCCACATCCAGAAAAAGAGTTATGGAGTCTAAATGCTAATAGAAGCAGGTTATTTGCTTTCTCTCTCCTTTTTTCATTAGTTTTTGTTTGTTTGTTTGCTTTTTCTCGTGGTTTCTCCCATTGCTTCTAACTCTTCTTTACAACATGACTAATGTGAAAATAGGTTCAATATGAATGTAGAGCTTATATCAAATTGCATGCCATCTTGGGGTGGAGGGAGGGAAAAAATGGGGAGAAAATTTGGAACTCAAAATCTTATGGAAGTGAATGCTGAAAACTAAAAATAAACATTTTTTTTTTAAAGCAAGATACTTAGAAGTTGAGGATAACTTCTAGGTTGAAAACCTGAGGAATTTGGAGGATGGTGTTGCCTTCTACAGTACTATGTAAGGTGGGAGGTTTAGAGGTAAAGATAATGAGCTTAGTTTTCAACATGTTTGGTTTAAGATATCTACTGGACATCCAGTTTGAGATATCTGAAAGGCAACTGGAAATGAGAGACTAGAGGTCAGTAGAGAAGTTGGAGTAGGATAGGTATACTTTAAAATCATCAGCATAGAGATGGTAATTAAATCCACGGTAACTGATGACATCACGAAGTGAAGTAATTTAGTGGGAGAAGATAGGAGGGCCCAGGATAGATCCCTGAGGAACACCTGAAGATAGAGGACATGATCTGGATGAGGATCCAGCAAAGGATACTGAGAACAAATGGGTAGATAATTAGGAGGAGAACCAAAAGAGAGTAGTGCCTAAAAAACCCAGAGAGAAAAGAGTATCAAGGAGAGGGTGATCAATAGCATCAAAAGCTGAAGAGAGGTCAAGGAGAATAAGGTTTGAGAAAAGGCCGTTGGATTTGGCAACTAAAAGATCATTGATGATTTTGGAAATAGCAGTTTTAGTGGAATGATAAGGTCAGAAGGCAGATTGTAAGGATTAAGAAGAGAATGAGAGTAGAGAAAATGAAGGTCCCTATTGTAAATGGTCTTTTCACTAGGGTAGTGGCAATATGGGAGGAGAGAAGACGTGTTACAAAGGTAATACCTTTGTAAAAACAAAAGGTAAATGTAAGAGATGTTACAAAGGTAGAGTTTACAGGATTTGATAATTAGTTGGATATAGTAAGAGAGTGTGAGGAATTGAGGATGAAGCCTGAGACACTAGGAAGATAATAGTACCCTTGACAATAGTGAGCAGGAGAGGGTTTGGGGAGAAAGAAAATGAATTCACTTTTCATCTTGTTGAGTTCAAAATGTCTATAGGGTATTTGTTCTGAGATGTCCCATTGGTAGTTTGAAAAGTCAGAAAGGAAATTAGGGCTAGATAAATAAATCTGATATTTGTGCACAGAAAGATGATTAAAATTTGGGGAGTGGATGAGATCACCAAGTAAAATAATATAAAGGGAGAAGAGGGCCCAGAACATATTCTTGGGCCCCCTCCTCCATGGTTAACAGGTATGAGTTGGATGAAGATCCAGCAATGCTAACTGAGAAAGAATGGGAGACTTGTAGGAGGAGAATTGAGAGAGCAATGCCACAAAACCCTAGCAAGAGGTAATCATTAAAGTGAAGAGGGTCATTGACAGTGTTTATGTAATTGGCAAAGCATTTATAACTATGCACAAAAAGTTACTAAACTTGACATACCCTCTGACTCAACAATAAATACTATGGCCACTCCTATACCCCCCAACATATCTAAGAAACAGGAAATGGATCAATACTTACAAAAATATTTATACTAGGCCTATTCATAGTGTCAAAAAACCCAGAAGCTAAGGGAGTGACTGTCAATGGGAAATGACTAGATAAATGTTGGTATGCACACATAATGGATTGGTTTAATGCCATAAAAAATAGGGAAAAAAGATAGTTTTAGGGAAAGTGATTTATAAGCCATAGATAGAAATGCGAATAACTTGGAGAAAAGGAAAACCTTATTTTAGTCTCGTTAAGTACAATTAAACACCTTTATAGGAATTCAAACAGATTGTGACAAGTGATAAATGACTGTTTAAACTAAACATTCTTACCTTCCTCAAATGACTCAAACTGTCAATAGAAGTACAAAGAGTGCCCTAATAAGAATCACAGAATCAAAGAATCTCAGAATTGGAAGGGATAGATCTCAAAGTCCATCTTGTCCAACTCATTCCTGAACAGGTACAGAATTTAAATAGGGTAGATCAATCTGAGATTTTCCCCAAGTTGCTGATATTTAAAGGGAACAAGAATTTAATATGCACACTAGCAGCTTCAAAACAGTTGCACTTATCTCCTAGTTATCCATAATAATTATTAGAATAAGAATTTAAAAGATCTAACTGTTCGTTTTAACACTCACCTGAGCCATTATAACAATTAATACCTCCTTCCTACACCCAAATGATTTTGTCTTAATTACGTCTTGCATTTTTTTTTATCTTGAATTCCAAAGCTAATTCGAGGATATTTCCTGTCCTATTCAATTTGGATACGGGTTAAAAAAAAAGAGTATTAAATTTAGCATCATAAGACATGGGTTCAAATACTTCTCTGTTAACTACTATCTATGTAACCTTGGTCAATCAATCTCTCTAAGCCTCAATTTCCTAATCTGTAACATAAGTGGATTGGGCTAGATGGTTTTTAAGGTATCTTCCAGGTCTAAACCTATGATTCTATACTCAAATTGATAATTACGATTCTGAGCAAGAATCCCCTTTAAAACATATCTAACAAGTGGTTATTTATTCAGTCTTTGTTTGAATATCTTTAGCAACGGGAAACTTGCCGTCTCCCAAAGGAGCTCATTACATTTTTGGACATCACTAGTTATTAGGGATTTTTTCCCTTATTACAAATTTGAATGTGCCTCTTTGACTACTTCTACCTATGGGTCCTCCTTCTGCTTTCTCTGACCAAAGAACATAAGTCCAGTGCCTCTACCATCCTTCAAATATTAAAGATTATAATCAACCCCCCGTGCAGCCTTCTTTTCTTTCTGTCATATATCTGCATTTTCTTCAATCTATATACTAATGATAACCATTTTTCTTCTTTCATTAAAATTCTATCTTAATGCTACAATGTGCAATGGAAAGGACTCAAGGTTTTTAAAGCTATGCCAATGGAGGACAAACTCTGCAAGTTTGATTGCTGGTTGAAATGATTTTAAGGTGAGTCTTGCTAATGGAGTAGAATCCTCTCATGTGAGGACTGACCTAGCTATTAAAGAGGAGCTCATCAGCAAAAATTTGGCCACTGAGTGCTATTTTTAGCTTCAGCAATCCACAAAATCAATACCTAAGTGAAAGAGAACAGTCAACCTATTCCATTTAACAGAATAACAACATTGATTATGGGAACATAGATAATCATAGAATCATAGGTATCAAGTTGTTACAAACCTTAGAACAAGTTTATTTTTATATATTTATTTATTTTAAGCCTTTATTTAGTATTTTATTTTCCCCCAGTTACATGTAAAAATAAGTTTTAACATTCATTTTTAAAACTTTAAAAAATGAGTTCCAAATTCTCTCCCTTCCTCCCTCCCCACCCACCCCATTGAGAAGGGAAGCAATTCTATGTATGTTAAACATGTGAAGTCATGCAAAACATGTTCATAATAGCTATGTAGTGAAAGAAAGCATAGACAAGAAAAAAATTCAAGAAAAATAAAGTAAAAAATATGCTTAAACCTGTATTCATGCACCAACAGTTTATTCTCTGGGGATAGATACCATTTTTCATCATATGTCCTTCAGTGTTATCTTGGTTCATTGTATTGTTAAGAAAAGCTGAGTAGCTAAGTCATTCACACTGATCATTTTATAGTATTACTGTTCTTTTGTACGTAGCACATTTCACTTTGCATCAGATCTTGCAAGTTTTTCCAGGTTTTTCTGAGAGCATCTTGCCCATCATTTCTTATAGTATAATAGTATTCCATCATAATCACATAATACAATAGGTTCAGCCATTCCCCAATTGATGGGCATCCCCTCAACTTTTAATTCTTTACCCCCAGAAAAGAACTGCCATAAATATTATTGTAGATAGAGGTCCTTTTGCTTTTTCATTTCTTTTGGAATACAGACCTAGTAGCTTTATTGTTAGATCAAAGGATATATGCATGGTTTTATAGCTCTTTGGGCATAGTTCCAAATTGCTCTACAGAATGGTTGAATCAATTCACAACTCAACCAACGGTGCATTAAAGTTTCATTTTTCCCACTTTCCCTCCAACATTTTTTTATTTACCTTTTCTGTCCTATTAACCAATCTGATAGATATGAAGTAGTACCTCAAAATTACTTTAATTTGCATTTTTCCAATCAATAGAGTATTTTTTTCATTTGGCTCTAGATAGCTTTGATTACTTCATTTGAAAACTGATTGTATCAATTGGAGAAGGGCTTTTATTTTTTATAAATTGAACTCAGTTTTCTATATGTTTGAGAAATGAGGCTTTTATCAGAGGAACTGCTTTAATTATTTTTTTCACAATTACTATTGCTAACTGTATTTCCCTCCATCCTGTCCCTATTCTATTGTCTCTCTCCTTTCACCTTATCCCTCCTCAAAAGTGTTTTGCTTCTGACTACACACTCACTTAATCTGCCCTCTCTTCTATCACTTCCCTTCCTGCCCTTCTCTTATCCCCTTCCCCTCCTACTTTCCTGTAGGGTAAGTAAGATAGATTTCTAAACCCAATTGGGTGTGTATGTTATTCCCTCTTCAAGTCAATTCTGACAAGAGTAAGGTTTACTCACTCCCCCTCACCTCCTCCCTCTTCCCCTCCACTGCAAAACCTTTTTCATGCCTCTTTTATGTGAAATAATTTACTCCATTCTACCTCTCCCTTTCTCTTTCTCCCAGTACATTCCTCTCTCACACACCTTAATTTTATTTTTTTAGATATCATCCCTTCATAGTCAACTTACATCTCTGCCCTCTGTCTATATATGCTCCTTCTAACTACCCTAATGAGTTACAGGTATCATCTTCCCATGTAAGAATGTAAATATTTTAAATTTATTAATTCCATTATGATTTCCTTTTCCTGTTTGTCTTTTTATGCTTCTCTTGAGTCTTGTATTTGGAAGTCAAATTTCCTATTCAGCTCTGTTCTTTTCATCAAGAATGCTTGAAAGTCCTCTATCTCATTGAATATCCATTTTTTCCTCTGAAGGATTATATTCTCTTTTGCTGGGTAGGTGATTCTTGGTTGTAATTATAGCCCCTTTGCCCTTCAGAATATCATATTCCAAGCCCTGTGTTCCTTTACTGTAGAAGCCATTGAATTGTGTATTATCCTGACTGTGGCTCCACAATACTAGAATTGTTTCTTTCTGTCTGCTTGCAATATTTTCTCCTTCACCTAGGAACTCAGAAATTTGGCTATAATATTCCTAGCAGTTTTCATTTTGGGATCTCTTTCAGGAGGTGATCAGTGGATTCTGTAAATTTTTATTTTACCTTCTGATTCTAGAATAACAGGGCAGTGTTCCTTGATAATTTCTTGAAAGATGATGTCTAGGCTCTTTTTTTGATCACAGCTTTCAGGTAGTCCAGCAATTTTTAAATTCTCTCTCTTGGATATATTTTCCCAGGTCAGTTGTCTTTCAATGTGATATTTCATACTGTCTTCTATTTTTTTTCATTCTTTTGGTTTTGTTTCATCATTTCTTGATCTCATAAAGTCATTAGCTTCCATTTGCTCCATTCTAATTTACAAGGAACTAATTTCTTCAGTGAACTTTTGGACCTTCTTTTCCATTTGGCCAATTCCATTTTTTAAAGCATTCTTCTCCTCATTGGCTTTTTGGACCTCTTTAACCATTTGGCCTAGTCTGTTTTTTTAAGATGTTATTTTCTTCAGTATTTTTGGTGTCTCCTTTACCAAGCTGTTGATGTATTTTTCATGATTTTCTTACATCACTCTCATTTCTCTTCACAATTTTTCCTCTGCCTCTCTTATTTGCTTTTCAAAATTCATTTTGAGCTTTTCCATGGCCTAAGACCAATTCATATTTTTCTTGGATGCTTTGAATGTAGGAGCTTGGACTTTGTTCTCTTCTTCTGAGTTCATATTTTGATCTTCCTTGTCACCATAGTAACTTTCAATAGATTTTTTTCCCATTGTTTATTTTCCCACCTTATTACTTGACTTTTAAGTCTTTGCTAAAGTAAGGCTCAGCTTCCAGGGTGGAGGGCTAATGTCTCAAGTTTTAGGGGGTTTGTGCAGCTGTTTTCAGAGATACTTCTAGACTTGAAAGTTTTCAGTGCTTCCAAGGTGAAAGGAGAGGTGTTTACTACTCTCCTGGCCTGTGCTCTGGCCTGTGAGAGACTACAAGCACTCTTTTCTTCCCTGGAACTGTGAGGAGGGGCCCCCTTCCACTGTAACTGTAAGCTATGTTATGCTAGTGCTCCTCCTCACCCTGGGACTGCTACCTAGGATTTGGATCTGAGTATGGGCAAAGCAACAGGGTTCTGTCTCAGAGCTAGCTAAAAGACCCCTGTAATCTCCTTCTGACCCATGGTTCAGTCCCTTTACCATCTGTTGGTTGAGAGCTGTGGAAGCAGCTACTGCCACTGCTGATTCAGTCACTCCTAAGGCCTGCTCCTGGTTTGCTGGGGCAAGGGCTGTGCTGGCAAGGCCTACGCTGGACTGCACTCCTCCCTCACCCTGGTGCAACAGATATTTCCTGCCAACCTTCCAAGTTATGTTGGACTGGAAATTTGTTTCACTCTGTCTTTTGGTGGGTTCTACTACTCTAGAATTTGTTTTGTTTTTTTTTAAGGTATTTGGAGGGGTTTGGTGAAGAGCTCAGGAGAGGCCCTGCCTTTACTCCCCCACTTTGGCTCAGTCTCCCCCTTGGAACAAGTTTAAACCCTTCATTATACAGATAAGAAACAGAGTCACAAATTATTTGCTCAGGTCACACTTGAACTCTTGTCATCCAACTTCAAACCCAACTCACTTTTCACTATATCATCCCACAACTCTGAAATAAAAAAAAATCATTTGAAGTATTTAAGAATCTCGATCATTATTATCCAGATTGTATAATCATCACTGGTTTCTTTGCTAGTATCTACTGCCATTTAGGTTTTAGCCAGTAGATTTCTTTTAAAAGTTTTGAAAAGTTGCTGAGTTTATAATTAGAGTTCATTTTTCATGCCATGCTCCAAGCCATGAGCAATCCTGGCAGTAGAAAGAGTCCTAAAATGGGTAGCTCTGTACGTCTTATGAGGGACAGCTGGTAACTGATGACCATACATAAATAATAAGTTTAACATTTGAAAATGCTTGAGTCCTGCATAGGTCTCCTGATTTTATTAACCTAGACAACTCATAATAATTATGATAAACAGACATTGTCATTAAAAATCAGCAGAAATTTGATAAGATTAAGTATAATGCAGTACATCTTCCTTGACTGCAGATTTTGCATAATAAATTACCCTGAGGCTTCAAAATGAGGCATTTTATAATTGAGCAAAACAGATCAATTTTAGGGGGTCCTTATTAATATGCAAAACAGAGTTTTTGAGACTGGTAAACTAGATTAAAATCTCTCTGAGTACAAATCAAAAACAACAGCTTATAGTTCTCATAGGCCATAGCTATCCCATTAATATACAATTTATCACGTATGAAGAATGGTAAAATTCTAATTGTATAGCTCTTTAATTTGCTTTAACAACTAGAAATGTTAAACTTTAAAGTCTGAAGATGCTGCTAAAAATGGCAAATGAATATTTTGTTGGTATTTCTTAAAATTTAATTCAATTCATTAATTATATAAGGATCATTTAGAAGAATTAGGAATGTTTAGCCTGGAGAAGAGAAGAGCTTTCTAGGAAAAGATAATTTGGCACTAGATTAAAGGGTATGCAGAGTAGCAGGAAGATATGTGATATACTCCCAGTCTCAGGAGATAGCATGTTACAGCTGAAAAACTATGGGTTTGTTATGATCAGAAGACATAGGTTTAAGTCCCAGTACCTCCATTTACTGATTACATAACATATGTGAATAATCATATTGTAGATTTTGTGAAATAGATTTTGTGTGTGTGTATAAACATATACCTATACATAATTCATATACACAAATACATATACATGCGCATATATCCACACATACATGCATACATACATATATACATACATATATGCAGCCAGGTAGCACAGTGGATAGAGTGAGAAGACTCATCTTCCTGAATTCAAATCTGTCCTCAGACACTTAGTAGCTTTGTGAACCTGGGCAAGTCACTTGACCTTGTTTGCCTCAGTTTCTTCATACATAAAACTATCTGGAGAAGAAAATGACAAACCACTCAAGTATATTTTGCCAAGAAAACTCCAAATGGGGTAAAAAAAAGTTGGACACAACAAAATAAATACATTTGAGTATGTATGTGTGTATATTATATATGTGTGTGTACATATATACATATATGTTTGTTTTGATCATGTGTCCTATTATTTTGTTCAGACAATCCTCGTCCCCTCTCTGATCCTTTACTTCTTCATTTGTGAAAGAAAAATAGGATGTATAAAACCAACATCAGTAGATTGGTGTGAGAAAAATGCATCATAAACGTTAAAACACCACATTAATGTGAGGCATTATTATTGAGAGAAAATGTGGCACAGTGGAAAGAATGCTAGATGTTGAGTTAAACTACCTTGATTCCAGTCTGTGCTCTGACATTTTCCATTTGTGTTTCTATGAGCAAGTCACTTGATCTTTCTGAACCAGTTTTATACTATTAACTAGTATAATGAACAATTCTACATGACAAGTGCATTGGACAATTGGGTTTTCAATTTAAGAAGTAACTAAAAATGTCTCATAGTTTATAAAAGACAATCTATTTTTCCTCGTGTTCATTTCTAGATCCAGCTCATTGTCTCTTTGTGGTATCTGTCCAAGATGCATATGCTGAAGGACAAGTTCTATGGTCCTTCCATTAAAGACCAAAATATAATCTAGAAAATGTGAAATTCCACATGCACTTAGATGTTAAGACAATCTCTTTCTTTGAATAAGGATATGATTAAAATGTTTCCCCTCAAAGAATGGATCATCTACTAAACACTGATTATCATCTTGCAATGATGAATGGCTGAGAATCATGGAATTCCTCAATCTCTGAAGAATTTAAGTTGAAGATGACTCAAAGGTCAATGTAAACATGGATGATTGGCATGCCTGTTTCAACATATTAATAAATATTGCAAAGTATTAGTAACTGCACAAACTGAATGGTATACAGGATTCTATTAGACAGAAGGAGGACCAGTCAAGTAATGAGAATGAGAAATGATTGAGGGAGTACTCTTATGATCCATTGGTATCCAAAGCACATCAATAATCCTTGAGGAAAAATTCCAATATGGTGGGTAGCTCTTCTATATAGGAGAAGGATGGCCTTCATAGTTTGCAAGCTCCCATATTGATGTAATATTCACCTTGCTGAGGCCATAGATCCACCAAATTCCTGAACCAAGTGCATTGCATCAGAAAAGTGCAAAAAAAAATGTTATGTGAAATAAAACCTCTAACATTGAATCTCTAAACACTTACACCTACAAACTTGTAAAACTGGAGATATGAAGTAGAGTTCATTAATCAAACCTTTGCCAGTATTTATTGATGAAAAAACTAAGGCCCATAGAATTTTAGAAACTAACTCTAGGTCATGCATTAAGTGACAAAGTGGGGATTGGAACCTTGGCTTATTAACTCTCGTCCCAATGTTTTTTTTTTCTTTTTAAATAAATATTTACTGATGTATTATTTTTACATCATCATAGTTATCCCCAATTTTCCTTTTCCTTCACTTCTAAATGAACCATCCCAAACAAATAGATTTCTTAAATGCAAAAAAGAAAAAAAATAGTACAATTGATCAATACATTGAACAAGTCTAAAAATATGTTCAATGTATAACACCTATGGACCTCCCTCCTCCATAAAGTGGTTTGTTGAGAGTATCTTCTTATATCTCTCCATTCTAGTTGTGCTTAAGCTTTATACTTTTGTTACATTCACAATTTGTTTTGTGTGGATGTGGTTTTTTTTTTTCCATTTACATTATTGTAAGTCACTGTGATTTTTTTTTCTTGGATCTCTTTACATCATTCTGTATCTGTACATTTAAATCTTTCTATGCCTTTCTGCATTCATCACATAGATCATTTCTTACAGGCCACTAATATTTTATTAAATTCATATACCATATTTGTTTAGTCATTTTCTAATCAACAAGAATCTTTTTTTTTCCCCAATTCTTTGCTATCAAAAAAAGTCCTGCTATAAATATTCTGGTGTATATGGAATCTTTCTTACAAATGACTTCATTGGGGTATAAGCCGAATAATGAAGTCTCTGGTTCTAAACATGGATATTTTAGGTTCTTTATTTGTATAATTTCAAATTATTTTCCAAAATGGTTATATCATTTCACAGTTTTACCAACAGTATATTAACATGCTTGTCATTCCACAAACCCTCAGGCATTTACTACTGCAATTTTTATCATCTTTGCCAATTTTCAGGGTGTGAAAGTTCTCAGAGTTCTCTTGGTTTACATTTATTTTATTATTAGTGATTTAGAGCATTCTTTCATGTAGGTGATAATTTTTTGAAATTCTTCTTTTGAGAACTGTTTACATCCCTTAGCCACTTACCTATTGTAGAATGCCTACAGTTATTCACCTTTGGGTGGGGTTCACAAGATTCTGTCCACAATGATTCAGATCTACCTCTCCACCCCTTGACCATCACCCCTTTCTCCTTGTGGGCATTTAGAAAAGTCACTTATTGGTCTCTCTGCTGTAATTCTGTTGCTGTGACTGATCTTGGCTGTTCCATCTATTTATCATCCCTGTATTTCAGTTGTCTGGGATGTTTAAGAAGCAAATAATCTCTTCAAGTTTGGATTTATTCCCAAGAATATGTGGAACACCTCTTTTTTTTCCTGATTTTCAAAGGAGTAAAATGTTGAGATGCTGTGCTGCATCCTGAGCTCCATTTCTTTTTAGAACATATTATTCCATTCTTTCATGCTTTTTTTTTTCTGGTGAGTATAAAATAGTCTTGAGTTATTTGAATTTCCTTCCCTGTACATTTTAAGGTCTTCCTCCTGGATTCCTTATAGAATTCTTTACAAAATCTATTGTTTCTGAATGGAATTGTTAAATGTAACCACTATGTATCTTGTAGTATTCAGTCCTATTTTTGTATATTTGTTTTGTTTTGTTTGACTATTCCCTCATCATCCCCCCCCCCACAAAATGATTTATGACTTTTTTAATTGGTATTTCATTGTCTATGTTCAAAAGGTCTGGGAAGTTTGTTTGTTTGTTTTGGGGTTTTTGTTTCTTTGGGTTTTTGTTTTGTTTTGTTTTGTTTTGTTTTCTTTTTTGCATTATCGTGTTGAGGGTTTTTGACTTGTGTTCTTTTGGGAGACCTATAATCCTTATTTTGCCTTTATGCCTTCTATCTTCAAGATTTTTTTTCTTGACTAGGTAACATGTTTTCCTTTAATGTTAATTTCCCCTTCTTTTAGATTATCCTTCATTTCTGTTTATATACGTTTCCAAGTAGATATCTTCTCTTTTGTTTCTTTGGTGAGATTTGCCATTGCAAATTCAAGGTTTTCTATTCTCCCATTTTATTTTCCATGCAGGTCATAAAATTTTGATCTCACAATTCTCATTTCTCTTTTAAGCCACTCAGAAACAGTAAATTGTAGTATTATATTTGTTTCAAATTCCACAGGATCCTCTGATTCATCAAGTGTTTAGTCATTTTTTTGGTTTTGTTTTGCAGAATTTATTCATAGAAACTGGAAACCATTTATAATTCTGGAGGCTATATATACGCTTCTGCTAATAATGTTTGATCTTTTGGTTTATCTTTGTAAACTCCAGCTCTTTGATTTCTCTTCCTCTTAAGATCCTTTTTTTTTTAATTTCAGCTTTTTTTCCCATTTTATTTCTTCCTGTTTCTCATTTTCTGACTTCTTCCCTCTGATAGTAGTTTCCCTAGGGGCTGGAATTCAAAGTGTCTTCATCTCCTCTCACAATCAGCAATTCACAGTTCACCAGCCTAGATTTCTTTCCCAAGCGACCTTTTGGGGGCAGAACTGGCCCCAACTGGATACTGAGTTCTTTCCCTCAGGTTTAGTGTAATGCTGCACAGTCCCACACAGTCCCCTGCACTCAGTATCCTGTTCCATTATTTATGTTCCCTGGCCCATCTAGTGATATTACAGTGTGATTTATTTTTGCCCTTTGCAGTTAGTATCTCCAAAGCAAAGTTCTGGAAGAAGGGGAAAGAGTCAGAATGTAGGGTAGATCTCTATTACAACTCCAAGCATCCCTGATTTCCTATGATACTTTGCTCTGCTTCGGTGGTCTTTTGCACAGAACTCATTGCATTAGATCTGGCTATCAAAGCCTCTATAAATTCATGCAGTTTGGGATTTGGTTCTACGTGGCATTAGGAAGAGGGAATGGGATTTGGAGTGTGAATTTGTGTTTTGTTGTAAGCCAGTGGATCAGTTCATCCTGTTGGGCAATAGGGAACGGGTTTCTGAGTGAGTTCAAGGTAGGTGTTAGTGCATGGAGTTTTATTGCTGTTGATTGTTTTTTAACCTTCTTTTAGGTTCCCAATGAACTAGATAAAGGAAACACATTATCATTGTGATTAATTTATGTTTTGGAGAGGTTTGATTGGTTGGTCATATGTGGGTCAGAGAAAATGTCTAACCCTTACCATTTTGTTGGTAATGTGGCCCGGAAGTCCTCAGGTTTTTTTTTGTTTGTTTTATTTTGTATAAATTAAATTATTTGTCATATGATATTTGAGCTAAAAAAGGAACTTAAATATCAAGCTGTTAACCTCTTCATTTTTCAGTTAGCCTAAAAAAGGAAGTGATTTATCCAAGATCACATAGTTCATTTATAGCAAAAAAAAAAAGTGAACTCAAGATTTATTAATTCTGAATTCAATACACTTTCCATTATCCACAAATAATTTTGCACGTAGATTCACAAAACTCAAATCAATGCCATTTAGTAATTTTTGGGTGGGTATAGTGCGGTTGTTCTTGAGGGTAACAGTGCTGTGGAATGTTTATAGATGAAAGCAACCTTAGAGATCAAATGTAACTCATACCAGGCCATGAATGACTCATACAATATTGCCCATAAGTTATCAAAAAGTTGAATGAGCTTTTGAGGGAATTTTATTTCATTTGAAAACCTCCATTGATACAGAATTAACTTAAGGGATACTATTACATTTTTTCATTGCTCTCATCATTAGAAGTGTTGCCTTACATAGAACTGAAATATCTCTCTCTTCAACTTCTAGTCACTGCTACCTCTGAGACCAAGAAAAACCACATTTATTTCATCTTTCATAGGATGCTCTAATATTTCCATAGATCTGTTAAGTCCTCAATGTAGTTATTCTCCTTATTGACAGATCATAGCCCACCCACCCTTTCTCATCTTGTATGTCCTTATCCACGTCATCCTTTCATTTCTCCATGAAATATTTACCCAACATGATAGAAACATATTTAGGTCCTTTTTTAACATACCATGGCTACTGGTAGAGCACCCAAATCCTCTGTCTTCCTCATAATAACTCTTCAAATACTAAAAATGACTTTTCTGCCTATCCTAAGTCTATTCTTCTCCCAGCTAAACATTCCTACTTCCTTCAATAGACCCAAATTACACATGCCCCCAATCCTCTTGTCACTCCTATTGCCCTCTTGGAATTGAGCGCCAGTTTTTCAATTTCTTTAAAAAATGTGGTACCACAACCTTGTAAATATTCCAGATACCGTCAGCCTGATACAGTGTAACTTTTTAGGGGTAACATTAGTACATTCCAAGGGTGAAATCCTCACTTAGCAGTTTCTTGTATCTGTCTAGGCACAAACTACAATTCATGAGAGACCTTAAAAGCTGATGATTCTGTGGTTGGTCTTTTCAAGATTCAACTGCTTACAGATGTGTTGATACTTCAGGTCCAAGTGTTCTCAACTAAAGCCTATTTAACCTCTGGAAACAAGCTTCATGGCAACAAAAGCTTTGTGGCAACATTATGACAGTTCATCTAATTGACAGTGGTTTCTACAAAATATACCAGTTTTAAATTAATCATCAGCTCAGTATGTCTATTCTTAGCCATGAGGCCAAGAACAAACAATTATTTCAAGATAACTTAAATGGTGCTGCATTGATCCAAAGATATAAAGAAGGTGATTGTAAGAGCACTTTTCTTCTGGGGATGTTTAGACAGTTTCAGAGGGCTCATTGAATGTTAGAGCTGCAAAAATGGAACATAGACTATTAGAACTGGAAAGGACGTTAATATAAATATAGTCCAGGGATTCTTAGCTTGGGGTTTATGAACTTTGGTACTTAATATTTTGATAACTGTTGTAAGGTTCAGAATTCCCCCACCTGGGGAATCCTGCATCTCCCCCTCTAAATAGTGGGACAAGTTTAATAGCAAAAGAGGAGGCCAAGGAACTCCAGATTGATTATAGGTAGTAGTTTAATCAATTGGCTTACTTACACAGGGGCCCAGTATGTTGGAACCCTGCCAAGAGTTCAGATAATCAGAGGTCTGGGGCGGCGGCTACACCAATGGTGGATCTCCCCCCCACCAAAAAAAAGCCAAAAGTCCCCATGGTAATTATAGAAATCAAACAAAGAAGGGAGGAAGAGCCATAGAGTGCTTCACTGCAAATTGGTAGATTTTTTTTCTGTTTAATGCTTTGGCTAATATTTTAGTTTATACTTTGTATTGAACCTGGTTTCCTGGCATCCAATTGTCTCCTCTATTTAAAAAAAAAAAGATGGGAAGTAGACTAAAGGATGTCTGAGGCCCTCTCCAGCTCTAAAATCTATGATTCTGTCTTTTAGGAGAATTGAATGAAGAAAAACCTCCAACCAGAGATTTGTGAAAATGGGTAGCTGTAATATCTATAATGAAAATCAAATTGAAGTGATAACACACATTTTCATAGTTATTTATATTTTGAGAAATTCTTCCTCCATCACAAACTTCAAGGTAGGAATTTCAAATACTATATTATCCTCATTTTGCAAATGAAGAATATGAAAATCAAGTCATGTCCAGTATTAATGGTGATAATGGTAATGGTAATGGTGGTGGTAGTGATATTACACCACACATATTTTGCTGTGCTGTATAATCAATCCTCTCATTTCTTCCTATTGAAATCCTACTCATCCTCCAAAGACAAACTCAAATGCTTCTTCTTCCATGGAGCCTTCTTTGATTCCCCCTTCAAAAATATTCTTTCTGACTTTTGTGAAATGATGTAGAGTGAAGTGAACAGAACCAGGAGAATAATTCATATAAAAAAACAACAGACCTATAAACACTGACAACTTTGAACTTTGATCAATGCAGTGACCAACCATGATTTAAGAGAACTAATGTTGAAGCACCCTGCCTACCTCCTGGCTGACAGGTGATTTACTCAAATGCAGAATGAGATATATTTTTTTGAATATGACCAATGTGGAAGTTTGTTTGGTTTGACCATGCATGTTAGTTAAAAGGCTTTTTTATTTCTTTTATTTTCTTTAATTGGGGGGGGAGAAAGGAAAATAATAATTTTTGTTAATTAAAAAACAAATAAAATGAAGTTCAAAAAGTCTTATGTTTGACCTCAGATTGTTGGTCATGAAAGAACGATTCACCATTCTTTTTTTTTTTTTCAGACATAGAAAACTTGCAAAATTCATCTCTCAAGACTTAGAGAGGTTACAGTTTGTGTCAGTGGAAAGAAACTCCAGGCCAATAAAGTCATATGCTATTGGAATATTAAAGAAGTAAGTACAGATGATGAATCCAGGACTCAAAGACTAGGTAAGGTCCTACAAGTATTAAAGATAAAACTATAACCAGGACAAAACTCTGCCACATTTTTAGGCACTTGAGCAAATTATTATGTTTGACAAAAATGACGTATCACTGACCAAAATTATATTTTGATAAAGTCACTCTTTGTGTCTGGGATTGGCCTAGAAATTCTATGTTTCAGCAATACTCTATATTGTTGCTGAACTTTAATTTTATTTTATTGCTTTTTTATTGTTAAATCACTCATTTCTGAAAATATCTTGATACATCCCAGTCAGCCATCAATTCTAACAGACCTTTTAACAAAACCCTCCACTTCAAATATGTCTGACAGCATATTTAATATTCTACAACCATAGAACCCCACTTCTAGGGGAAGAAACAAGAATTTATTATTATCCAGGTATGGGCTAAGCACTTTAATTCTCATAATAACCATGTGAAGTAAGTGCTCTTATTACCCCCATTTTGTAGTTGAGGAAACTGAGGAAAACGGACATGAATTGACTTGTTCAGGGTCACTCAGTTAGTAAATGTCTAAGGTTTAAACTCAATTCTTCCTAACTCTTCCTGACTCCAGAATCAGTGCTATATTCATCATGTCACCCAGTTGCCTTTATTACATTTTCAATAAAGGGAAGGAGGGTTGTGTTTTATCAAGTCTTCTCCAAGATTGTTAATTAATAATTACGTAACATTCAGGGTTTTTTTTTTTGTTTTTCTTTTTTCATTTCTGTGGTCTTTTTGTACACTGATTTTCTCATTCTACTTACCTAACACTCGCTGGTGCTGAATTATTTTTTTTAATTCCAATTACATGTAAAAAACAATTTTTAAAATTCATTTTAAAAAATTAGTTCCAAATTCTCTCCTTATCTTCCTTTTCTTCCTCCTCCTTGAGAAGGCATGCAGTGTGACATAGATTACACAGGTACACTCATGGAAAACATATTTCCATATTAGCCATGCTGCAAAAGAAAACACAGACTAAAAATAAAAGACAAGAAAAATAACGGGAAAAAAAAGTTATGTTTCAATTTGATTTCAGACTATCAATTTTTTTTCTCTGAAGGTGGATAGCACTTTTCTGATGCTAAATTCTTAACAGTGAGTACTACTGGTAGTAATTCTGGAATTGCTGTTGCTTCAATGAGGATATAATTTGGAACAGTAGAAAGAACACAAGGTTTATAGTCAGAAGACGGGTATGTAACTTTCTCTGAGCTTCTGTTAGGATCAGTTTACTCTCATGTAAAATTCAGCAGTCAATAGATTTACAGAGGGGAAGCACTTTGCAGATCAACCCCATCTTTTTTTTTTAATGGGGAAATTGAGTCTCATGGAGGGAGTTTGAATGATGATTGTTAAGGTTCATTTTAGCTCTTAGGTTGTGTGATTCTGCATGATGGAAATTATTCCAAACATTTTCCCTTGTTCCACATTAATGGAAAGTTATAAATTGCTTTACTCTGTAAATGGAAGGGCTTCTAAAAGCCCATATGCTGCCTGAAAGCTTATGTTTGAAGGATTGCAGGCCCTCTAATACAGGATTCATTAATCAAGGTCTGGAGCTGAAAGGATTATGTACCTTGGTGATCATCCTTATCAGAGATCATTGGAACCTGCGAAATAAAGTTGGTATTTCCCAGGAAGTCTAGGCATCAAAATAAATTTGCCATAAGAGCAAGGAATTCAAGAAATACTTGTAGAAATCGAGAAAATGTGTCACCTGTGCCTGACAGTACTTCTTACAAAAGCTAAGAAAGGGACAAGTATAATTATCTGTAACTATGACACTCCCCACTAATTAAATGATTATCCTCACCCTGCCTAGAAAGACTGTATCACTCTCAAGCACAGGGATCCTGGGAGGTTGGAGAAGTGACTTACTAGACACCTTCTCTGCCACCTTTGTCCCTCTCTACTTTGACTTAGTCCTGGGCCACACCTCCTCAGACACCTGAAGCCTTCAGCAGCCCTACTTTGGTCTTACACAATGCTGAGGCCTCCTGTTTTGTATTCATAGTGACTGGGGGCGGGGTGCATTGTGTTGCTGTGGAAAGTGCACTGGATGGATGGCTGATAGATATGAATGAAAGGAAGCTAACTCTAATGATCTGCAGTCATATTTATTGGTGATATGATGATGTTGGTTATAGATGTTGTATAGGGGTCACCTTCTGGTTTGTTTCAGTGTTTATAGCTAAAGAAGTCTATTCAGAAACCCTAGGTCTGCTCAGTTCATGTGTACAGCTGACCATCATCACTGGCATCCTAAAATAATATGTTGCAGGCAGCTAGTTGGAACAGTAGATAAAGTGCCAGGCCTGGAGTCAAGAAGACCCAAGTTCAAATCCAGATTTTTATACTTACTACCTATGTGACCCTGGGCAAGTCAGTTAGCTTTGGTTTACCTCAATTTCCCTCATCCATAGAATGGGGATAATAATATCACGTACCTCCCAGGGTTGTTGTGAGGATCAAATGATAATAAAGCACTTAGTAGCACAGTGCCTTGCACGTAGTAAGAGCTATACAAATTATTATTATTATTTTTATTATTGCTGTTGCTATTATTATTATTATTATTGATAGTAGTAGTGGTAGAACTAGTAGCAGTAGTAGTCATAGCAGTGGTAGTAGTAGTAGTAGTAGTAGAAGTAGACGAGTAGGAGTAGGAGTAGTATATGGCCAGGCCTAGACTGCTCATGCTGGGCTATATTCTCTTTTACTTTGTGCCGCTACTCATGTGTTTCATCCTTGAAACCCCAAAGTTTCCTGCTAACTAAACTTAAGCATAAAGCAATAGACATAATGAAAGTTCTATTGGGCTTAGATCAGGAGCAGGAGGTGTAACAGAAGGAATATGGTCATGTGAACTAGGGGTCTCACTTGGGCAAGGCTGAAGAACTCAGCCATTAACAAGATTAACAAGCTTACATTTTTCATCAGTATATTCCTAATGGTTTTCCCCGCAGTTTCAGGGATCAATGCTGTGGGTTTTTTGTTTGTTTGTTTTTTATACAGAGATCATTTTTGAAACAGCTTACTGTAAGAACAGCGGCCTTGTGGTCAGTGTGGGCATCCTGCAGGGGGTCTTCATTGCTACAGCTCGTTTTGTCATGGGCAGAGCCAGGGCAACACTTACCCTGTTGCTCTCAGTCGTTTTCATGGCTCTTAGTGTCAGGATATTTGATGTCTATTTTTAAATGATCATTCAGATTTATAACAACTCTTCACATCCTGATTTCCATGTATAACAAATTCAGAGTCAATAGTAGCCAACTCTGGACTGCCATGGGCAAAGATGTTTGGCATGGCATTTTTCTTTTAAAATTTTCTTTAGGCTGCGATCCTATCCCCTAGATGGTGATGTCAGAAATATTACCCCTCCAATTCAAGGGTCTGGCCAGGAGAGTCTGTGTTCTTTTCAGCTGGATTATGACCTTTCTTGTTACCAAGGGTGTTCTAACTCTATTATAGAATGTCCTGGCTTTTCTCTTCCTTCTGCCTCCTTACTGTTGTTTTCCAATTACTTTGTGTTCCTGAAACAAAGGGAAAGACTTTGGAGCAAGCGGAAGCTTATTTTCAAGGGAGGTAATGAGAGTATCTTTGCCGGGCAAGCAAAGACTGACTAATCATAATGGAAGGACAATGGTGATTTAAAATTGGAGTTCTCTTATTTGTCACAATAAGCATTTTTCTAGGTGCAAGAGCCAACACAGAAAATGTGGGAAAATAAGGTTTTAATTGCTGTTAAATCTTTTCCAAGTAGGATTCCCTTCTTCCCCTGCAGATCCTATCATAATACTTCAGGTCCCTTCATTACTGAGCAGGTCTCATCCCAGTTGTATGGGGGTGTGGTATCGTACACAGGGTTCCTGTTAGAGTCTGTTCCCAATTAATTCTGGGTTGAATTGGTATGAGAAAAAAAATAAAGCTACAGGAGACTTGAAGTCTCAGTATTGGTCTCTTTTATTCATTCATTTTCCTTTGTAGAATGAAAAGGGAGCCAAGTTGCCATTATTGGCCCTCCTTCCCTTCTCCCCCCCCACATAGTGTAGAAGAGGATTTTAGAAATTAAATCTCATTCAGGTGAATTTTATATTTGGTAATAGTTTAATCAGAATGAAAAGTATTTTTATTTTTGTCAAAGATTTGATTCTGAATTTGTTAAAGTTTGCACTCACATGTGATAAAAAGTCACGTGATAAATAGGGCTGAGATGGAGTATAAAAGACCCTGGGTGACCCTGGGTGACCATGGATAAGTCATTTGACTAAAGGAAAGCAGGCACAAGCTCTGCCTGTCAAAGATGAGGGATTGGATGATCTCCAAAGTTATTGCAACATTCTATAGCACACTTTGTGACATTTTCTAAAATCCCAGCAATTGGAATATTACCTTTTTTCTAAAATCCTTTGTAGCTATAATACTCTATGAGAATATCATACTGTGACCTCAAGCCCACTTCTCTAAGTTTTTCTTCTACTGATCCTCTCCTCACCCTACTCCCCACTCCCCATACACATACATTTTCACATTTCTATATCTGTACATTAATTCACATTCTTTCCCCAAGCTGAAATTGATTTTCTTCTCCTCTCTGTTTGAATAAGCCTAATATATACATCCAAGGCCATCTCAGGGCTCACCTCATTCATGAAGCCTTCCTTGACTGTCCCCACCAACTGCCTAGGGACTATCTTATGCCTATGAATTCTTATAGCTCTGCTCTGTGTACCAATAATTTGTCATTTATGATATTCCTCTGGTATTTTTTTTGTCTTTTTATTTGTGTACTCTATTTCCTAATATAGATTGTAAGTTCCATGAGGACAGGCATCATGCCTCACTTCTCTGTAACTTCAGGATTTAGCACAGATATTTCTAACAAGACCATTGGATATAGAGTCAGATGGCCCAAGTTTGAGTCTGCTCTGATTCCTAGCTGTATGACTTTGGATAAGTAACTTTGTTGTTATTCAGTTGCTTTTGTCATGTCTGACTCTCCATGACCCCATTTTTGGGGTTTTCTTGCCATAAATATTGGAGTGGTTTGTGATTTCCTTCTCCAGTTCATTTTACAGGTGAAGAACTGAGTCAAACAGGGTCAAGTGACTTGCTCAGGATTCCATAGCTAGCAAGTGTCTGAAGCCAGACTGTAACTCATGAAAGTGAGTCCTCCTGATTTGTAAGCCCAGTGCTAGGTCCATTGAACCACCTAGCTGCCCCCTAAGCAACTTTAAATAAGCATGAAAAGCTCATGGATCTGGGCATAAACATGTCCCCACAATATTACAAATATGTCTTAGACTCTTGGTTCACCTAGTCCTTTGCTACTTATTACCCAGAAACTGAAACTTTTTCTCAATATGGGACCACATTGCTTTTCTTGGTCTTCAATATCTGCTGATCTATTGACAATGACTTCTACTTTTACTTAGGATCTCTCTTAGTGATTATATGATCTCAGAGTTAGAAGGGACCAAAGTGGACATCTAATTCAATCCATTCTTGTACAAGAAGTATTGCTATACTATATCTAACAAGAGCTCATCAAACCTCTCTTTGAAGGTTAGGAAGCCATTGACTTCCCTTATAGCCAATTCTATTTATGGATTATGCTAATTTTAGGAGGCATTTTTTTTTCAAAATTTGCATTTTTTCAATTTCTCCCATTGCTCTTAAAATTCCTTCCAGGGTCAAGTAAAATAAATCTAATCATTCTTCCATGTGACGGACTTTGAAATACTTGAGGACAGTTACAATTTTGTCTCCTCCATGCACTTTTCTCTCAAGGCCATACATATTTTCAGTGTGAGATTTTTTTTAAGTATAAGACATAAAATTTATTCCTATTAAACTTTATCTTGTTAGATTTACCCCCAAATTCTAACCTATTAAGATATTTTGAGTTTCTAACTCTGTCATTCATCTTAATTATTCCCTCTTTACTTTTTATCTCCTATACATTTGAAAAATAGTCTAATGTATTTTTCCACGTCATTGACAAAAAAACAAAAGCAAAAACTAAACAAAACAAAAAGCTTGAAATAGCACAAGGATAAGCCCACACACCTGGTCATTCCATTCAAGATCTCCTTCCAAGATCAAATGAAACCATTAATTAATACACTATGGCTCTGACTATAAAACATTTCTCAATCTACCTAATTGTATTTTCATCTAGGCCACAAATGTTACAATCATTTCTACAAAAAATGGAAAAGTTTACATCTATAACATGCCTCCAAGTTATCAGTCTAGTAATGTTCGCAAACAGGGAAATATGGTATCATTTTGTTCTTGATGAAATCACTCTTTGGAGTGAACACTTCTATTTCTAGATGTTCAGTATCCCTTTTGAGAATGCATTCCATAAATTTTGCCAGATATTGAACTAGGCCAGTTATCTAGCCTATAGTTTGTGATCTCCATTCTCTTTGCTTTCTTGAAAATCAGGACAGCAGCTGTCTGTAACAAAACATGCTGTACCTTTCATCTTCTGCATGACCTTTCAAAGATCACATCCAATATTTCTTTCAGTACTCTCAGATGTAAACTCAACTGGACCTTGGGAATTGAATCGTCCAGTGTTCCAAGTATTCTCTAAATCTTGACTTACTTACCTTGGGTAGCCACTCCCTAATACCCTTTTTTTTTCTATTCTTTTCTGATCAAAGGTTTTCTTCTTTTGAAGCAGAGATAGAAAAAAATATTACTTGAGCTGTTCCACCTTATTTTGGGCAAATGTTATCATTGTATCTCATCACCTTGCCCCCAGAAATAGTACTATACCTTTTTACCTTTTTGTTCCTCTTTTCCCCAAAAATACTTGAAAACTCACTTTATCTTTCCATTAGCCTTCCTCACCATCCTCTGCACATGTTGAACTTTAGTGATCCTGACTATAGTTAAAGACTTGTGAAATTATTTTGTATCAGTTTTTTTTTCATAACTGGCCCATGTGTCCACGTTCTGAATATGTGTCTAAAAATATCTAAGTTGCTTGGTGTGTCATCATTATATTCATTTCAGTCTCTTCCTCATCAGAACTCTGAATCCTGAGAACTTAAGAGTTTCCCATTTTTACTGATCTGACTTCTTCAAAATGAATTTAGTCCATAGTTTCCAGCTTATCACTTTACTGAACCACTTGAAACCCGTTCTCACAAAGTCTAGTGAGACAACGTCTAGTCTTGTCCTCTCTATCACAAGTTTTAATATAGAGTGATTAATTTTCCCCAAGTCTGCCATCTTTTCCATCTCATGTATCAGTTTCTGCTTTTGGTGAGAAACCAAATCCAGATTATAATGTCACTTTGTTAGTTCTCCTAGTTATGGAATAATAAGATTATCATTGTCAAGACATTATTAGCTGGCCAGAGCCAAACTGGTAGAGCAACATGAAGTACAGCAAGTTCCCTGCTTCCTGCAGACAGACAGACAGACAAACACACATGCACACACACACACACACACACACACACACACATACACATACACAACATCTCTAAACATATCTAGAAATATATATCAGACAAAATTTTGATGGGAAAATTCAAGAAAAAGGCACAGTGAGTCATTTTTTTTTTCTCCTGTCTTGGTCTGCATAGTAGGACAGAGAAATCTACAAACTCTGGGGATGGGTTTTGGACAAGATAACGAAAGTAGACAGTCCAGCACCTAGAGAATGGAAAACAAAATAAGGACTGAGGTTATGCATCAAGTTAAGGTGAGATCCCAGACTGATATTAGCATCAGTACCTTATGCATGGCATGGGAACAAGTGCCAACTGTCAGCTTTGGTACTGAGTACTCAGCTCCCAGTTGCAGATCCAGAGCAGGCTAAGGAGGGCACCTGTGCTGAGGGAGGTGATTTGGGATAAGGTCTAGTTAGAGACCTTAGGCTATATACTGAAAGATGAACAAGTTTAGAAGTAAGAAGCAACTCTGTGTTATTGACCCAAGGAGCAAAACAAGCTATCAGTTCCAACTTTTAGGCCAATCTGAAGCCTTTGGAGGAATAACCAGGGCAAGAACTCCAGACCAAAGAGAAATCCATAGTTCTATCATAATGCACCATTAGAGGTTTTTAATCTGTCTGATAGTGACTGAGTTCAGCAGCAATGTACTGAAACTCCGAAAGAAGCAATCACTTTGGCTTATTATTCACATTGACACACGGATCAGGAACTTATAGAGCTCATTCAAGGTGGTGAATGATCACACTTGCCCTGTATCACACCACTTGGAAAAGCCCTGAAAGCTTACAGGTCCCCAATCTGAACTGAAGTTGAGAGCCTGACAATGCTGATATAACATTCAATACTCCAATGAAGACAGCAGCAGGATCAACCCAAACCTTGCCTCCAGAATATAAGTAAATCTTCAAATATTTTTTTAAATTCAACTAGAATTCCAAGAAGAGATGAAGAAAGAATTTTTAAAAGTTTTTTTTTAAATAAATGAAAGGAGAATGGTAGGGAAAAATGGAAGTCAAATGAGAATTGGGAAGAAATTTAGCAACTTGGTACAAGAGGCATAAATTCTTGCCTAAACAACAATCTCTATGAACATTAGAATAGACTGAATATAATACAATGATTCCATGAGGCAAAAAATATCAAAACAAAATCAAAAGACTAAAATAATAGTGATAATAAAAAATAATATTTAAATTGACTCAACTAATCTGGAAAACATATTGAGTAGAAACATTTTAAGAATCCTTGGACTACATGAAAGGCATGACCAAAAAAAGAGCCTGCAATATCATAGTTCAAGAATCATAAAAGAAAACTGCTCAGATTTTTTAGAAAGAGAGTGAAAAAAGTAGAAATAAAATCCTTCACTCATCATCTGAAAGAACTTGGAAAATTGAAAAATCCCAGCAACATTATAGCCAAAATCCAGAGTCTGAAGGTCAAAGTATAAACACTGCAAGCAGACAGAAAGGATTCAATTACCAATGATCCACAGGAAGAATTACACATGATTTAACAGCTAGCAACATAAAGAAGTAGAGAGTTTCGAATATCATATTCCAGAAGGCAAAGTTGTTATCCAGAAAGATTACAACTAAGAATAATTTACCTAGCAAAATTGAATGTAGAAATATGTCCAAAGGGCTATAAAATGTGCATACCCTTTAACTCAGCAATACCACTTCTAAGGCTGTATCCAAAAGAGATCATAAAAATGGGTAAAGGACCTATATGTGAAAAATATTTATAGCAGCTCTTTTTGTGGTGGCAAAGAATTGGAAACTGAGAGGATGCCCATCAATTGGGGAATGGCTAAACAAGTTGTGGTATATGAATGTAATAGAATACTATTGTGCTATAAGAAATGACGAGCAGAGGGCCTTCAGAAAAACCTAGAAAGACTTGTATGGACTGTTGCTGAGTGAAGTGAACAGAACCAGGAGAACATTGTACACAGTAACTGCCACATTGTGCTATGGCTAATGCTGATAGACTTAATCTTTCTCAGCAATGCAAGGATCTAAGACATCTCTAAAACACTCATAATGGAAAATGCTATCCACATCCAGAAAAAGAGCTGTGGAGTCTGAACACAGATTGAAGTATACTATTTGCTCTTTCTTTTCTTTTCTATTGTTTCTTCTTTCTTGTGGTTCTTCCTGCTTGTTCTACATGATTAATGTGAAAATTATATATACATATATATATGTGTGTGTGTGTGTGTGTGTATAGATATATATATATATATATATGAAACTGAATGCAATCCTACCTGGGAGGGAATAAAAAGGGACCTTTAATAAATAGAGGTCTTCCAAGTATTCCTGACAAAAAGACCAGAGCTACAAAGAAAATTTGAAGTACAAACAGAGGAGTCAAAAGAAATGTTAAGAAAAAAAAGATAAATGTGAATGAACAAACATAAGGTATTAAACAAGGATGAACTACTTTCATTCTAATAGTGGTAGATGAACCATGTGTTCCCTCTAAACCCTATTGTCATCAAGGTTAGTGGATTCTAATTAGACAGAAGACCTGGGAGCAGTTATATGGTGTCTCAAAATCTTGAAAGAATGGAAATGGAGGGAAAAGAGAAATGTATTGAAAAACAGGAGGAAAAGGAGAAAAGGAGAAGAAAGAATTAGAGAGAAGGTAAATTTAAGGAAGGAAAAGTCCTAAGCAAAACTAACTCTAAGGAAGCACAACAATATTCATACTCTTGTTTCACTGTCAAAGAATTGGAAATTGAGGGGTTGTCCAAGTGGAAAATTGTGCCATATAAATATGACAGAATAATATTGTGTTCTAAAAAAAAAGAAGGGTGTGGTTTCAAAGAAACCTGGGAAAACTCAAAGTGTTGCGAGTGAAGTGAGTACAATTAATACAAAAACAATATAATAAAATCAAGTAACTGTAAAAAACTTCGAAGAATTAATTAGCATAATGAACGACCTTGATTCCAAAGGACTAATGATGAAATATGCTGGTATGATGATCACATCCTGATAGAGAGGTAAAGGAAGGGGGGAAAAAAAAAAAAAAAATAGACGTGTGCGTGTGTGTGTGTGTGTATGTGTGTGTATACATGGCCAATATAGATATTTATTTTATTTGACTATGTTTATAACAGGTATTTTAGTTTTCTTTCTCGGTTATGAGGCAGATGAGATGAGTTTTTGCTTAATAAAAATAATTTTTAAATGTTATTTATTGTTCTTTTGGGTGAGATATCAAGACAAGAATAAGAGAGTGACAGAGAGACAAAAACAGAGAGTCAGAGAGAGTTTAGCAAATGTGTGCATGACAAATGCCCCTCCATACCCAACAACACACATATATACATATATACACACATATATACATGCATATATGCTTACAGACACATGTCTATCTATCTATCCATATGTACGTATAAATATGAACATATGAATGTTGGTATAGATATTTGGAGCTAGGGCACTTACGGCTGATTAATTCTCTAAATTTTGCATACTCTGAATTTCCAGTTGTCCCTACTGACACTGTTTTTACTCCAAGGTAGATAATTCTCTATGCTGTATTAGTTGGTGACTTCACTTTTCCTTTAGATCCTATTGATCAGATATATAAATCTTTAAGAAATCCCTTTCTTATCACACCTTATAAGGATACATGCCTTGTTTGGCCACTTATTCCAAAAGGAAAATAGAATTAAAAGTGGAAAACACTTCAAAACCGTAAAGTACAATGGCCTCATTTTCCATATGGAGAAATGAAGGTGCAGAGCTGTTAAATGACTTGATCCAAGGTTTCATAGACACAAAGTAGAAGAGGTAAGTTTTGAACCCAAGTCATTCAGACCACAACTCCAGAGAAAGTTAATTGCAGAGGAGATAGTGGAGCCCAGAAGAATAGGGATACCTCATACCTCATCCAGTTCTAGTGTTCTTTCTGCCAAACTACAATTTGGTTCAAAAATTCAAATTTCATGCTCAGATACCATCTTAGTCAGTTATGCATACTGTATATCTTCCTGCCTTTGTCTTTTGAATAAAAGCCTTTGGATCTCTGTTTATCAGATTAATTAAAAAAAAGCATTAATCAAATGCCCACCAAATTACCAAAAAAATAGATATTGTACTTTATATAAATGCTGAGGACACAAAGACAAAATGAAATATATTCTGCTTTTAAAAAGCTTACATTCTAATGGCAGAGTAAAAATATGTATCTGTATGTACATATGTGTATATACAAAAAAAAAAGTCATCCATAGTTGCGTTATGACAAAGGGCATTAGCAACTATAGGGATCATGAAGATGGGGAAGATAGTACTCAAGCTGAAGAGTTTTGAATGCAACCAGTGATTCTAAGAGGAAG
Source organism: Vombatus ursinus (assembly GCF_900497805.2). Lineage (NCBI taxonomy): Eukaryota > Metazoa > Chordata > Mammalia > Diprotodontia > Vombatidae > Vombatus > Vombatus ursinus. Next base: position 1,576,100 of record NW_020954642.1, read on the forward strand.
GAAAACGTGGGAGAAAGATGAGACACAGGTGAAGAGATAGAAGACAGTGTCATGCGTGAGGAACATCAATTAGGCCAGTATGGCTAGACAACAGACTGCACGGAAGCAAGTGATGTGTATGAAACCAGGAAAGGTGAGAGAGTCACATTATGAAGACCTTTAAATGTCATAAAGAGAAGTTAATATTTTATCCTGAGAGTAATTGTGCATCAGTGAAATTTAATGAGAAGGGAAGTGATATGGTCACACTTGCCCTTTAGGAAATTCAGTGGCTATGTAGATAATGTAATGAAAGGGGGAAAAAACTAGAGACATAGATACTGAACAGGAGACCATTTCAGTAGACATGATAAAACGAATGAATTAGTGTGGTGAATGTGAGTAGAGAGAAGGGGATAAACGTGTATGTGTTTATGTGCATGTGTATATGTATGTGCACGCATACATACACACATCATATATGTACATGTGTGTGTACACGTGTGTATATGTGTGCGTGTGTATGTGTGTACACATATACATAGATGCACACATATGAATATGCACATGTATATTTATGTGTATGTATTTGTATTTGCATGTATGTATACACATGCACATATGTATGTATATGTATGTACATGCATCTATAGGTATTCACAGCCTCTGTATGTATACACACATGTGCACCCACATGCACACGTACATACACATACATATACATACATGTATATATGTGCACATATACATACATATCTATATACCCGTATTTCTATATGTCTATCTATATCTATATCTATTTATATGAGAAATTTCTTGAAGGCAACAGATTGTATATGTGGAATGAGAACAAAGCTCATCTGGTAACTGGCTCTTGATTTTGCATTATTAGCCTGTTGCTTCTAGCCCAACACTTAGCATAAACTATCTACTTCTAGCTTTCCAGATTCAAAAAGCTTTTGCTTGCAGCAAGAAGAACTTCATTCTTAGAGCATAGCAGGTCTTATCCTCAGCATTTTTACTTGGACAGTATGTGAGAGGCATTACAACCTCTCTCATCCTTTTCCCCTCTACTCAAGGCCTAGTTGTACACTGAGTGATGTTTTTTGCCTGTAGGAAAAAAAAAATGTATTTTTAGCCATAGCAAAGGAAGCCCATATTGTAGCACAGGAGGAAATAAGATACTAGGAGGAAAGTGAAAAAAAAAAAGTGGAGAAGAAACCTAATTAAAAGGCTTATCTACTGAACAATTCTTTCTGCAGTGTCCTGGGGGCCCCTTCTTTGACCTCACCAACCCCTGGTAACCAGCTTAGAGACTGAAGAAAGTTAATTGCAGAGAAGATGGAGGAGCCCAGAAGAATAGGGATGCTAAAAAAGGAGAAGAATTCCAACTATAGTGGACTTCTAAATTCTGTGAAATAGGATCCCAAGTGGTCACTGTCCCTCTCTGAGAGAAACTTACCTCATCCAATTCTACTGCTCTGGTGAGAGAACAGAGAAAAAGCAGTAAATTTGGCAGGGAGAGAACATAATAATATTTGACATTCAGAAAGAAATATGGTTGGGAGTTATAAGCATATTAAAAAAAAAAAAGACACCATAGAAAAATCAACAGAGTAATTTATAAAACAGTTTTTGCAGATCCAAATGGAATATGGTATGGTGCTGAAATGGTTAAGTGATGAGAAAAAAGAAAAAAAAATCAAGGTTCAGGCACCCCAAATTATAGTCACAGATTATAGCGCTGCCTCTACTGAAAATTAAGGGCTAATGAATGAGAAATGAGATGAGCTTAAAAAGCACATTTGGAACTTGACATTACAAATTAATGTTACTGAAGTAGAAGAATATCTGAAGTAGGGGGAGGGGAAAGGTAGGATAAGATACTGTACTTTCATAAGAACAAAAATAGTGAAAGTAGAAAGAAATGAGGGACAGAGATAGACAGGTAGATACGAAATGAGAGATAGAGAGAGATGAGGAGAGAGAAAGAGGAGAGAGAGAGAGAAAGGAGGAAGGAAAGAAACAAGTAAAGAAACAAAGAAACAAAGAAAGAAAAGGAAAGGAAAGGGAAGAAAAAGAAAGGAAAGGAAAGAAAGAAAACAACAGTAAAAGTAAACTTGAGGATTTTGCAGTTGGTCTGGGTTAATAGTAGGGAAGGAAAGTAGGACAGAGGACGTGGTTCAAATTAGTATAAGTGCATGGCCTGCATTTTAGGCCCTCAGGAAACTCTGGGATCACATGACCTGGATTTAATCATGGCAGGCATGTCTTCTGAGGAGTCAGCATATCTCTCTGGCTGCCTCCACCCTGGAGTAAAACTCTAGGGAAATCTTCAGATTTAAAAACAAAAACAAACAAAAACCCTAAATAGGTCTTGAGCCAAGGTTTGCATCAGATGCAACCTAGGGTAAAAGAGGCCTCTCTTGTAAAAGGACTCAGTATACCATAAAGTGGCAAAAACATTTTTAATTCCTCTACCACAGAAATAGTATGATTGAGAATTCACAGGAACATATGGAATACATGGAAATACAGAAAACATATTCTAAAAGTGTTATACTCATTAGATTTTCCTAGAAGTGTAAATCTCTTTACATTCAAACACTTTCCAATGATCTCAGGCTTGTACCAGTCTGAGTAACTCTCATTATGGAGGGTTGAAGAAGTCCAGATTTCATGGTGTCCCATGTCATGATGTTAGCCCTTTGGGGTAATACTTTGGCTTTTCTTTTTCTCCTCTGAGATGTGTGTTGTTAAGGAAATCTACTGCTGAGCAGTCAGCAGGAAATTCAGAAACTCTCAAACTCAGTGATGTCCTTAAGGTAAACCCCAAGGCTGGACATTTCCATTCTCAGGATCAATAATCACTGACCTATATTAAGAGAAAGACAGAAAAGGAACATCCAGAATTTCACTTTCAACCTTCAGCCTTTCCTCGATAATGATAGACCACTCACCATCACCATGTACTTTGTTGGGGGTAAGAAGAGAGACAGTCCTTCCTCCCCCACCTACTCTCTCACATCTTCCATTCTCATTTGCTATAGTCTGGTCTGGAAGTTCAAGAAAAAGTAAGGGAAAATGAAAAACAAAAGATAAAAAATATTACTTTTGTATACCACAGAGGACATGATATATCTGATCCTAGTCTGTCCTCCCAAGGTCAAGTCAAACAGTTACTAGGAAGCAAGCCCCAGTCATAGGAAACCAACCAAAGTCATTCCCCAGGACTTCTTAATAAGGGCTTAGGTTAACTGTCTAGCTCCTAGGAAAGTACAACTTTTCAACACAGATCATATCCTTTAGTCTCATCAGTATGACTAGGGACATGCATATTAACAAGGGACGCTGATCAACTTCATTTTATAAGTAATAGAAAGAGCAGCATCTAAGTCCTGACAAAATAGAAGGTGAGTGTATAAGTATAAATATGCAGATAATAGAAGAAAATACTAATTCAATCATTATAAGCTTAAATTTGAATAGATTAAATTCCACAACATAAGGGGGAAGAAAGATAAAGGAATGGATAAGAAAGAAACACAACATGTGCATAAAGAAACATCTTTCCAGCCTCAGACACATAACACTTACTAGCTGTGTGACCTGGGGCAAATCACTTAACCCCCATTGCCCAACAAAAAAAAAAAGAAAAAAAAAAGAAACACCTTTAAAAATACTCATGTCATTTGGTATAAGGCATGAGGGAAACTGTCCAAGAAACTTTTCATTTTACCACTTCTACGTTGGAGAGATACCTTTTAAAAAATTATTTTGTTGATATAATTTAATTAACATTTCCCGTAGTATTTGTTCTCCTGTTTAATTCCTCTAAAAGAGTCATCCCTTATAATAAAGTATGAACAAAGGAAAAAAGAAAAAAAAAAGGTCAACAAAACTAAAACAATATTTCAAAAATGTTGAGAAATGCACTGACACACCTATAACCATGCTATCCCACTTCTGCAAAGGTGTGGGGAAAGGTATCATCTCATATCTCCTCTTTGGAAATAAACTTGGTCATTTTAATTTTTCATTTGGTTTTGAATATTTTGTTGTTGTTGTTTCCACTTATATTGTGGTAATTGTGTACATGGCTTTCCTAATTCTGTTTAGGTCACTTTGCATCAGTTCATATAAGACTTTTTTATGGTTCTCCATGTTTATTGTGTTCATTGTTTATTACAGCTCTACAGTATTTATTTACTATATATACTACAATTTGTTTAATCATTCTCTGTTCAATAGGCATCAAGGGCTACTATAAATATTGTGCTGTATAAGTGTTCTGTCTTTTTGCCAGACCTCTTTGTAGTATATGTTTCTTAATGAAATATTTGTTTCAAAGGGTATGGGTTTTTAGCCCCTTTATTTTTTTCTCATAATTCCAAATTGCTTTCAAAAGTGTTTGCATGAATTCACAGCTGCATCAACAATGCATTAATCTGCTCATTTCTCCATATCCTTTCTAACATTGATTATTCCCATTTTTCATTATTTTTGCCAATCTGCTGGGTAAGAGGTGAAACCTCAAGTTTGTTTTGATGTTAATTTATCTCATTATCAGTTATTTGGAGTGTTCTTTCATAAGGTTGTTAATACTTTGCAATTCTTCTTTTGAGAAATGTTTGTCAATGTCCTTTGACCACTTAATTGACCCTGTAGAATGGTTTGTGATTTTATATATTTCAGCAAGTTGTCTATAGACTGTAGTCTTATGGACATTTAATACAAATTTTTTCTCAGTGAATGATTCTCTTCTTATCCTAGTTGCAATAATGTTCTTCATGACAAAGCAGTTCAAAATCACGAAGCAGAATTATTTTTTGTCTTTTGCAATTGTCTCTTTTCTTTATTTGGTTAAGAAGTGATTCCCTACTCAAAGCTGTGCAAGATATATGATCTGCTTCTCTTCTAAATTTATAGTATTGTCTTTAGTATTTGTGTCAAATATCCATTTTAAACTTGTGGAATGTGATGTGCATTGCTAATCTGCACATATTTCTGCTAGATTACTTTCTACTTTTCTCATTGGTTCTTATGAACTAGGGAGTTTTTTCCAAGATAATTGATGTTTGCCTGTTTATCAAACACTGAGATATTGAGTTATTTCTGAATCTACCTTACCTAGTTAGTTTTATGGTTTTTTTTCTATTTTTTTAAACCAACACCAACTGGTTTTGATGATTGCTGCTCTGTAATATATTTTGACGTCTACGAATGCTATTCTTATAGAGAGAACTCTTAACCAAATAAAACAACGAGAAAATCACCAAAAATAAAGTAGAAAATTTAGAACACACACACTCACCTATATACATATATATACACATATATACACACACACACACGTGTATATATATATATATATACACATACATACATACAATCACTCTGCATCATTTTATGCTGTTCACTACTCTTTCTTTCTTGATATTCTTTTCTCTCTAGGCTTCTGGGACACCACTCTTTTCTGGTTTTCCTTCTACCTATGTGACCATTCCTTCTCTTTCTCCTTTGCTGGATCCTTCTCCAGCAACCCTCTAATTGTAGTTTCTACTCAGAGTTCCGTCCTGGATCTGCACTCTTTTCTCTCTACACCACGTTAGTGACCTCATCAGCTCTCATGTATTTGATACCATCTTTATGCTGATGATTCTCAAATATATCTTTCCTGCCCTAATCTCTCTGCTGATTTCTAGTATCACATATCCAACTACCTTTCAGACATCTCAAATGGGTTGTCCAGTAGACATTTTAAACTTGGTATGTCCAAAACAGAAATTATAAAATTTCCCCCTAAACTCCATCCCCGTCCTACCTTTCCTATTATTGTAGAGGGAAACTCTATTGTCTCAGCCTTTAAAGATGGCAATTTAGGTGTCATGCTGGATTCCTCACTGTCTCTCAACTTCCATATCCAAGCTATTGCAAAGGCCTGGAAATTGAACCTCTGCAACATCTCCTGAATATACCCTCTTCTCTCCTCTGACATGGCCACCATTTTAGTACAAGTCTTTGTCACCTCACACTTTGATTATTACAATGGTGAATCTGCTGATGAGTTTGTCTGCTTCAAGTTTCTTCCCACTCAAATGAATTCTCAATTCATCCATTAAAATGATTTTCCTAAAATATGTTTCATCATGTCACGACCCCATTTCCCCAATTCAATAAATTCCAGTGACTTCCTATGGCCTCCAGGATCAATACAAAATTCTCTGTTTGACATTCAAAGCCCTTTATAATGTAACCCCCTTCTACATTTTCAGTATTTTTATACTTTACTCCCCAACACATACTCTTTGCCTTAATCCAATGACACTGGCCTGCCAGCTGCCCCACTAACAAAACATCCTATCTCTCAAGTAAAAACCTACCTTCTACAGGAAAACCAACTTCTCTTAAATTCAGTGTCTTACCTCTGTTAATCATTTCCTATTTATCCTAGACATAGCTTGCTTTGTATATATTTCTTTGTATTTTTGTCTAACCCTTAAGATTGTAAGCTTCTTTCTTTTGCCTCTTTTTTTTTTATCTTCAGTCCTTAACACAATGCCTGGTACATAGAAGGCAATTAATAAATGTTTATTTAATTTAAATTAAATATTTATTTTATATGTATAATTATTAGACATTTATATAGTATATACTTATCTTATTATACATTTATTTGATTATATTATCTAAATTTTACATTAATTCAATGAAAACAGATAGAAGAGAAATTGAAAAGTAAGACAAATATTAGAATCAAATATCTCACAAAAAATATGATATCCAAAGAAGTGGAGCAAAGATGGCAGAGTAGAGACAACTGCCAAGTTGAATTCTCACAACATTACCCTCCAAATAGCTTTACAATAACTTGCCAAAATGAATTCTGGTGTAACAGAGCCAACAAAAGGTCAGAGGGAGACATTTTTTTTTCGGCCCAAGACAACACATGAGGTCAGTAGGAAAGGTCTGTGACAATGGGGTGGAGACTAGCCCATAGCACAGGTAGCATGAGCACCAGTGGTAGGTAGGCCTTGGAGGCTACTCTGACAATGGAAGCAAGGTCAGGAGCTCTCATTCAGAGAGGGCAAGAAGGTTGGCCAACTGGTCAGAAATAGATTAGAAGGCACTCTCAGCTAGCTCAGGGCATGGAACCCTGTTGCATTGCCCATACGTGATTCCAGTTCCCAGTTCAATGGTGGAAAGGAACATTAGTACGTGTGGCTACAGGGGCGCAGGGTCCCTTCATGGGCTAAGACCAGAGTGCAGACCAGGAAAGAAGTGACCACACCTCTCTTTCGATCACATAATTTTAAAAGCACTGAACACTCACATACCCTCCTGACTCTCTGAATTAGCTCTGAAAATAGCAGCCTAATTTTAACATAAAGTCCAAAGTCAAGAAATAGGCTAGAAAAATGAGCAAACAACCACAAAGAATTTGACCATAAGAAACAACTACAGTGACAAAAAAGATCAAGACATAGACTCAGAAACAAGCAAAGTCCCAAAGACAAATACATATTGTACACAAGCCTAAAAAAAAAAATCCTGGAAGAACTAAAGAAAGAGATGAGTGGTAGAAGAAAAATAGGGAAAATAAATGAGAGTGATGACAGAAAGTCATGAAAAGAAAATTAACAATTGGAGAATTGTTGAATAAGTTGTGGTCTAAGATTGTGATGGAATACTACTGTGCTGTAAAAAAAATGATGAATTAAATGATCTTAGAAAAAATATGGAAAGACTTGAACAAAATCATGAAGAGCAAAATCAACAGAACCATGAGAACACTATATAGCAATAGCAATATTGTTGTAAAGATGACTTTAAGCAAATAAGTTATTTTGAATATTACAAATGTCCAAATTAACTGCAAAGAGCACATGAAGATGCTATCTGTATCCAGAGAAAGAACTGACAAATAGAAGTATGTAAAGAAAAATTTACATACACACACACATACATACATATGTACATATATACATATATACATATATATATATATACATATACATTCATTCATCCATCCATCCATCCAGATAGATAAGATAGATTGATAGGTCGATAGATCAATCGATAGATAGATATACCTATGGGTGACTAATGGTGACCATCTTTAGGGTGTATGGGGGAGGGAAAAAAGGGAAAAATAAATTTACATGATAACTTTGGTGTATATTTAAAAGCAAAGGCAAGTTGTACATAGTACATTTATGGTTTTATTTGCAATCAGCTTTTCTATTATATTGTGTCATAGAAATGCTTGTTTTATTCCATAAATCAAAAATAATAATCTTAAATCAATAAAACAATCAATAAAGACCTGGACAAAAAAGAGAGAATTAATAGCTTGGTAAAAGAGGCACAAGAAAATACTGAAGAAAATAACACTTTAAAAAATAAAATTGATCAAAGTGAAAAAAAAAGCACATAAGCTCACTTAAGAAAATAATTCCTTAAAAATTTGAATTAGAAAAGTAAAAGCTAATCACTCAATGAGACATTAATAAATAATCAAACAAAGTCAAAAAATGAAAAAGTAGAAGAAAATGTGAAGGATCTCATCAGAAAAACAACTCATCTGGAAAACAGATTGAGGAGAGAGAGTTTAAAAATTACTGGACTACCTGACAGCCATGATCAATAAAAGAGTCTAGACATCATATTTCAAGAAATTATAAAAGAAAGTTGCCCCACTATCTTAGAACCAAAGGGCAAAAAAGAAATTTAAAAATCCACCAATCATCTCCTGAAAAAGATCCCAAAATGAAGACTCTCGGTAATATTATAGCTAAATGCCAGAGCTCTCAGGTCAAAGAGAAAATATGCAAGCAATCAGAAAGAAACTAATCAGACACTGGGGAGTCAATTTCAGGATCACATAAGATTTAGCAGCTTCCATTTTAAATGAGTGCAGGCTTTGGAATAAGAAGGAAAGGAGCTAAGATTACAACCAATAATAATCTAACCACCAAAACTGAGTATAATCCTTTGGGGGGTGAATGGACATTCAATTAAATAAAGGGTTTTTAAACATTCCTTATGAACAGATCACAGCTGAATAGAAAATTTGATATTCAAATACAAGACTCAAGAGAAGAAATTTTAAAAAGTAGAAAAAGAACAAATTATGAATCTCCAATTAAGCATTAAAAATAATTCTGAAAATCAAAGGACAGATTAATAAAATTTAAAGTTAAAAATTGAACTAGTAAATAAAATTAGAAGCTGATTTTATATAAAAAAAATTAATAAATAAACCATGGGTTAATTTAATTTAAAAAAGGTAACTAAATTACCAGTATCAAAATTGAAAGGGGTAAATTAATTACCAATGAATATAAAACTAAAAATATATATATTAGGAGTAATTTTGCCCAATTATAGACAAATAAAATTGAAAATCTAAGTGAAATGGATGAACATTCACATAAATATAAATTGCTAAGAGAAAACAGAAGAGGAAAAATAATATTTAAATAACTCTATCTTAGAAAAAGGTATTGAACAGGCCACCAATGAGCTCCCTAAGAAAAAAATCCATATAATAAGATGACTTTACAAGTGAATTATACCTATCTTTTACAGAACAATTTATTTCAATATTCCTTTATTTCAATAAACTTTAAAAAAATAGGTAAAGGAGTACTACTAAATTCCTTCTATGACAAAAAATATGGTTTTGAGACCTAATTCAGAGAGAACAAAAATAAGAAAGAAAAATTAGGTCAATTTCCCTAATTAATATTGATGCAAAAAGTTTAAATATTTTAAATAAAATAATGAAAAAAACATTAAAGGAATATATCACAAAGAACATACAGTATAATGAGGTGGGATTTACATTAGCAATGTAGAAGTTGTTCAATGTTAGGAAAAGAATATAAGCACAACTGATAAATAAATAAATAATAAAAACAAAAACCAAGAATCATATGCTTATCTCAATAGAAGCAGAAAAAGCTTTTTGACAAAATACAACACCCACTCAAATTCTAAATTATAGAAAGTTGTGAAATAAATTGAGACTTTCTTAAAATAATGTATAATACCTACCTAAAACCACGAGCAAGCAGTACCACTAATGCAGATAAATTAGAAGCCTTCTGAATAAGATCAGGAGTAAATCAAGGCTCTACATTATCACCACTACTATTCAATGTTGTACTAGAAATTCTAGTTATATAAATAAGACAAGAAAAATAAATTAAAGGAACAAAAATAGACAATGAGGAAAGAAAACCATCACTCTTTGCAGCTGATACGATGGTATACTTAGAGAAACCTAGATGATTGACTAAAAACTAGGCAAAATAATTAACCTTAGCAAAGTTGAAGAATAAAAAATAAATACACATAAGTCATCAGCATTTCTATATATTTACAACAAAACCCAATAGGAAGAGATAGAAAGAGAAATTCAATTTAAAATCATTGAAACCAATATAAAATACTAAAATCTAGTCAAATGGCTGAAATTTATACTCTAGTTAGCTTGTCAATAAGAGCTTCACAAATGTTTAGATTCCTTAAGAATCTGTCCAATATGGCAAATCTTTAATAAACCTTGTCTTTGGCTGAAAGAAGGCTTGGGTCAAATTCATTTGGGCAGGACCCATGTGTTGCTATTTTGGGGTCCCAGAACCCCTAAACCTCAACATATGGTTCCCCAAACCTCAACATTTTGGTTCTCTGAGACCAGAAATACTGCCTAACCTTGCTCTTCTCCAGCCAAGACTGGAAGGTACATAAGCTTCCCCCCAGCCCTAATCCCTTTCTTGCCCTGCAGTTGAGGTGAATTTCCAATCACCTAGGATGGCTTGGCTTGGAAATACATTTCGGGGCTTACCCCTCAGGTCCCATTGGGTCAGACAACTACGAGTCTGTCTTCAACCTGACACTCTCAGGTTCTCGGTTCAGGGATTCTGTTCGAGGCCTTGGACCTGGACACACCTTCCTTAGCATAAAGGACAGGCTCCCTATCCAGAAGCATATGCTCAATTCTCTCAGATCTAGGGAACTGGGGAAACTTGAGGTATTTTTGTTTGTTTGTTTGTTTCCCCGAGGCTTATTCCCACATATTCCTTTACAAAGGGAGGGACTTCCAGCCCCTACACCCACAATGGGTCAATCTTTTTCAATTCCCAAAAATGTGCCTTTGGGTTGTCTTTTACAAAATTGGGGAAAAAAAATAGTTTCTCTAAAGAACTTAAAAAGAAAAGGCTGGTGTTCTTTTGCAACAACATTTGGCCTCAGTATCACCTGGAAAATCATGAGGCATGGCCCATTTTGGGGACATTACAGCATAATACTCTTATTCAGCTAGAATTATATTGTTGCCTAGAAGGAAAATAGGTAGAGATTCCCTACAAAATGACTTTTGTGGAGATTTTTCATGAACCCATTCTTAGAAAAGATTGTAAGATGCTCATAGCCTCACAAAGGAGAAATGAGGATCAACTAGACCTTTTGGATGACACTCTTCTTATGGCCCCCATCTCTACAGCACCCCCCTCTTTCCAGACTCCATTAGTACCATCTCCTCAGCTCCAATCCTCACCCCACTGCCCCGGCTGTTTCCCATGCCCCTCTTTCCTTGCCTACCTCCTCTTTCCCTTGGTTTTCCTTCCTTCTCCTCTAGCCCATCCCCCTTCCTTTCCTGCCTCATTCACCTTCCCCATCTTCTTCTCTGCATTTCTTCCCCAGATCCCTGCCCTGGAGCCACCTCTACTCAGGCCCTAGCCACAGCCCACCTCCTTTCCTCCTAAGCCCCCTTTCCAAAGTGCCTTCAGGGTTTTTTCCTCTAATGGAAGTGCCTGCCTCACCTAGTGGGAAAATTAGCATGCATGTTCAGTTCTCTATACCAGATCTCATTCAGGTTAAAGAGAAACTGGGGAGATACTCAGAAGATCCCACTAAGTTTACTGAGGGCTTCAGGGACATGTCCCTACAACTCGAGCTTTCTTGGGATGATTTGCACATCCTCTTCTCCACTTGTTGTACCACTGAGGAGGAGAATCTGGGAACAAGCCCAAAAATAGCTTTTGGGCTAGCAATGACTCCATAAAATACCCCCCAGGAACAGCTGCTGTTCCCACTAGTTACCTGGGATAGGACTTTCAAAAGAGTGAGGATAGGAGAAAGAGAGCCCATATGGTAATTTGCCTGTTAGAAGACCTACGAACTGCATTTTGAAAGCAAATAACTTTTCAAAAAATTAAGGAAATTACTTAGGGAGAAAAGAAAACCCTGCCCTTTTCCAAGACCAGCTAGTAGAAGCTATTTAAAAGTACATGAATTTAGATCCTGACTATTGGAGGGGCAGCAATCCTTAGCATGTATTTCATTAATTAGTCTGCCCCAGATATTAGGAGGAAACTGCAGAAGTTGACAGTGGGACCCCAAACACCTCAGGCCCAATTAATGGAGATAGCCTTTGGAGTTTTTAACAACAGAGACTTAGCAGCAGAAGAAAGTGAAAGAAGGGAAAGGGCTAGAGACAGAAAACATACTCAATTCTTGGCTGCTGTCATGGCCAGGAAAAGACTGAAGTGTGCTCCTGGCAACTTGGGCAGTCGGGAAACCTGATTTTCATGCCACAAAGAGGGTCATTGGTCCAAAGATTGCCCCTTCTGGGTGCCCTTCCCTCCCCAAGCGATCTCCCAGGACCAAAGCCTCTGAGACCATGCCCAAGATATAACCAGGAGGGCCATGGGAGGAAGGATTGTCCCTGAGGTTGGAAAAGAGGTGGTCATCCCCCAGTACCCTGTTCTCCAGTCTTTTAAAGACTGGGAATGACAGGGAGCCTAGGGCTTGGCAGTGCTCCCACTTTCTCCATCTCTTTTGCCAAACCCTGTGCAAACATCAAGGCTGAAGGTAAGGTTATCCACTTTATCATGGCAGGCCAATTACTCTGGCCCTACTTGACCCTCCACCTGCTTCAAAATGAAAACTAAGGGATGTCTCCAGATGTAACCCCTCCCCTGATTATTTGAGAATCTATTGCTTAAACATTCCTTTCTTATGATCGCCTCTTGCCCCACCCCCTTGTTGGGAAGGGAACTGATGGTGAAGTTGGGCAGCCAATTTTCTCTAGTTAAGCCTCTCATCTCCCTTTTCCTTCTGTTCAACAGACCTCCTCATGTTCCCCCAGAAGTGTGGGAGACAGTTGAGCCAATTGTTAGGCATAAGAGAATTTATGGGCGAGCTACTCATGCCACCCCAGACATTGCTCACATCTGAGACCATAAAGTGTTGCCCCATTTCCATAATTGTAGCCCCACCCAGAAGGCTTCTTTGGCTGCTGTTGCAGAAGCTCTTAATTTCTTGGGCACTCAAGGCTATAGGGTCTCCTTGAACATAGTCCAGATAGCATACCAGTCTGTAAAGTATCTGGGCCACAAACTAACACCCACCTTTTGCTCCTTAACCTCAGAGAGGAAAAGAACAATCCTGTCTATCCCTGTTCCAGCCACTCAGAAAAAACTTCTAACTTTTCTAGGTGTGGCAGGATTTTGTAGACTCTGGATCCCTAATTTTGGTTTTATTGCTAAGTGCCTTCATGATTCTACTCAAGACCCTGACTCACTCCCTCTAGAGTGGAACCCTGACTTGGCTAAAATTTTTGAAACTTTGAAAACTAGATTGACCACCATGCCAGCATTAGCTCTACCCAATCTAGAAAAACCTTTCACTCTGTATGTGGATGAAAGGAGAGGATAGGCTTTGGGGGTCCTAACCCAGTCCTTAGGACCTGAACCTAGGCCAGTTGCTTATTTTTCAAAACAATTAGATTCTGTGGCAGCCATGTCCTTCATGCCTCTGGGCTGTGGCTGTGATGGGGTTGAAATCTGGGCCCCAGAAAGGAAAAACCCTGGACTTTCCCACAAGGTCAAATCTCTGGCTTTCACCTGAGGCTATAATCCCATCAACTGGTTTTTCATTGTGGCTGCACCCAATCTCCCGTCCATTGTCTTGCCTCCCTATGGCCCCAGGCCACTTCCCACCCTTGGTAATTCTATTACCTCATGGACTACTTGGCCACTCCTAGGTCCCTCCCACAGTCTTTCTGTATATAAGGTCCATCCTGTCTCCATTAAGATGCTTGGATTCTTATAATCTAGCCATGGCTCAGATTCCTAAAATCTAGCCACTGCTTACCGATGTTCAGACTCCTTAAGAGTCTGCCCAATATGAGGGATGTTCTAATAAACCTTGTCTTTGGCTGAAAGAAGGCTTGGGTCGAATTCTTTTGGGCAGATCCCACGTGTTGTGATTTTGGGGTCCCAGCACCCCTGAACCCCTAAATCGCATCAGCTGCTCTACTGATTCTGATCAAAAGCCATCCAAATGGCAGTAAGCAAGGAAAAATCACCCAACCAGTCTGTCGGACTTGCCCAACTTGTACCCACAGACTCTGGAATATACTTGTGAATCCTTGGAGGACCTCAAACTACTGTTTGGGAAGGCCCCAGCCCCCTCCATAGGACAGGTGGATAAAAAGAGGTAAAATCATACATGCGTTTTCCTTTTATGTTTTTACCTTGCCATAGTCATCTTTAATTCCCTCCAGGGAAATTGTCTTTTCTCTATACTCTTTTTGTGGCCGTTTGGTCCTTGTTGGCTTACCTCCTTGCCAGGTTTGTCTCCTCCAGGGTCCTAGCCATCAACTTCCAGATGACTGCTCAGGCTATATACCAACCTCTGACTGAGTCCCAAGGTCTCTAGCCCACTGGACTTGAAGTCTGACCCCTTGAAGGGGACCCAGTGAGGCAGGGACAGCTCTATGCCCCTTGCCAGCAAGAAGCAGTTTCAGAAGCCAAGACCTTCACCCCTTACCTCCAAAGAATTTGGGTCCCATTTGTTTTAGGGGGGAATGATAGGCTATGGGCCCAAGCCCCTTACTCCCCCAAAATTTGGGGTTTCATTTGTCTACAAGCCATAGAAAAGCCCCACTTTGGACTCTTCTTAAACTCTCACTTGATCAAGGAAGTCTCTAGTGTTTGCTTGAGGCTATAATCCTATCAACTGGCTTTTCCTTATCACCTAAAACTATTCTCCCAATTCTTAACACAGCCCAGCCCTACCTCCAGATGGCCCTCAGCTACTTCCTACCCTTAATCCTATCTATTGAACTCCAGTCACCCCAGCCTAACTGGCCACTCCCATCAAGATCCTCCCTAGACCCCCTTCTTCCATACCCCTCCTCCAGTCACCCCAAACTACTTGGCCACTCCTAGATCCCTCCCACAGTTTTTCTGTCTAGAAGGTCCTTCAGGCCTACATTAAGATGCTCAGATTCTTTAAAAGTCTAGCAAAGGGCTCAGATTCTTAAAATCTGGCCAATAATTGAGATTTACTTTAGCCAGCTTGTCAATACAAGCTTCACAAATGTTTAGATTCCTTAAGAGTTTGTCCAATATGGCGGATCTTTAATAAACCTTGTCTTTGGCTAACCAAAAAAAAAAAAAATACTTGGAAATCTCACTGCCAAGACAAGCTCAGGAACTATATAAACAAAAATTAGAAAACACTTTTTGCATAAATAAAAACAGATCTAAACAACTGGAGAAATATCAATTGACAAGGGGTAGGTTGAGCTAATATAATAAAAAGAAAAAAAATCTACCTCAATTAATATGTTTATTCTCTGGCATACCAGTCAAACTACCAAATAATTATTTAACTACCAAATAATTATCTTCTTGATCTAGAAAAAATAATAACAAAATTCATCTAGAGGAAGAAAAGGTCAAACATATCAAGGGAGTCAGTGAATTAATAATATGAAGGAAGGCAAACTAGCAGTATCAGATTTTATACTATATTACAAAGTAATAATCATCAAAAGAACCTGTTACTGGCTATGAAATGGATTAGTGGATGATTTGAATAGATTAGGTACACAATGTACAGTAGTAAATGATCATAGTAATATCATCTTTAGTAAACCCAAAGATGCAAGCTTCGGGCACAAGAACTCAACATGTGACAAAAAATTTGGGAAAAATTGGACAGCAGTTTGACAGAAGCTAGGCATATAGACTGACATGCCACATTGTATACAAAGATAAACTCAGAATGGGTACATGATTTAGATATAAAGGATGAATTTGAGGTTACATTAAGTATGATGTAGCTGTGTTCTAATTTAAAAAAAAATACAGGACTTTAACTCCTAAAATCTCTGTTGTGAATCTTGGATCTGTCATTGAAACAGTTGTGTGACCTTAGATTAGCCTCTTTACCGCCACTTTGAACCTCCATTTCCTCACCCTACAATGACTGGAACTGGCATAAAAGGCCTCTAAGGTCACTTCAGGATCTAAGGCTCCCATGTCATTAAGATTTCTGACATTTACAATAAGATATAGACATGAATTAGAGTCCGATGCAAAGTTTTGGAGCAGTCCAATTAATATTAAGAATGTGAGGCCCACAATGGCTTTCCAGTCAGTGATGAAGACCCTGAAGTCACTTTTATGGTCTGGGGAGATTTAGGTTTTTAAGCGCTTAAAAAAAAAGTTCATGAATAATTCTCAAAAAGAGAATAATAGATGCTTCAAAGCTATTTTGCTGTCTTCTATTAATCTTGTTTATGTGTATCCATGCACTCTAAAGGCCTGATCTAGGGGGAAAAAAACAAAACATCTGCATTGTATAATCGTTAGCCTAGGCAGAAATTCATAGGGACCAGAATGGGTAGTAACAAGTGATGCCTTTAAAAAATGATCCTGGGACTGCATAAAATATTGGCAGACCAAGGGCTCTTTTTAAAAGATTGATTCATGAATGAGTAAAATGCCTTCAGAACTGCTAGAAGAGCCTGATATCCGTCTTAGGGGAGTAGTGATTATTATTCCCCTTTCATAGTTGAATAAACTGAGGAAGTGAGAGGCTAAGTGATTTCCAAATTAAAAATCAAATTAAAATGCCATGCATTTATTCCTACATTATTTGAAAAAAAAAGTTTTAAGGGATTGTGGTATACAAAGCCCTGGTTTCAGCTGGGGTGGTGGTGGTGGGGACATGATTTAGATACCCTTATTTCTTGACCCCTTGAGGCTTACCATTTTCTAGAGAAATTTACATAACAATAATACCAAATATTCCCTGGTAAGTAAAATAGAGAGGTATATAAATAAGTGCTATGTGGTATCTAATGAAGAAAGTATCAATCAGATGTTGAGGGGACAACTTGGTGGGAAAGGTGACTCAAGTCTGAAATAACAGATAAGAATTAAAAGAATTAATTCATTGAAGATGGCTTGAGAGTACATCACAAGCATCAAAAACAGCATCAGTTATGTGAGTGTAGGCCAGGTTTATATTCCTTTCTGTTGTGAGTGTATTGGGAATAGAAAAAAGTAATATGAGTTATTTATGAAATGTAGAATGGTATCAAATTATGAGGACTTTAAGTGCCAGGCAAAGGGATTTGTACTTTTATCACTAGTCAACGGGAAGCCCTGGTGAGATCAAGGATGGAGGGGGCAGGAAGGGGATTGAGTAGAAGAGTGCTATTCTCAAGCCTGTTAAAACCAAATTTTCACACTAGTATTAAAGTTGGACTGGATAGAAAAGAATGTTGAGAAGGGAAGACCCCTGATGAGGTTAACATGATAATATATATGGTGATAATGGAGATCATTATGTATTAGGAATTATATGGGGTGGGGAGGGAAAGAGAAGAGGAAGGAGAAAATTCTCACCACCTCTTGGATTTATTCCCTCTCTCAATTCACAAGGTTTCTTCTCTAGTACAGGCCCTTACCTCCTCTCACCAGGACCTGAGTGATAGCAATAGCCTCCTAATTAGCCTTCCTGTCTCCAGGATATACACTTTCCAATCCACCCAATCAATTGTCTGGTTATCTTCTCACCAGCTGCCTTACTTTGGCAAGCAAAGACCATGCCCTAGAGAACTTAAAATGTTTTATCTCAGAACTCTTATCCTGCAGCACCCAATGTCCTGATTAGTAAGAATCTCAAGTGGCCCACTATATCCAGGCCACATCCAGCCACATTTCACTTTGCTCTCTACCCATCTTCTTAAATTTTGATGGCCAAAAGCTACCTACCTAACTTGGGGTTTACTGGCTAGGTTTATTTCTCAAAGACCAACCCTTAAGCTCAATTCACTCTGGATCTCAGGGCTTGGACTTCAATAGAGCTCTGCCCATGCACCACTTAATGGTTATTTTTTGGGCCCTCCAGGCTCAGAGTGAATGTAAATATAAATGTTCCTCTTTTGGCCAGCAACCCTGAGGGTCTCCCCTTCCCAGTCTGATTTTTTTTTTTATTTTGATCAAAGGGGCCATCCCTTCACTCATTCTTTAAAGAGGCCTATTCACAGAATGGGTGTTGCCTCACTCAAAGTGAGAACTTAAAAAGACCTTAACTTAAAAGGACCAAGGTCTCCCACCACATCCTGGACCTTCTCCAATTGGCTGATATATGGTCACTAGACCCAGATGGCTCTGGAGGAGCAAGTGAAGCTGGTGACTTTGCACAGCCCTCCCTCACTCAAATGAAAGTCAACTGTAAGTCATGTCATCATCTCACTGATGTCATAGTTCTCTTCGAGAAAGAAGGAAACCCCCCCCCCACACACACACACAAAACCACACAAGGCACGTTGCTACATCTCTTCCACCTGCTACAGATCTCTTCTTGGCTTTCTGGTTCCAGATTGATGATCAAATTAATATTGCCTATAAATACATGCCAAATCAAAATTATAAAAAAAATAAAAAAATACTTCAATCTTCTACCCTATGACTCCATTAATTATCCCTTTAACTTTCTAAATCAAAATACCCTTCCCTGGTCACCACTGCCCTATATGTTTTGTCTCTCCATTGGAATATAAGCTCTTTGAAAGGATGAACTATCTTATCTTTTTTATTTGTATCCTTAGCACTCAAAATATGTTTTTACATAGCAATCACTTGATAAAAGTTCTTTTATCCATCCATCCATTTAACCGTTCATCCCCCACTCAGATGCCAAAGTGACATTCCTAATGCATAAGAATAACCACTTTACTTCTCTTGCTCATCAAACTCTGTCTCCTCTCCATTACCTTTCAATCAAATGTAAACTCTTCTTTCGCTTTTTAAGCCCCTCAAAACAAGGACACCAAACATATAAATTACTTATTCTCTTTCACGACCATGTAGTCCATTCAAACTCACATTCCTGATTTTTTTTTATAACACATGACACTTCATTTTCTGACCCTTTGACCTTGCACTGGGTGTTCTTGATGTCTAGAATACATTCATTTCCCATTTCTTCATTTTAGAACCCTTATTCTCCTCAAATGCCATATCCTATATAAGGTCTCTCCTATTTCACCAAACTGCTAGTACCCCTCCTCCTGCAAATAACAGTGATAACATAAATATGATCTTATATTTTTATATACTTTGACATTTATATGTCATCACCTTCATTATTACCTTCGTGAGAGCAGGAATTGTTTCATATTTGCCTTTTATCCCCAGTACTTAGCACAGAACCTGACATGGAGTAGGTACCTAATAAATGCTTATGGTTTGATCAATTAATTGATTGTTGGAGTAAAATGGTACCTACATCTTAAGGAGGTATAAATTACAATACCTACACATCTTGTCTAACCCCCTAATTCTGCCAAAAATATTTAATGGAGCCCTAGAGTTTTTATTAGAACAGGGATAAGGAACCATGTTTCCTAACTCCCCAGAGATCCTGGAGTCAGGATGCTAATATTTGGCCTTCTGAGGCCCAGTCAAAGCTCACTTGTCCTTTCTGGACTGTGGATCCTAGTTTCATGACTCCTGACAAGCCTCTAAATAGTAAGGTTTGTGTGTGACACCATGCCTGCTTTAGCTGAGGGGACCAGCTTCCCCCCAGATCCTTAGAGCTCCAGTGCCCCCAGCTATGGCCTCTGGCATAACCCTCTCCCTCAGACTGGGAACCCAAGTAGTAGAACCCATAGCCATAGCATCAGCCCCACTGTTTTCCCCTGCCCCAAGCTCTCACTCACCAAATTTCTCTCTGGCTCCCTTTACCCTCCTCCCCTCTACCCCAATCACCAACACCTTCTCCTTCCTTCAAAGAGGATGAATCCTGCAAGAATCTTTTACATTTCCCGCCCTGTGGCATTTTTCTTACCTGGGACAAAACCTTGGTAGGAACACCTTATATCCCCAAGTTTGAAGTATTGCTATGTAAAGAACTTAATCAGCCTGGAGCCCAGAAGAGTGATTAATATGTGTGACCTCAAGTGCTGATCATAACTATTAGGCAAAATACAAATGAGATTAGCATCCCCATTTTACAAATTAGAAAACTGAGGCTCAATGTAATAAAATCACTTATCCCAGGTCACACAGGAACTATGCCTAGAAAACCAGTCTCTGGACTCCTTGTCTACCACTCCCAGCAACACAACATTGCCTCTTGGTTCTATCATTCTGATGTGGCTGATATTTCTAACTTCTAACCTGCATGTGATGAATATTTTTGCCAAACATCCCTGGCTACTTAATGAGCCTACCCAAGTACCCAATGGAATCTATGCTTGGATTCTGATTACCCCACATGCTGCAGGTGATGAATTGCAATATTGTTTGTTATGGCATGTACTGCTACCTCAGAAGTTATTTTCTCATCAACCTCAGTTCTAAACACAAGCTGATCAGTCTGAAGAGCTAATTTATAACGGATGTTTCTGTGCAAGGGAAGATGAGTTTGCTTGCTT
This sequence comes from Vombatus ursinus, assembly GCF_900497805.2. Taxonomy (NCBI): domain Eukaryota; kingdom Metazoa; phylum Chordata; class Mammalia; order Diprotodontia; family Vombatidae; genus Vombatus; species Vombatus ursinus. Next base: position 1,596,831 of record NW_020954642.1, read on the forward strand.
AAAGTTATGGGATTGCATTGACAAAGCAGTCATTTTCCACATGCACAAATGCTGTATGAGTACTTTTGGGGTAGTTATTAAAAAATCATGCCCTTCAGTGTTTCTATCCTTCTTTGCTCTACATTTGCATAGGCTAGAAATTCATCCTGAGTTCTCTTGCTCTTATGAATGGACTAGTTGATCATAAAGTTATAAGTTCCATATTCTGAGTACAAGCCTGCATGGAATGTGAGAAAGAACACTGAATAAAATTCAAGAGACCAGTATTTTCTCTGTTGTAAATCATTCTGTAATCTTGGGTAAGTTTCTTACCCATCTCTTGATCTAAATTTCCTTACCTTTAAAAAGAATGACATTGGACAGCATTATTCTCAGCAAAACTGAATCAGTTCAACCATAAGACAGAAACCGAGAGCCAGAAATTGTTTGTGGTAATTTTTTGCACGGGAGAATAAAATGGTCTCACCTATGTCTTAGGAAGATTATTTTTGTAGCTATTTAAAGGATGGTTTGGAAAGAGGAGAGATTGTTTGGAAGGATACTCAATCACTGTAATACAATGGTTCAAGTGAAAAGCAATGAAGGCCCTGCCTGAATTAGAGTAGTGACAGTGGGAGAGGAGAGAAGAACACAAATGTCAGAGCTTTTCCAAAAGAAGAATCAGCATGATTTGAAAATTGGTTGGATATTACATGTGAAGGCTTGCCCAAGTCAAGATGACTCTGCTGGAACACCTGGAGAGGGAAAAGGGAAGGGAGAAGATGATAACTCTCATTTTGGATAAGATGAATAAGAGATGCCAAATGGACACCTAATTGGGAATATCTCTCAGACAGTTGTTTGTGTAGGAATAGCGTCCAAGGTAAAAATTAAAATAAAATAATAGTAATGTTAGTGTTACAGGACTGACATTTACCTTTCTTTATATCCCCAGCACTTAACACTTTGGCTGGCACATAGTATAGGCACTTAATAATTGTTTATTGACTGACATCTACACAGATATTGAGTGAGATTGGTGAAGACCCCTCATAAAATCTAAACTTAAATGAGGAAAATAAGGCAAACACCCCTAATAATAATATATGTGTACCCAGGTCAGGAAGCTTGTAAATAGCCTGGATAAATATGTTCAAAATTGTTGCAAAAATAAGTATAACCACAAATTGTTCCAGGATCTGAAATGAACAAAACAGGATGTACTAAGAGGATACTTGAAGGAGGGGAAGGGCGGTGAAAACTATGTAACGATTCTGTAATTTTCACTGCTGTTGCTGGGGTAGTTTTTTCGTGTTTAGATTGTGCCTTCTGAAGCCCAGCCAATGGGATAAGAGGAAGGGGCTAGGGAGGGGTGGTGGTTAGAACCTATAAAAGAGCTTGCTTGGCTGACACCATCTGTGGTCTTGCATGGAGTTGCCTTTCAGTGCCAGTCACCCTTTCTCAAGATCGAAATAAAATCCTTTCTACTTTCTACCTGGTGAAGCCTTTGAATTAATTTGGGTAAGGGTTATCACTGTCCCACACTATGAAAATTGAATCCCTGGAGGCAGATGCAATTTTCTATTGTAAAGACTATAGAGAGAAAGAAAAAGGGGGCCCAGAATAGAGCTTTAGGAGGTACTCATTCTTAGGGAGCAGGAGATACCTGTCCTTATTTACTCCTAGCCTTAAAATTTCAGAGTAGAAGAGAATCTTAGCACTGCAGCTAGGGTTGCACAGTGGATAAAGAATTGGACCTAGTGCCAGGAAGACTTGAGCCTCAGACTAGCTCGGGCAAATTACAGCTTCCATCAGCCCGAGTTTCCTTATCTGTGAAATGGGGATAATACTACCTGTGATAAAATGAGAACATTTATTACATGTTTTTTAAACCTTAAAACATTATACAATTGATAGCTTTCATCATCACCATCACCATCATCATCATTATCATCATTATCTTAGACATAATTTAGTACAATTCCCTTTATCCTCTTGGGCCTGAGTTTCCTCATCTGCAAAGTAAGTGATCTGGCCAAGGTCACAGCACTTCTAAATTCAGGAGGAAATAAACATTTGTTAAGCACCTACTATGTGTCAGATACTGTGCTAAACACTTTACAAACATTATATTATTTGATCTTCAGAAGGTGCTATTATTATTATCCCCATTTTACAGTTGAGGAAACTGAGACAGAGGTTAAATTACTTGCATAGGATCACACAGTGTCTCAAGTCATATTTCAACTTCTCTTCTTGACTTAGACCCAGTGTTTTAGTCATTGTACCAATTAGCTACCTAAAATCAATATAAAAATTATAGACTATGAGCATTGTGCAGAACCATTGGGACACAACTTTAGAACTTAAAGGGATCTTGTACCATAGACAGTTAAAGCACAAAATATAACTGGAAGTCATGTTAGAACACAGAGTTTCAGAATATAGATTTACAGAAGGGCAGTGCTGGCAGATGTCTAAGACATCAAAATGTTAGAGCCCAAAGTACCTCAGAACATAGAATATGATAAAATAAAATGCTATATTTGGGAAAGACTTTTGAACTTGAGAGCTAGAAGCAATCTTAGAGACCATCTTGCCCAGCCCATTTATTTAGAGATGGGAAAAATAAGATTGAGAGACCGGACATGATTTGCACAAAGACAAAAAATCAGTTAGTTGCAAAGCCAGGCCCAGTAGTCAGGTTTCCCAGTTCTAATATTGGTGCAAATCCCAACACCCCACTCTGCCTTTCTGCATAATCTTTGATGAACTAATGAACCCAGAGAGTAACTTCTGACAGACAGGCGTTGGGAGACATTTCAAGGCCCTTCACTCCTTTTGTGACAGAGCTCAGGGTGGAAAGTCCCATTCTATTTCTCTGTTTTTCATCCTGAATTTCAACTGGAAAGTATCATTCATTTGTCTGAGCAAAGCCCTTTGTAAAAATGAAGTTGCAACAGTTGGGAAAGTAATTAAGGAACATTAAGCAGATTGCCCTCACTCAGAATCTTACTGCTAAGGCCCTTCTCTGTCCTATGGAGGAGGTACCCACTTGGAGAGAGCATATGGAAGCTCCACATTTGAAAATAACAAGCTTCAAAACTGCTCCCTCTCTTTTACTGTCCCCATTCCAACTGCCTCTTCATATCCTCAATCCCCCTCACCGTTTCATAAAGGACTGCCACCTGCTTTGAATTAGCAATGTGAGGCAGCCAGCTGAGGAAAGGAGAACCTTCATTTGCTAGCTCTTGTAACAACACTAGGAATGTAGCAGAAATGAAAGCAATCTTTTTTTGTTTCCTCTATCTTCTCTTTTAGAACCAATCCCTACTAACAACCTACTCATTTTAAGACGTTTTTGCTATTGTTCAGTCGTGTCCGATGTCCGAGGCTTCGTGAGCACATTTGGGGTTTTCTTGACAAAGATACTGGGGTGGTTTGCCATTTCCTTCTCTAGCTCAAGGCAAACAGAGTTAAGTGACTTGCCCAGGGTCATGCAACTAGTTTGTTTGTTTGTTTGTTTTTCCCAGACTGCTAGTTATTAAATTTTTACCAACAAATATCTGATTGAATTCCTTTGACAGTCTGGTATAGCTTATGGACCCCTTACATAATTTTGCCAACATTCATAATTGAAGGAAATGCTAAATTTCAATTGGAGATTAGTGAAAATAACAATGCAGTGTTTTCCAGTCCAAGTTAATGGACCGCCCTGAAAACTTGAATGAACCCCTATTTAAAAATCCTTTCTTTAAGCTTTCTTCCAGTTCTAATAGTCTATAATTTGTTCTCTAACAATCTGTGGTTTAGGATTTCTTCTATCTCTGACACTGATATTCTAAGTGCCCATGGTTCTCATTATCTCAAACATATAGAGCTTGAACGGACCTCTTAGGTCCAGTCCAACCATCCCTTTTACAGATGAAGAAACTGAGGCCAAAAGATGTTAAGTGACTTGCTCAAGGTATAACACAGGGGGTGTCAGAGGCAGGATTTGTACCCAAAACTTATGAATCCATATGGCTTCTAACATGTTTTGAACAATATCAGCCTGGTTAGAATGAGTGTATCACTTCCCAACACCACTACTTTGAAAGGGAACATTGTCCTTTATATTTATATTTTCTCATGAGTCAGTGGCACATTTTGCCATAGCAGTAAGTGAAACAGCCAATGAAAATATCTCTCTTTTGTTTTGTTTTTCCTAGCCTCTAGCACAGCATCTTGAAAATAGTTAAGTACTTAATAAGTGATTGGGAAACTAGTCTGTTCATTGAAAAAAAAAATCAAAGCAGTTTTTTTTTCCTTTTTTTTATAGTAACCTACCTATTAGGCACCGCTTGCTTATATTTTAAAACAGCAAAGTTATTAATTAATGTGTGCTGTGTTGAGGTGAATGAAGCTGCTCCCATCCTAATGTTCAGGAATCTCTTTGGTTCCTATATTCTCAAACCTAGCCCTGTCATGCAGAACTGCCAGCAGAGGAATTGTCTAGTGAATCACCCCTTTATTTCTGTCTTTTGACAGGGACTTGTGAATGGTAGAGGATGTCATATTTGTTTAGTTTCTATTGTGGAAGGCATCATCAAGATTTTATACCCTGAACAGATTGTTGTGATTAATAATACAAGCTTCACACTCCAACATCACACATCTCGTAGCCTTCTTTTACCCACAGAATTGCTAAGAGAGATATCACATCCCACCAGAAAAGAGTCATCACACCCCTATGAAAGTCATGTATTTCAGGTATCAGCTTCTTTAGTGTATACTTTAAGATGCTGAGAATTCGACTGTATTTTCAGATAAACCTTCATTGGAGTCCTAGAATACTGGCCTCTTGGGGGCAAAGTAGTATCTCAGAGAGGTCATATACTTCATCCTCCATCTTAAAGAAGAGAACATTGAGACTGAGACAGAAGGAATGACTTGTTAGATATAGAACATTGTCCTGGGATGGAAGGGACATGGCTCTGTAACTTAGTTGCTACATAAAGGTCGGCATGTGAGTTTCACTCCTGAGGGGCTATAGTCCTCATTTGTGAAACCACAGGTTTGGCTGAGAATTCGAAGGTTCCTAATTTTTTGTATCTCAGACCCATTTAGTAGTCTGGTGAAATCTACGCAGTGCTTCTCATCGGAATATTTATGAAAGCATAAATAAAATATATGAATAAAAAGCATAAAATATGCTACTAGGCAAGCTAATGATACTTAAATGTAATGTTTATATTGTTAAAACAAAACAAAACAAAAAAAAAACTTTACGGATCTTTGGTTAAGAACTCCCAGTAGATGATATAGGAATCTCTTGTTTATATTTATATTCTGGAATGTGAGAGAAAAGGTATGTGCTAGGGCAGCTAGGTGGCAAAGTGAATAGAGCACTAGCCCTGGAGTCAGGAGGACCTGAGTTCAAATCCTGCCTCAGACCAGACATTTGACACTACTAGCTGGGTGACCCTGGGCAAGCCACTTAACCCCAATTGCCTAAAAAATAAATATAAAAGAAGGTATGTGCTTCATGTAAGAGGGGCTGATTAAATGACCTCTCAGATCACTTCAACCATACTAAGAATCATAGAATGTTAGTACTAGAAGGAATCATAGATATAATTAGGTCATTGAATAATAAATGGTTGGATTTAGAAAGTCTTAGTCTTGTAGAAAAGACAGCTTATATAATATAATGTATCTTGAAGATTGACATTTACACGATTTGCATAGTAAACTTGAACTAGTGATACCTGCCATGATTTTTTTTTAATTCTCTTTTTTTGTTCTTTTGAATTCTTACTATAGCTTATTGGTTTTCTTTAAATACATTCTTTTATTTGTATATATTTTAAAATACCAAGTTTATTTCTGATAACTCATCAACAGATTAAATCATTTTTGTTAAATTGCTTCCTGGTTTTAGCCTGAAAAAAAAAATCAGAAAATTGGACTATTTGGAGATCTTGAAATGAAGTTGAATACCACTGTATGTGTTATAGGCAATATGGTATTGTTTAAAGATAATTTGACTTGAAGTTAAGAGCATGGATGTTTCACGATACACTTAGGTCATTAATATAGTGATTATGCCCTTCTTTTTCTTCTCCCCTCCCCCTTTGCCAGATGAAGACTCGGTAGAGAAAGAAGTGAATTGCCTGATGTCATACAGCTCCTGCTCTGACTCCTAGTTAGGAATTCTGTCTTCTGACTCTCCAGAGCTCATTCCGCTATACCACAGATAATGTTAGCTTGTATACAGAGGAAACAAGGGATCATGATCAGAATCCCTTTATTACATTCTTGGTACCATATTAGCTGTACAGATGTTCGAGGATTGGAGAAGAAAGCTACTGATTAATCATTCCCCCAAATACCAGGATAAAAGATGAAAGCTCTACCTTATCCACTTACTAGCAGACCAAATAAAATCAGATTAAAGAAGGAATGTTCAACTCAAATCCTTGAACTTGGTGAAATCTGGGCTTATCTGTTAGAAGTCAGTTACGACTGTTTGTGCAACAAAATCCAGACATCTGTTTCCCAGCAATGTGATTTTTTTTTTATTACCCTCTCCAATGACCCAGCATCTGTGCGATTGTGTTGTATTTTTCATATATGGTGTGTTTGAGGTCTTCAAAATGCAAAGATCATCCTTAGCTGGCTGGCTGGCCATCCTGGAAAACTAAAAGAGAGGAAATAAAGGCAGAACAGTTCAAATGGAGAGGATAGAGTTGAAGCCATTTATTACAATCCATTCTTGTGTCCCTGTAGGCTCTGTGGCATACAGCTGGGACATATTGCGTTCACTTTCTTATAAGATAATGGGGTGGGGGAGGGAAGAGTGGAATCTTTCTTCTTTCACTTTGACAGTAAGTGGCCTAGCTTTCAGTGGGAGCAATAGCTAGAGGCATATCAGATGAGTTTGAGAAAGTGTCCAAAATCTCCAGTCCCACTGATAGGAGCAAGAGACTGATAAGTCTTGGTTGTAATGAAGGTCATATCCTTTTTATGAAAGGAATATATGTATGCATGTATGCATGTATGTGCATGTGTGTATATGATACAGAAATATACCTGTATATATGCACACATATGTGTATATACATGTGTGTGTGTGTTTATCTATACATGTGCGCACATAGATTGCCAAAGGGAATACGAAATAGTCTTTTGGAATCATTTCCCCAAAGAACTAGTAAGTTTCATAGCCTAGAGTAATAGACACATAAGACAGAGAGTCACCAGACCTACTAACTTTCAGCATGATTTTAGCCAATGGATTTCTCTCTCTTTGTTTCAATTTCTTTACCTGTGAACTTAGAGGTTTGAACTAATTTCTAAGTCCTCGTTGCTATAGCTCTCTCTGGACCCTCCAACGTCTAGCATTTTGTTTTCTCTCCTGAGGTCCCTGGCATATCTATTATTCTTTTTTCCAATGATACCTCCACTGTAGACATTCTACAATGTTCTAAGGTTTCTTAAGCATTATATACAGTGTCCTAAAAGTCTTGCTGCAGTTTTAAACTATTAAAGTTATTAAAGCTTAAAACTTCACTCAGACTTTTGGGACACCCTGTATTTTACGTTATATTTATTGCAACTGAAAATAGCAATAGCAGTTCTAACCATAATGGTTCACAGTAATCATTTTGAGTTTGTAGCCCACATGTACCCATAGGTCTTTTTCATAGTCATTCATTCATTCTACAAACACTCATTAAATACTTAATATGTGTAAGGTCTTGGGCTAGGGGATAGGAATACAAACAGATACAACATAGAACCTAGTATCAAGTGCCGTCCAACCTAATAGCAATACAGCCTATATTAACTGCTTTCTAGTCGCCTGTCTTGTGTAACCCCTCCCATTACCTACTCGTGCAGCTGACATTTTGATTCCAAGTGTAGAAATTTACATTTTATCCTTCTTAATTTTCACTGTCTTTAATGAAAACAAGACAAGGAAGAAAACAGTCTATATGTATATTCTCATTCTTAGAATGTAAGTTCCTCAGGGGCAGGAACTCTTTCCATTTTTGTATTTTTGTCCTCAGGGCTTTTGCTAGTGGTATTTGGTACATATTAAATTATTAATATATGTTATTCATTCATTTATTCTGAAAATTGAATACTCAAATACTAAATGTGAAGGAGATGAGGGAGAGAGAGAGAGAGAAAGAGATGGAGAGAGAGAGAGAGAACTCAAAAATACAAAGTCAGTTCAAAGGGAGAGCACTAATAACCAAGGGGAAGAAAAAAGACTAGTGTGAAGTGAGGTAAGAATTCTGAAATTGAAAGGGAGGAGAATGACATTTCTGACATGGGGGCCAGTTTATGCAAATGCACAAAGGTGGGAGATATAAAGGTATGTACAGCAAATGGGCTAGTTTTTTGTTTGCTTTGTTTTGTTTTAACCATTAGGTTGCCATTAAAGAAAGTAGTGAGTTTGGAAAGAAAGAGAAGTTGTGAAGGACTTTACTTGAAACAGTGGAGGAATTGGTGTCTTTTCTAAAGAAAATAGGAAGTCACTGAAGCTTCACAAATAGGAGTGAGGCAATAGTTCAGATGTCAGGTGATGGTGGCCTGAACTAGAGTGTTACACGTGTATTAAGTGTTTAATGAATGATTATTGAGTTGAATTAAATTGAATGGCTTGTGGGCTTTTGTAAGCCCACAGGAACAGTATGTGAGAAATAGCTCTGTCCCTCCCCAACCCCCATGAGGGTAGTGACTGTGTCTTCATTGTTCTTAGTAACTCACAAAGATAACATGATAGAGTGGGAAAAGTACTGGCTTTGAACCCACAGGACCTGGATGGACTCTTTGTACCTGCATGACCTTGCCTAAGCCATTTAATCTTTCTCAGGCTATGATCTTATGTTCTAATGTTTACAATATTTAAGTTTTGTTTTGTTTTCTTTAAGACGATTTGGTGTTAGAGGACCTAGATGCAAATCCTTCCTCTGCTAACAATAATAATAATGATGATGATTGTTCTTGCTGTTCTTCTAACTAACACTTACATAGCACTTTAAGGTTTACAAATAATTTTACAAATAGCTCATTTTATCTTCACAACTACTCTGTGCAGAAGGTAGTGCTATTATTGTCATTCTCATTTTACAGTTGAGAAAACAGGCATACAGTGGTGACTTGTCCAGGGTCACAAAACTAGTAAATATCTGAGGCAAGATTTAAACTCAGATCTTCCTGAATTCAGGTTCAGGACTCTATCCACTCCCTCACCTTGCTGCCTCTATCTCCCAATTCTGCCTTTTCTCACTGGCAATAACTAATTATATCATCTTGGACAAATCCTTTAACTCTGAATATACCTATTTATAACATGATGGGGTAGACACCCTCTAACGTCCCTTTCAACTTTAAATTTATAATCCTAAGCACCACTCATTCAATCAATAAACATGTTATTAAGCCAGTTATTTTTGCCAGGAACTGTACTAAACACTGAGGATACAGACAGGCCTTGCCTTGTGGAGCGCACAATCTAAGAAAAAGAAACCATTTCATCTTTATGTTTTATGAGATATAAGTGGTCAGAATGTTAGTTCTATTTTGTTAATGAGGAAGCTAAGGGACAGAAATCGTAAGTCACTTTTCTAGGGTCACACAGTAGATCTGAGAGCATAAAGTAGAACTTAAGGGCTCTTTCCTGGACACCTCTCCCTAACTTCCTACCTCCCACAAGGGATAACGTAATATATTGCATACAGTAGGGCCCAACAAAGTTTCCTTAATTAATGGAAAGTTTATTTCCACGCAGAGAATGAATAATATAGCCTAGAAATAAACAGTCCTTGTATATACACTGTCAGTTTAAACTGTTTCCCAATGACAAGGCTCAGGAAATTTTCATTCTTTCCGTAATTTTCAAATCAGCCTATGTCATTAACAAAATGCTGGAAAGACTCAAGGATGTTTCTTGCTCTTTCAGGACTGGTGAAAGCTCTGTAATTGGGATTTATGTGTGACCTGATTAAATCTCCAAGTAATAAAGCCTTCAACTCACATGAACTCATGTGTCAGAAGAGAGGTTTACCCGACAACCTGGAGTTTCAGTGTGTGTGTGTGTGTGTGTGAGTTTGTGTGTGTATGTGTGTGTGTGTGTGTGTGTTCACTGTTTACACAAATAAGGTTCCTTTGTTTACTTGGAGTTTGGAACAAGCACAGTTCTCTGCTCCTTCAGACCTGGTATGGAGTAAATACAAGTTTCTGACACACCTTCTCTTAAGGGCCAAGCAGCTCATTGACTTGTTTTCCTATGGGCCTTGGCAGCTGCTAATTGTTCTTGACATTGTTTATTTGCTAAACCCAAGTCTCCCTAAGACAGTGAGATGGAGACCCTGTGAGCATTTAGAACAGTGCCTATCACATAATACGTGATTACTGAATGTTGATTGATCAATTCCTGGTTAGAGGCATGGTAGCAAAAATGTATCATTTAAAGGACTGAGATTGTAGCCTTGGTTCTGCCCCTAACTAGTTGTGTAACTGTGAGCAATTCCTTTACCTCAGAGCCTTCACACGTCCCAACTCTAAATCTACGATCTGCAATGGGATGCTAAGTCCTTCAATGGTAAAAGACAAACCTCTAGCAGAGTCGGCCTACATTCCAGGGACACACATCTGCTGGAATACAGCTGTGGCGATCTGGCGCGCAGGTGTCTGGGTTTGTTGGCCAGGAAAACAGACTTTGTGTGGGGATTACTCACAGCTGTTTCAGTGAGAGGAGCTGTTCCTGCCCCTTGGCACAGGCTGTGCTCATAAATCCTCCCCAGGAACAGAAACCAGCCTGGCAGCTGCTCCACTGCCACTCACATCCTCCTCAGAGCTGAGTTGCTAACAAACTCTCTTCCCTTTTTCTCTGGCTGGTGGCAGATTGCTGGAGCTGGAGATGGTGAGACAGTACTCCTTCAGTGCCACCCACTGAGGATGCCTCTTAGGGATTCTTGACTTTGTAATTAGCTGTTAGGCTCTCACTCAGTGTAGTCATTGTCAGAGTCACAGTAGGAGGAGGAGGAGGAGGAGGCCCATTTCCTGAAAGAAAACCAGAGGGATGAGGGAGAGCCTTGGAGTTCTCCCTGATACCTGCTTGAAGTTGTGCCAACCATCGTGATGTCCCTTCATCCACCAGGACGTTCTTGGATCTGTTGTAGTGACCTCAAACAAACATCCTAGCCCTTTGGCATCAATGAAGTCAGACCCATCCCTTCAGTGAAGTACAATTCAGTTCAATTCAGACCTGGGGCTCAAGGAATGAGAATACAGGCATTGATTATTAACCACTTGTGTGCTGTTATGGAGAAGAGGAATGGCAGGGGACAACAGGACCACGGATATGTTCCCCAGTCATCTTGGAAGTCTTGGGTTTTCAATAAATCCATAAACAAACATTTATTAAGTGCCTACTATGTACCGGGCTCAGTGCTAAGTAATGGAGATATAAAAAGAGGCAAAAGACAAAAATCCCTGCCCTCAACATTCACACTGCCTAGTGTGTGTGTGTGTGTGTGTGTGTGTGTGTGTGTGTGTGTGTGTATGTGAGATCACTGACACACTGACATACAGGAGACTCATACTGAAAGGGACTTACCAAGCCATTTATTTGGCCTAAATCTTATTTTACAAATTGGGAAACTGTGGTTCAGGGTTGAAGTGTTTTGCAAAAATTGCACAACTAGGAGGAGAAGAGTAGGATTGAAACCCAAATCTTTTTAACTTTGCTTCCAGTGTCCCTTATATAACACCAGGTTGCCTCTTTTGTCCTAATATAAAATGTTGCCGTTTATGGACTTTCTTTGTTTATTTTTAGTTTTTTTTATCTATTCTGAATTAAAAAACAAAAAACAAAAAACAAAAACACCAGATACAAATGTTTCCATCTACATAGTAGAAGAGAAAGAAAAAATAAATTAAAAAAAAAACCATGATTATACATGAAACTAGGATTCTCAATTAGGGGAAATCTATTATTGTATTTTAAATAAATCTATAATGAATGCAATGTCTAACTTTGAAAGCAATCCTGCTTGTCTGTAATTCTTTCTGGCCTGCCTTCTGTTCCTCTAGGCATTTTTTTTTTTCCAAATGCTTCAGTGATCCTCTTTTCTTTCTTTACTTTTAAATTTTTTTTTGGATAATGTGTCTGCATGAATCTTCTGCTGCTAGTTTGTAATTTTAAATTGTGTCAAAATGTATTTGAAGGACAGCACCTTCATTCTACTCAGTTCCAGAGAATAGAATGAGGACCTACGTGGGGAAAATAGAAGGCAGGTCATATCAGTTCATTCTAAGGCTGTTCTTCCTCACAATTAGAACTTCTTAAAAATGTTATGGGCTCTCATGCAATACAGTGAGATCTCCATCCCTGGATGTCCTCAAAGACAGCCTGTCAGTTAATACACATTTATTAAGTGCCTACTATGTGCCAGACACCGCACCACACACTGGGTTTACAAAAAGAGGTAAAAGACTGCCCCTGCCCTCAAGGAGCTCACAGTCTAATAGGAAAGACAATAAGCAAACAAATGTGCATAAGCAACCTACGTTCAGGGAAGGAAAAAAGGAAATAATTAAAAAAGAGAAGACACAAGAACTAGGAGGGGTTGGGAACGGTTCCCTGTAGAAGCCCAGATGATCACACAGTGGACATTTCTTCAAGTATGATTTGGATTAGATGATCTTTGAACTCCGTTCTGACTGTGAGCTTAGGATCCTGCAGTTCAGCTGTTTTTCAAGGAAGCTTCTAAATCAGCATGAGCTCAAGGGCTCGGCCACGGACTTTTGTTTAGGCCTCTTGGAAGGAGCCCCCTCCCCTCTTTTGTGCTAGACTGTGAAGAAGACTTCGCAGACCTTATCCACCTTTTCTCCTTTTCTATTTTGTCAAAGACATTCTGATAGCAGGTGGTATGGGTGGGCGTGTTCTTCCCCAATGGGAAATTTCTAAGATTAAAATTTATTCAGAGCACTTTTACAAATATTTCTCTGTTTTTGTACTTTTGTTTTTCTTTTATAGGGAAGCTAGATGGCTCAGTGAATAGGGCACTGGGCCTGGAGTCAGGAAGACTGGAGTTCAAATGCGAACTCAGACACTCACAAACTGTGTGAACCTGGGCAACCCCTATTTGCCTTAATCCACTGGAGAAAGAAGCAGTAAACCACTCCAGTATCTTTGCCAAGAAAATCCCATGTGGGGTCACAAAGAGTTGGACATGACTGAATAATAATAACCAACAAAATTTATTTTGTTTTTGGTCAAGGAGAATGCTTGTGAGAATTCATACAGGTATAAATGTTGAGTGTAATTTCAAATTTCCACAATAATCTCTGTGGCATTTGTCCCCACCACCCAGGGGGCTGAATGTGTGGACAGTTTAATTCGAACTCCATCCAAGGGGTCTTCCTCCAGGCACAAGGAGATAGCAGTGTTCCAAGGGGGATTTCCCACTTCTTCCTGCTGTTAACAAAATGAGGGATTTCGGTAAACCAGAAGATATATTTAATGGTACTACTCAGATCAAATAACTCTGGGACAGGCATTAGGAAAAGTAACACTCTATACAAACAGGCAATCAATTTCCTTTGAAAAAATACCCCATGTGTCCCCATTAAGTGGATTGAATGTATTGTGACTACTATACTTTTTTGGGTGGAAGGGCTAGTGGAAACGGATACTAGAATAAGTCTTAAAGAATCTTTTTATAATCTTTCACATATATTAATTCAATTCAAAAAGCATTATTTAAGCATTTCCTGTATACTGTTCCAGGCATTAGAAACACAAAGAAAAAGAGAAGTATTCTTTATTTCAAGGGTTAGAAGTGAAATGAAAGTAAAATGATAGCCCCCTTCTGTTCTCAGCCTTGACCAGAGACCACGTTGGGAGATGTGTGTTCATTGTTATATGAATGGCATGCCCAAATTGAAGCCTGTCTAGATGGGTTATGGATTCATAGAACTAGAGCTACAAGGGACCTTCAAGCCTATTACATCCAAACTTTTCCTTTTATAGAAGAAACTGAAGTCCAGCGTAGTTAAGTGACTTGTCTAGGGTCACACCACTAGTGATCATCAGAGGCAGAGTTTGAACCCAGGTTTCCTTGATTCCAAGGTCAGTGCCCTTGGAACCATCTCTATGCCACTCAGGAGACTGGAAGCTCACTATATAGGCATCAGTTGAGGAGCTAGGGATATTTGTCCTGAATAAATCCAATATACAGGGGGCAGCCTGATAACCTTCTTCAAACACTTAAAGGTTGGGGGTACGTGATTTTCTCTTTTATCTGTACCTGTGATTTCATCAGTATCATGAAGAAACTTTTCCAATGAGGAAATTACTTACCAATTCAGAGAGACATCAGCTTTGGAATCTCAGAGAGCAATGTGATGATAAGAAGTAACTTGGTGTGACTGCAGGAGGCAAATTGATGAGAGGAAATTGAAGAGTGGCAGATTTCAGCTCAATGTAAGGATTGACTTTGTAAGAGTCAAAACTATTTTACCAAGAATTGCATTGCTTTGTAAAGGTATAAATCTGGGTGCTGTAACTGGGTATCTATAAAACTCTAAGATTTTTTAATTCCATTCTTTTTCATGTATATATCAAATCATTTTGATTAAATAAAAAAAAATCCAGCTCTATTGTTGTTGTTTACTTGTATCTGACTCTTTGTGACTTCATTTGGGGTTCTCTTGGCAAAGATACTGGAGTGGTTTGCCATCTCCTTCTCCTGCTTATTTTACAGATGAAGAAACTGAGGCAAACAGGATTAAGTGACTTTCCCAGGGTCACACAGCTAGTTAGTGTCTGAGACTAGATTTGAATTCAGGATGAATTTTCCTGACTCTAGACCAGGCCCTGAATCCACTGTGCTGTCTATCTGCCCTAGCTCTTCCACTTATTAACTATGCGACTGAGCTAGGCATCTCCCCTTCCTATACCACATTTTTTTTTAATCTGAAAAATGAATGTATTGGGGTAAATGAATTCTGAGAGTTTTCCCAGTTCTAACCTTCTGAAACATATCTTCTAGCATGCACTGCTCTAAAGTTCTTTTCAGGTCCCTTACTGAAACAGCATTTCTGAGGTAGAGACCACAGTGCCCATCTAGAGTTCAACCCATGCCTGAAAAAAAATCTTCTCTTCTGCCCCATTTGACTTTACAGCTCCTTTCTTTAAACATACGCACATGCATGTTTATGTACATATGGAAATTGATGTCTTTTTTTCATCACCCAAATTGCTCCCAGTATCGTTCTGTTTCCCTCTCAGAGCATCATGCCATGTAATAAATATAGTTTAAAAAAATCAGCAAAACTAATCAATCTCAATAAAGGTCTGAAACTATATGCAATGTATCCTATTCATGGACCTCTCACCTCTGCAAAAGGTGGGCTGGAATGCCTTATCATATTTCTTCTTTTGACCATCTTGTTCTTTGTGGTTTTGCAATTTTTACTTTTGATTTTTGTTGTTATTGTTCTTTCCATTTGCATTGTTGTAGTTTTATATGTGTGTGTATTTGTGTGTCTGTGTATGTATATGTATATATGTGTATATTTATGCATGTATATGCATATAGGTAGAAACATATACATATATGCACACACATATGACTAAAATATGTGTATGTATATTCATATATATATAATATATATATTTGACTCTACTTACTTCACTCTGCATCTGTTCATATAAATCTTTCCATGCTTCACTGTATTGATCTTATCCATTACTTGTAGCACAGTAATATTCCATTATATTCATGTGCAAAACTGACTTATCCCTTCCTCAATTGATGGGCATGTATTCTACAATTCTTTGTAATCACAAAAAAAAATATTGCTATAAATATTTTGATGTAGATTGGCACTTTGTTCTTATCCGTGGCCTCCTTGGGATATAATCCTGACTGGAATTTTTGAGTAAAGAAATGTGGACATTTAAGTCACTTTTCACAATTCCAAATTGCTTCCCAAAATAGTTATATCGCTCATAGCTCCACCAACAATGCACTTGTGTTCCTCTCTTCCCACAGCTCCTCCAACATTGACCATGACTATGTTTTTTTCATCTTTGCCACTTTTCAGGGTATGAGGTGTTATCTCAGGTTTGTTTTGATTTTCCAAGTCCTCTTCTGTAAGAATCTTCCATTCATAATATATTTTCTTCAGTTCTTTCTTATATTCTATATTTAGCTCTGATTATAGGCTGAAAATAACTCAGGGGAGAAGTTTTTAAGAAAGTCTGAAGGCTTTCAGAAGGCTATGACTTAATGTACTGCCTTGTAGTTGGGCAACATCAATGTATTTGCTAACCCTTGTACCCACTGGTTAAAGCAACCTTTATATCATATTTGAATCTCCTTGCCATTTGAAACTAACCCTCTGTGAAATCTCTGCTTTTGCAAGTGACTTTGCCATTAGAATTCAGAGCAAAGTAATTTTTTCCAGCTACAATTTCCTTCTTTGTTATCATCCTTTTCCATCAAACCCCCCATTAACTCGATTATAGAACTGCTATGATTTTGAGTGCCACTACCACGGTGAGAGTATGAAATCATTTACCATCTTCTAAAACATATTTGCACACAAAGGCCTGATTTTAAAGGTTAAAAACTCATCTTGCTATCATCCCAATGGTAATCAAAGAAGTAATTACAAAAATATCCTAGGAAGGCAGGCCTGAGTAATGCAGTCTTGGGAAAGTGATTTATTTGCCATTTTAAAAAGTATATTTGGTTTGGTTCATGATTAATTTAATATTTACTCAATATTGAAATGATGGGGCCTCTTTTTTATTATTGACAAACTATTACCATAAAGGCAGAAATAGACTATATGTTAAAAAAAAGAATAATCACAATATAGCTCATAAGCTGAATATATAACATTAATTAAAGTAGTCCTGAAAACCTGATTTACTGAAATTATTTTGAAATCACAGAATATTAGGTCTAGTGAGGGGCCTTAGCAGTTTTCAGTCTAGTGCATACCTTGCTTTTACAATTAAGGAAACTAAGTTAAAGAAGGAGAAAGTGACTTGGCCCAGATCACAAAGTTTATAAGTACAAGCAATAGGCCTTCTTTTCCCCAATGCAGTGTTTTTTTCTACTATAGCATGCTAATTCCAAATCCTTCCTGAGGGGTCCTGCTAACATACAAATAGATGTACATGCATGCATGCATGCATATATGCATACATATATCTATATCTATATATATAGACACACATACACACACATGCACATATACATAAGTGTGTATATATATATATATATGAATTTTATTTAAATATTTGGTTTGTCTCTTCCCTGAGCCTTTGTTCAGGGAACTGTGTGAGACCCCTGGCTTACAGAGGCCAGTCCTGGATCCAAGCCTGAGAAAACCTTGTGAGTTAATCCATGCACTAATCTTTCCATGTGAGAGATTTGCTTTGCCATAAGAGGGGACTTCCTATTCACACTTGAAATAAGATATGGAAGGAAGGCACAAGGAAGCAAGTAAACAAACATTTATTAAGCAATTATTATGTGCTGGGCATTGTACTAAGTGCCGAGGATACCAATACCAGCCAAAAAAGAGACAACTTACTTGCATTCTAAATGGGTAAGACAACACTTAAGAGTGAGCTGAAAATACAGAGTGGGGCAGGAAATGAAAGAACTGTCCATCACCTATGTCAAGGATTGGGCTGGGAGAGGATTGCAGGGAGGCCATCCTGAGCTCTGCTACACAATCAAGGCTTAAAAGAAACTCACTGAAGGGATGGGACCAGTGTAAGCATGCCATTCAGATGGGTAGCCTAAGGGCACGTGGGAGTGATAGGCTGTTCCAGGATGAGGATATCCTAGGTACTGAGTGGGGTTCCAGGACGAGGGAGCAATGTGGGATGGGGAGAAAGAAGAGATGATTTTGAAGTCTAGAGGATGTTCAAAACCAGAAACTGGGCTGGAGGGGAAGGAAGGTATTCATTCCTGCATGAAGGTTCTGGGAGGAACCTCTTGGGCACAGAATTAATTCAGGATGCTTTTCATCAGCCTGCAGCATCAGCATTCAGGTATTCTGAGAAACAATCAACCAAAAAGCATTTATTAACTAGAAATTGCTGGTGGTGGAGGAGGTAGAGAATAGGCCCGTAATCAGGAAGTCAGGTCTCAGGTATTTACTAGCTGTGAGTCGTTGGGCAAGTCATTTAGCCTCTGTTTGCCTCAGTTTCCTCAAAAGTAAAATGGGGATAATGATAGTACCCATCACCAAGGATTATTGTGAACACCAAATGTCATATTTGTACAGTCCCTGGCACAGTGTCTGGAACATAGTAGGCACTATATAAATGCTTATTTCCTTCCCTTTGTCCTATTAAAGTGCTTACCATATGCCAGGAACCAGGAAGGTCTCTTGAAGATATTGGGATTTTATCTGAGTAGGGAAAGAAGCATGGGACCTCTAGGCAGAAGAGAAGACAAATAGGATTCTAGGTAGAGAGGAAAACCAATGTAAAATCACAGGGATGGAGATTGCAGTCTTGTATTAGAAATAAGGCTGCTATAGCTGGAATTTAGAGCACATAGAGGAAGTCAAAGCTGAAGAAGACTTCAAAGGTATGAAGGAGTAGAGTTATAGGGTTATGAAGGGCTCTAAGAGCCCTTTAGGACAGTCTTTTTAATGTTGGAGGTAATAGGGAGCCAAAGGAGTTTATTGAGTAAGAGAGCAAAAATGATCAGACTTCTGCTTTATCAAAATTACTTTGGCAGCTTAATGGAGGATAGTATACAGTAGGGAGAAATTGGTATCAGGAAGACCAATCTGAAGGCTATTGCAGTAGTCCAAATGGGAGGTGATAGGGTGTAAACCAAGGAGGCAGCATGACATAGGTGAAGAGAGGATGCATATAAGAGGAGATGTAAAGTGAGTAATGACAAGGTTTGTCAACATTGAATGTGGGGGGGGGTGAGTGATAGTGAGGATTTGAGCAGGATGGTGAGGTTGCAAACTTGAGAGAACAGAAGGATGGTGGTACCCTCAACATGAATAGGGAACTTTGAAAGAGGGAAGAGTTTCAGGGAAAAGATAATGAGTTATGTTTAATTATGTTGGGATTGAGATGCCCATGGGGCATCCAGTTTGAAATGTCAAATAGGCAGCTGCAAATGGATAATTGTAACTCAAAAGAGAGACTAGGACTGATTACTTTGAGCTGGGCATTACCTGCTTAGAAATGATCATTGAACCCATTGGAACTGATGAGAGCACCAAGGATATGGATAAAAGATATGGATAAAAGATAAGTCCTAGAGACTTGGGGAAAGGCCACAATTAGGAATCATGACAAGAATGTCCATCAGGCAAAGGAGAATGAGGATATGCTGTCAGAAAGGTAGGAGAGCTAGGAAAAAGCAATGCCACAAATACCTGAAGAGAGAGTTTGTAATAAGCAAAGGTGATCATCAGTGTCAAAGGCTACAGACATTTCTAGAAGGATGGGCAAAGTAAAGGCAATTTTTGCATTTAATAAGCCAATGGTAGCTTTGAAGATAACACTTTTTTTTTGAATGAGGCCTGAAGCCAGATTATGGAGAGTTAAGAGCATGAAAAGATGTTGGGTATGAGTGGGAATGATAGTGGGGTAAATCTTCTGGAGAAGATAGCAGGGTTTTAGGTCAATGCACACAGGTTGACCTTGGTGAGAAAGGCTATACCTTCAACATAGAATGAAGTGGAGGAGAAAGTGGGGGTAAGAAGGTGATAAAGGGGATTATGAGATGAGAAGATCTGAAGAAGACATATCTCAGCAAATGGTTTTACTTTTATTTTTATTTTTTTTCTGTTAAGTATGAGGCAAGGTCTTCCACTATAAAAGTGGGGAAGGAGGTGTCATGGAAAGACTAGAAGGTATGAAGAGTAGAGTACATAATCAATAGAGATATGTAGAAGGAGTGTCTTGCTGCTTTTGTGAGGACCACGTTGAGATAGATAATCTAAATTTGGACTGGACTAAAGTAGTATTTTTGTGACTTTTACCAGCTCAGTAAATAGGAAGGAAGAAGGCAGATGAAGGGATGAGTTGAGAGTTAAGGTTTGTCTAGGAGTGATGGTAGAATGGAGCAATGAATCTGAATAGAGGACAATGAAAAGTTGAGATTATTCACTGTTTATTGGAAAGGGTGGATAATGTAATCAGTGCAAAGGTGATAGCCTTGGAGAGCTTTGAGGGGTAGAGGGATCAGAAATTGTTGTGAGAGTGAAGAACCAGGTTAAGGAATAGGACATGATAAAGAAAGGAAGAATGAAAATACTTACTATCTGATGAGGAATAGAGAGTTCAAGAATATTGAAGAAGAACGTGTGTGGGTGATATTGAGATCAAGATATGTGTGGGACAAAAATACAAATCAAGAGAATTGAGAATATTGAGGAAATGAGAAGTTCAAGGATTTGTAGGAACATTAATATGTATGTTGAGGTCCCCTGATGCATGGATGAATGCATGGAGAGAAAAACAATGATCCACGCAATAGAAGGGAAGGTGATCAGAGTGTGTGTTTGGGGGTGCAGTGTCAATAAACAATAGCCCTCAGGATTTATATAAGGTGATAAATTTGACTAGTGTGAACCTCAGAGGGGCAAAGATTGGTAAGTGATGTTGGAAGAGGGAGATTCTAGAAGTAGCAGAGGGAAACAACAAATATTCAACTCTACCATCTTGACAAGGGTGGTGGTGGGGGATGGGTAGGGTGAGGAAAAGAGAAGGTCATGGAGTGGTTCAGTATGAGAAAAAGAATAGCCAGTCCTTGAAAAGGTGGCCAGGGAACAAGTGTCATTAGGCTGGAGCCAGCGCTTGGTGAGTACTAGCATATGGAAGAAGTGAGAAAGGAAAAGGTTTAAGGTGAAAGGAAATTTGTTGATAAGGTATCAGGGGTTCCAGAAAGCACCATGAAAGGAAGGGAGAGAGGGAGAAGAAGAGAATAAGCTTTTATATAGTGCCTGCCATGTGCCAGGCACTGTGCTAAGTGCTTTACAAATATCTCATTTGATCCTTACACAACCTTTTGAGTTAAAGTGCTGTTATTATCCTCATTTTACTGTTGAGGCAAACTGAGGCAAACTGGTTAAGTGACCTGCTCAACAGATAGCAAGATCTGAGGCTGAATTTGAACTGGGCCTAACTCCAGGCCCAGTAACCCTATCCACTGTACCATCGAGAATGAAGCATATCTATATCTCTATCTATCTATCTATCTATCTATCTATCTATCTATCTATCTATCTATCTA
>NW_020954642.1:1618115-1626766 GCF_900497805.2 Vombatus ursinus
CTATCTATCTATCTATCTATCTATCTATCTATCTATCTATCTATCTAATCTATCTTTATATTATATATATATATATATATATATGTATACAGAGAGAGAGAAAATACACACACACAAATACATATACACACATATACATACATACACTTATTCCCTTCCCTTTTCTCCCTCCCTTCCCCAAATGTATGGAGGCTAATAAAGCTAAATAAGCCTGGTGAGTTAGGAAAAGGATAAAAGAAGAGTTTTAAATGACAAACACAATAAGCTATATTCGGTGCTAGAGGTAATAGTATACCACTGGAGTTTACTGAATAAAGGGGGATCATGAGTAAGACTCAAGCTTCAGGAAAATCAAGGTTTATTAAAGATCTACCATATTGGCCAAACTCTTAAGGAACCTGAATATTTGTGAGCTATTGGCTAGATTATAAGAATCTGAGCAGTCTAACAGAATCAAGATGGACCTTATATACAGAAAGACTGTGGGAGAGATCTAGGGAGGATCTGGATGGGAGTGGCCATTAAGCTGGAGTGACTGTGAGGTAGCAGAACACCAGGGACCTGCATGTGTGTATGTATGTGTGTACATGTATATGTGTGTATATTTGTATATAAACACAATTTGTTTCTGTCTCTCTACATACATGTGTGTATGTATGTATGTATGTATATATATGTATATTTACAATTTTTCTATATAAAACATTGTATATGCCAGGCACTGTGCTAATAGGTTTTACAAATACTATTTCATTTGATCTTCCCAACAACCCTGCTAGGTAGGTGCTATTATTATCCCAATTTTACAGTTGAAGAAACTGAGGCAGGCTGAGGTTAAGTGACTTGCCCAAGATCACACAGTTAGTAAGCATATGAGGCTGGATTTGACTTTCGGTCTTACTGACTGCCTGCTTATGATCCAACCTCATTGGTCGACCTCATTCTCAGATATGATCCTTTGCACTGGCTTCCCCCATTCCTGGAATGTATTCTCACCTCCCCTCCACCTCTTCAGGTGCCTGGTTTCTTTCAAGAACCAGCTCAAGGGCTTCCTTCTATATGACGTTTTTCCTGATCGCTCTAGCTGTTAATGTCCTCTTTCCTAAAAACTCCTTGTATTCATTTTGTGTATTTAGGGTTCTGATATACTTATGCCATTAGAATGTAAATTTCTTGAGGACAAGTAATGTTTCACTTTTGTCTTTATATACCCAACACTTAACACAATGCCTGACACATAGTAGGCACTTAATATATTGATGGATGGCTGCACTGAAAATAATAGGGATGTTCCCTCCACATATATAGAACCCAATCCACCTCCAATTTAGTAGGACTTTATGAATTACAAAAGGCAAAGTCTGGTAGGTAACCATATAAACAACACACACACACACAATGTCTATCATTTACAACAACCCTATGAGGTGTGTTCTGCAAATATTATCATTGCTATTTTATATATGGAGAAACTGGAATTTCTGTTAAGTGATTTTTTTCCCCCAGGGTAATGGGTAAGACATGTCAGAGTGAGAACTAGAAAGAAGGAAAGAAAAAAAGGAGACAGGCATTTATTAGGCACCAGCTATGTGCCGGAGCCTGTGCTAATCACTTTAAAAAAAATATCTCATTTGATTTTCACAACAACCTTAAAAAGTAGTAGCTAATATTATCTCCAGGAAAATGAAGCAGACAGAGGTTAAGTGACTTACCTAGGGTCACAGGGCTGATAAGTATCTTAGGGCAGATTTGAACTAAGAGTCTTGCTACCTCAGGCCTAGTGCTCTATCCACTACACCACCTAGCTGCCTCATGATGAAAAGTCTGAACTTCTTAAGCTAAGTGTGATGTACTGAAACAGTGTGGTGTACTGAACTGCCTATTGTATCTGGCTTCAGGGAGACACGGGTTCAAATCTCATATCTGATACATAGCTATGTGACCATGCAAAAACCTCTTAACTATTCTCAGGCTTTTTCCTCTTCTGCAAAATGGAGATAATAATATTTGCATCTTTAACTTCACAGGGTGTTGTAGAGATCAAATTAGTGAATGAATATAAAGAGCTTTATAAATCTGAAATTGGCTATCATTGGTCATGCAGTCTCTCCATAGAGAATAACAGTACTTTTTGCTGGAAAGGAATTAGGGATAATCTAGAACAGGCATTCTGAAGTGTGTGTGTGTGTGTGTGTGTGTTTGTTGTGGACCCATTTAACAGTCTGGTGAAGCCTAAGGACTCATTCTTAGTTTAATGTTTTTAAATGCATAAAAGGAGATTATAGAGGAAATCAATTATTTAAAAATTCAGCTATCTTTTTTTTTTAAGTCATGGATCCATTAAGGATCCAATCTAGCAAATCTCCCTCATGTTACCCAGGAGGAAATTACGCTTTAGAGAGGTTATATGATTGGCCTTGTTGCTGACAGCTAGTTAGTAACAGACTCAGGTTCCAAACCCAACCAACTTTCCCACAGAACACAGCCTCCCCATTTGTCTCATTCACCATCCTGCTGGACTTAATAGAAAAATGGCACTGTTCCTTTAATTTTAGGCCTTTCTCTAATAGGTTTTCCCCATGGTATGGAACACATGTCAACTAAAATTAGCCTGAACCCACCAGCTCAATTGTGTGTGGACCCCAGAAACGTCACCTGCTAGTAATGGTTTTTGATTGCTTTAGTCCTGGGTCAGATATGAAGTGGTGACCTTAAGGTGAGAAATTCCAAATCCCATTACCAATCCCTTTAGCCAGCAAGGCCTCCATCAGGTCCCTGATTAAATACAGAGACTGAACCAAAAAGAAATGAGGAACAGTGCTGAGACTAAAGAGGGTTTCTCCAACACCAAGCACAGTGCCTAGCACATAGTAAATTCTTAATAAAAGCTTGTTGACTGGGATGAACGAACTGAGGGACAGTCAATCAGTGCCTGTGACAAACTGGTGATGTCCTTTCCTATTGATTATGCATCCCTCTCCATTGGTGAAACTAATTAAATATATTTAATTTTTATTAATATGTTTAAATAAAAATAAATATAAATATAAAATAAATTTTATGATGATGACACAATATTCATATCTTTATTGTTTCAGTGTGCATATCGAGTAGAGGTAATACGGGAAAATTGTATAGGTAATCAAAAGACTTGGGCTTAAATTGATAAAATGATCTCCTCTCCCTGAATCTCAGTCTCTTCATCTGCAAAATGGACAGATTGTCCTTGGAATTAGGGAAACCTTAAGGTTCACTTGCACATTTTCTATGTGACCATGGAAATTTTTCACCTCTTAGTATCCCCAAGCAGCTCTCTCACCATCAATTAACAATAATTTATTGAATGCCTGTTTTGTGTAAGGTACTGTGGTTACAGAGGCAAAAACAACACTCCCTGTCCTCAAGGAGTTTAGCTTCTCTCTGGGGACATTGTATATTCACATATAACTAAACTCAAAATATATCCAAGACTTCAAGTTACAGATACATTGCCAATCTGAATCTTTAGAGGAAGTTTACTCATTGAGAGTTCACTAAAAGATAAAATCACAGATTCTAAGAGGAAAAAAAAATGATGATGGTGGGGGTGGATAATTGCACTCCTACCTCATAAGGATGTTCTGAGGAAAGTGCTTTCGAAAGTGCTACATAAATGTGAATTATTATTTTTATCTCCAACTGTTTCATGAAATCAATCCAGCAATACAGAATGGGGAAGGAGTCCATGGGAGACCATGCTGTAAAGTAAGAAGTACACTGGGGCAGGGGAATCAGGAAAACTAATTCCTAATAAGTATCTGTTCTGCCCTTGGGAACTTGGAAAAATCACACCCCCTTCTCTGGGCTCTATTTTCTCAGTTATACAAAGGAGAAATCAGATTAGGTAACCTCTAAACTGGAGAGGCAACATGGTACAGAGAAAAAATAACAACATGAGAGTCACAGGACCTGAATTCCAATCTTGATGACCATTTACTATCTTTGTGACCTTTGGCAAATCACCCTCTCTAAACCTGAGTTTCCTCATGTGTAAAATGAAAGAGTTAGACTTGACCTCTAAGGATCCTTCCAGCACTAAATCTATACATCTTTGATTCTAAATTTTCCTCCCACTCACACATTCTCTATTCTATGCCATGATATTCTAAGGCTGCTTCCAGCCCTTAAAAAAAAAAAAAGATTGTTTTTCAAAATAACCAATATATTCCTAATTATGTTAATATAGGATTCATTTTCTCCTCATTTAACTACTGAAGACTTAGAGAAGCTAGCAATGATTAAAACCTAGGATATTCAATAAAAGTGACCTAAAGAATGTAAATTCTTGCAATCCAGAGAAAGTGATTTATCCCAATACTGCAGCTTGCCAAAAGCATCCCATCTTAAAGCACAAGCAAAGGCTGACACCTTTATCAGCCAAGCAGATGTGTTATCTGATGTGTTATTCCCCTTTTGAAAAATTCCAGTCTCCCACTGAGCAGGAAAGACAGATCAGGAGGGTGACAATCCAGTGAGTTTCATTAATGACTGCAAGCATGGTTTTGTATACATATTTCACAGAGGGCACCAAGAAATTCCTTTTGACTCCATCCATTTCACTTACAGCATTGTGTTACCACCTCATTATCTTTCTGAGAAACAGATTGGAAGCAAAGTTGAGTGGGCTGTGGAGCTGAGTGGGGAATGGGAGCCCCCCTCTTTTTTCCCCCAATTTGCAGAGAGTTGGAAAGTCTCTGGCCATTTTATTTTATTTCTGACAAGATGGATCTGATGTTTGAGAATGGCAGGATCAATTCCATCTTTTTAGTCAAGATGATTTGACAGAGAAAAATACAGTGATAATAATTTAAGCACTGGGCCTTAGAATCTTTTAGAATTCAGGATGAGTCTGGGACGTATTTCTAAAACTTTGGGAGCTTTATAGATGTTCTATGGTGTTATGGGTCACAAGCCCACTAACTTAAGATGTATGACATATGAGAAAATAATTTTCATGGCAAAATAAAATTATATTTTTATTTTTTTTTACCTCAAGCTACCTCAATTAGCTACAAATAAATCATATTCACTCAATATTGGCTCAACTGCCATATTTGAAGAAGGAAAGTGACTTGTAAATTATAAAGTGCTATATAAATGTGAGTGATTACTATTAAATAGAAGCTATTATAGTAAATTCAGATATGATTAATAATCTCATCTTTATACAGCAATTTAAAGTTTCCAAAGAAATTTTCTACCTTCTTTATAATTATCTTAAAAATAAAAGACAAACAAACCTAATGCAAGAATCATTACCCACATTTGGCATATAGGATTGAGTCTCAGAACAGGATGTCATTTCCCAAGGCTCCACCTTCTTAACTGTTCTTGCCCCATTCCATAATGAGTCAATGGTTGAGCTGGGACTGAGCCCCAAGTCTACTGGCTCCATACTCATTTATCTGTTCATTACACCTTCTTTAACTTCCTTTCTTTCCCTTGCTCCCACTTCATTATAATTATGAGAATCAGAAGTCTAAACACTCAGCCACTTTCATATAGGTGACAAGATAGGTCTCTCAGACACTGCATCCATTATGAAGTCATGAATCTAGGAATTGAATAGTTTTAGATTCTAAGACTTTTTCTGAAGCTTGCAATATTTGACATTGCTGAACAAATCTTCTGTATAAATACATACACTGGGGGCAGCTAAGTGGCGCAGTGGATAGAGCACCAGCCCTGGAGTTAGGAGGACCTGAATTCAAATCCAGTCTCAGACACATAACACTTATTAGCTGTGTGACTCTGAGCAAGTCACTTAATCCCAATTGCCTCACCAAAAAAACAAAACAAACAAACAAACAAAATTATATATAAATATACACATAGGTGTGTGTGTGTGTGTGTGTGTGTGTGTGCCTGTGGGTGCACGCACATGTGTATATATATGGGCAGCTAAGTGGCACAATAGATAGAGCACTAGGCTTGGAACCAGGAAGAATCATCTTAATGAATTCAAATCTGGCCTCTGACACATAGTGGCTGTGACCCTGAGCAAGTCACTTGACCCTATTTGCCTCATTTTCTCATCTGTAAAATGAGCTAGACAAGGAAGTGGCAAACCACTCTGGTATCTTTAACACAAAAACCCCCCAAATGGGGTCACAAAGAGTCAGACCCACCTGAAATGACTCAACAAAATGTGTGTATACATGTGTGTATACATATATGTATGTGCATATATATGTACACATAAATATATATGCACACCCACATCTGTAGATGGATATAGATATGAATTTGTGTCTACTTATCTCTCTCTCTCTCTCTCTGTATCTTTCTTTGGTTTTCTTGTCACCATTCTCTCTCAGTTCTTCTCTTGCCTGCTTAACTGCACTTTCTTAGTCTAATGTGCTGAATTATAATCCATATCCCACACCTGAAAAATGAGGGTCCCTCAAGATTCAGTGCTGTGTCTTCCTCTTTTCTTTTTTTGTGCCCTCTCTCAGTCTTGTTATCAGCTCCTAGGGGTTCACTTAAGATCTCTATACAGATGAATCTCCAATCTGTGTATCCAGGTCAAGGTCCAGTCCTACATCATTAACTGCCTTTTGAGCATCTCCATTTGGATGAACCTGTAGGCACCTCTCCTTCAACATGCCTAAGTTAGAATGCCTTCCTCTCCCCTAGCTCTACCAAAACAAACCTTGGTTCCTAACTTTCCTATTTCTGTGGAGAATATCACTATATTCCCAATGCATTAGGTTTCTCTAGTCATCCTCAATTTATCCTGCAATTTATAGTCATTCTCAATTCTTCAGTCTCTCTCCCATATTCAATCAACTGCCACAATTTATTGATTCTTCCTCCGTGATATTTTTCCCATTGGTATCCTTCTGTCCACTCACACAAGCCTGTAGCCCCAGTTCAGGCCCTCATCAGCTCTCACATGGCCTCCCTGGCCAATAACCTCCTAACTAGTTTTCCTTCTTCCAGTTGTTCCTATCCCCAGTGGGTGCTTTCAAAATGGCATTGCTTAAGCATGGGTCTAAACATGTCACTTCCCTGCTCCAGAAGATTCCATGGTTCCCTGTTTCCTTTAGGGTAAAAATACAAATGTCTTTGTCAGAAATTTCTTCAGCTTAATGTTCCAGATTTAGGTCATATGTATTTTTAAGCATTCTACATTTCAGACAAACTGACCAACATGTCATTTCCTGTTCATGACATTTCATTTTTCATCTCAGGGAAAACTACCCCTGTACACAGAGATCCTCTGTTTAAGGAGGGGGCCTGCGCAGACACCTGGCATCATCCACCCTTCTCTACCCCTCCTCCAAACAAGATGCCATTCTTCCTTTTTTTCCCACCTTCCTTTTCAGCTTCTGTTTATTTGTATTATTGTCTTCCCCAATTAGATTGTGAGCTCCTTTGAGCACAGGGACTGTCTTTGATCTTTCTTTGCATCCCCAGAACTTCGCATCATGCCTGCCTCATAGTGGGAGCTTAATAAATGTTTATTGACTAACATTAGCTGTTCAGAGATTCAGAGGAAGGAAAAAAGATTGAGGAAATTTCATGTAGAACAAAGATTAGTGGACTCATTTTCAAGGGAACTGAGTTTGAGTCTCACCTCTGTCATAAACTTACTAAGTAATTGGAGACAAGTCATTTCTTTTTGGGCCTCAGTTTGTTTTTGTTTTTGTTTTGTTTTGTTTTTTCATCTGTACCATAAGGGGTTGGACCACTCCAAAAGCATCCTAAAATTCTGACATTCTTTTTTCTGTTGCCTCTTCTAGCTCTAAATTTCTACAATCTATATACTAATATCCTAAATTCTAAATTCATTTCTAGGTGTAATATCTCACTTTTTTCCCCCCTAGAAATACAAATGGCATCAGTCTGGCCATGTATGTAAATACCCGGATAGAGAAGTTTTGAATCACTCAGTACCACTGAGAGCGTTCTGAAGAACTAATCACATCGTAATACAAGTAAGGTCCCCACTGTCAACTCAGTTTGACGTGGAGATGATCTTGGATTCTCGAAGGATATGCCACCAATAGAATAGTACATATTATAGATTTCACCACTAAATTAAAAAAGATTTCAATACAGGTCTGATAACAGATTATGTATTTATCCTCAGAGCACCAGCCCTACTAAGTACAGAGAAGCTTGTCGCTAGAAGGTTGGACAACAAGAAACAATGTTTTCCTGTTTTGTTTTGTTTTTTGTTTTTGTGTTAGGGGTTCCTCTGGTTTTGTTTTCCTTCCTAGAGACTAGGGAGCAAACACAGAAACTCATAAACCTCATTTTCTAAACTATAGAGTGGTTGCAATCTCAAGTAATACAGGGTCTATTATGCCTTGATGAAATAATGGCTATTATGAAATATCAAGAGAGATAACTTGCTTTGGTGGCTAGAGTAACAGCCTTGGAGTAAGACTTGCATCTGATACAAACTACAGTATTTATGTGGCTAATAGTCACTTCTCTTTGCCCCAGGTTAACTGGTAAAAGGTAAGTTATTACCACCAATATCATCATTGGAGGGAGTTTTCACACAGAAATCCCTTCCACTGATAGAGACAAAGGTTCCATCTCTTTAATCTCCCTACACACACACACACACACACACACACACACACACACACACACACACA
>NW_020954642.1:1626776-1633258 GCF_900497805.2 Vombatus ursinus
CACACACACACACACACACACACACACACACACACACACACACACACCCAAATGTATTTATAATAACACATTTTTAGATACTAAAGGATCTCACTCAGATTATTATTACTAGGCTGCATCAGCTCTATACCTTGTCGTCATTCTTACTCCCTGTCTCACCTAACATTTGAACTATTGGTATCCAATAATAAAATAAGTGCCTTGAGGTCTCAAGGTTCTGTAGGGACTCTCTGGGAGCAAGTGAGCCTCGAGATAATGATGGAAGGAGATGGGCTGGAGATTAACTTCTTTCTTGACTACTTCTATTCTATACTACTGAGGAACACATGTAGAATTGCGGTCAGCAGCTGTGATGTATGTGACTGCTTTGAGTTGCTTTAAGCCGTACTGAAAGATGTCATCTGAAGGTGGTCTCCTGAGGGTGTTAAGGATTGTGGAGCTTTGTTACAAGGACTTTGAAGTTTCCACAGGATCACAGAAAGTCTGTTATTACAAGTTGTACTTGAATATTTTCCCCTGCCAGACTTTTAAGCCATACAGTATCAGCTTTCTTCAAATGTTACCTCTTAGCTCCTTTTATGGTAAAGTTTAATACTGTGAACATATGGAAGGACTGAAAGTCTGCCAAATGTTTAAAAGACAAGGATATAAATACACCAAAAGCAAGCTTTGTTCCTTAATGTATGGTCCTGTAACTTTGAGTCAACATGAAAGATAAATCAGAAAGTGAAGCTGGCTTGGGCATTAGTGTGATAGACCTGGTAAGTTTCATGGTATCTCTTCTGAGAAAGAAAAATGGATGTTCAGAGATAAATTAGCAGAAAAAAAAGCACTGTAAATTTCATTAAAGAAAGAAAAGAAAAGCAAAGCAAAGGAGCAAGTAGTTAAAAGGAGATTTCAGAAACATAGATTTCAGTTCTCCTATAGGCAGATTAGAGTTCACCTATAATAATCACCAGGAAAGCCTGCAGAAAACTAAATGTTTTAAATGTGTTTGTAGTGGGGAAAGAGGAAATGGTGGAAAGTTTAGTTGACCTCATTCCTTGCTTTTCATAGATCATTCAATTTAGAACTAGACAGAACCCAAGGAATCATATAAGCCAATCCGTCATTTTACAGAGCAGGAAACTGATTACCAGAGAGGTTAGGGATTCACCTAAGGTAATATGGGTCTTTAATGGATTTGAAGTCACATCCTCTCACTCCAAGTCTAGCACTTTTTTTTTCAGGACACTGGCTGTCTCTCAAATTTTCCTCGTCTCTCATACCTCATGACTTCCCCTCCCTCATTGGCTCTTACAGTTTTCCCCATTTGCATCAATCAATCAGGAGCTTGCTGGAAATTTTTTAGCAACTTTCTGAATGAAAAAGAAAAGTACAATGACATGCTTTTAAATTTAATCTTAAAGTTCATTTAAGTTAAATTATTAACATTTCTCCATCACTTTCTTAAGTCTAGGCAATCAGGGATTAAAAAAAAACAATTAATTAAGCTCTTCTTTGTAAGCCTTTTCCTATTTCAAAGGTGTAAATGCTCACACTGAAAATTTAATAATCAGCTTTACCAGTTGTTTCAATCTGGCCCTAGCACACCCTTGTATCAATACAACAATCAACATGCATTAATTAATTATCTACTATGTACCAGGAGCTATGCTCAGAGCTGTAGCCACAAAGACAAAAATAACCAGTCATTGTCACCAAAGCTTACATTCTATTGGGGGAGAGAACAGGTATGCAAATAAGGAGATATAGAACACATGCAAAATCGTTAGAAGTTAATTATGGGAAGAGAATAAGCATTGACATAGCCCCTCTAGATATCAGACGCTGTGCTGATTGCTTTTACAAGTATCATCTCATTTGATCTTCAAAACAACCCTCAGTGGTAGGTGATATCCCCATTTTACAGTTGAGAATACCAAGGTAGAGAATAAGTGACTCTCCAGGGTCACACAGCTAGTAAATATTAGAGACTGGATTTGAACTCAGCTCTGCCTGACCCTAGATCCAGAGCTCTATCCACTGTACTCCCAACTGCCTGTCGAATCAGAGGGGACAAAAAATTTAGTTCAGGGGGATAAGGTAAAACCTCATGAAGGAGAAAGTGTTTGAGTTAAACTTTAAAGGATACTAGGGATTCTAAGAGGCAATGGTGGGGAAGGGAGTACATTGCAGGGAAGCAGGCCAGCCTGAGCAAAAGCCGAGTCAGAAGATAGAAGACTATATCTCGAGAGAGTGCTGGACTGCAGTTTTCAGAATTGTATAGGAAGTTAGGTGGCTCAGTAAAGAGAGTCCCGAATGTGGAGACAGGAAGATCTGAGTTCAAATACTCCCACAAACACTTATAAGTTGTGTGACCCTAGCCAACTCATTTAACTCTGTCTGACTCAGTTTTCTCATCTGTTAATTGGGGGTAATAATAAAGCTTACTTCAGAGGGTTGTTGTGAAGATCAAATAAAATAATACATCTAAAGCATTTTGCAAACTTCAAAGCATTATATAAGGGCTAGCTATAACAAACATTATTGTTGTCGTTGTCATTAAGCAAAGGTTAAAATAAATTTCTTGGGCCAATTAGCTTTTTTTCATTAATTCCTTCAGTCTATTAAGATGTCACTGAATAATTTACATATCCATACACTCTGTGCCCCTAAGAGATTGAAAAAAAAATGTAGTTTATGGTGCCCGGTGAATGGCCAGAGTTCAGCTAATTTATCAAGAAGGAAAGAAAAAATCCCTTATTCCCTCCAGGGGGGGAAGGATTTCTTTCTTTATTCATCACATTGCAATTTTAATATCTTCCTAAAGCCTGAAAGAATATGATCAGTCAATCAATCAATAGGATATAATCAATTGGGACATAAAGGGAGGTTATCTATGTCTAATGGGTAACTGAGAGTACGATGATGATGTAAGGAAAGAGGGTATTCTAGCCTTGGGGTGGGGGTGAAGTGGGAGGGCAGGGGGCAGTAGCCAGTATGAAAGCATGAAGCCAGGAAATGGAATGTTGTATTGGGAAAAGAACCACAAGGCCAGTTTGTTTGGACTATAGTATACCTAAAGGGGAGTGATATACATTAAGGTTGGAGGTGTAGCCTGGGGCCAGCTTGGGAAGGGCTTTGAATGTTTCTCCCCCACCCCACCCCCACCAAAAAAACCCCAAAAAACTTATATTCCATCTTAGAAATTATAAGGAGCCACTGGAGTTTATTGAGTAAGGGAGTGGCATGGTCAGATGTGCACTTCAGGAAAATCCCTTTGTCAGGTGGACGGAGGATCGAGTAGGGACAAAATTGAGGCAAAGAAGCCAATTACGATGGTATTGTAATAGTCCAGTTGAGAAAGGATGAGGGCCTGTACCCAGATGGTGACTACATGACAATGTGGAGGTGTGAGACATATCGTAGGGAGAAATGACAAGATTTTGCAACTGATGGGGTAGAGAGGTGAGTGAGACCAAGGACCTGAGGTTAAGGATGACACTGAGGTTTAGAAACTGGGAACCTAGAAGGATGGTTGTGGCCTGGACAAAAATAAGGGAGTTCAGAAGAGGATGAATTTGATGGGAAAGGAAAATGAGTTCCATTTCAGAAATATTGAGTTTTAGATCTCTGTAGACCAGTCAGTCAATAAGTATTTCTTATGTACCTCCTATGTGCCAGCCACTTTGATAAGGACTTAAGATACAAAAAGAGGCAAGTTAAATGCCCAATGAGCAGGTATAATATAAATAGAATAGTGACTGTATTCTAGATACTTATGTTGTACCCCTTCTAGGATATACTGTAATTTGTGTTTGTGGGATAGGTCACATTTCATCCTAACGAATTGGATGTCCCAGGTTCAAGGTATTCTGTAGATCCACACTCCTAAATCTGTAGCTGATATCAGTCAGAGGACTTTGGTTCAAGAAAAAGTCACTTATTGAAATGGCATGGTAAGAATAAACCGTATTAATACAGCATTGTCCTCAGAAACCCACAGCCCATTCTCCCACAGATACAGCATTAAGGAGAACAATAGATGCTGATGGTAAAGTCTTACACAGAGATGTAGCCAAAATGGTGGAGAAAAGGCATAGACTTGTCTGAGCTCCCCCAAATTCCCCTCCAAACCACTTTAAAATCATGCCTCAAAATAAATTCTGGAATTGCAGAACCCACAAAAAGATGGAGTGAAGCAATTTTCCGGACCAAAATAACTTAGGTCAACAGGAAAGGGCTGTCACACCAGAGGGAGAGTGGAGCACAGTCCTGCACAGGCTGCACCTGGCAAGCTAGCAACAAGGAACTGTGATAGCACAACCCAGCAGCAAGCCCCCAAGCCCTGGTGAAAGCCAGCATCTAAAACCCAGAACAAGCCAACAGTGAGGCCCCAGGCCCTTGCAACAGGCAGCCAGTATCAGGCCTTAGGGACAACTGAATTGTCAGCAGTGGCTTCTGGAGCTCTCTGTCCACAGAATGTAAAGATATCAGACAACTGGTCAGAAGGAGATTAGAGGGGTCCCTTTGCTGGCACTGGATACAGTATTCTGTTGCATTGATTCTATGAGAATCCAGGTCACTGTTCCAAGTTACAGTCTCAGGGTAAGAAGGAGCACAAGCACACCAGAGTTTGTGACCACAGGGGAGCAGGTACCAGGTCACAGTTTCAGGGTAGAAAAGAGTGCTTGTGGTCACTTACACACCAGGACAAAGGCCAGCAGAGTACTAAACACACCTATCTTTAAATTGTACCATCTTGGAAGAAATGAAAATTTCAGAACTAGTTCTGAAAAGTGCTGCACAAAAAACCTGAAGTTTGGGAGAATTCCTTCTTTATCTTGAGTAGAGCCCACTTTAACATCAAATTAAAAGTCAAGAAATAGGTTGGAAAATGAGCAAACAACAACAAATTCACCATAGAAAGTTACCATGATGACTGGGAAGATCAACACATAAACAAAGAAGATGATAAAGTCAAAACTGCTTCATCCAAAGCCACAAAGAAAAAAGTGAATTGGTCTTGAATTTAAAAAAAAAAAAATCCTGGAAGAGCTCCCTCCCACAAAATAAATAAATAAATAAATGAACAAATAAATAAATAAATAAAATAAGAGAGGGAGAGGGGGAAATGAAAAAGAAATGAGAATGATGCAAGAAAATCATGAAAAAGTGCTAACATCTTGGTAAAATAGACCAAAAGAAATACTGAAGAATATAGCACTTTAAAAAATAGGTCAAATGGTAAAAGAGGCACAAAAATCCAGTGAAGAGAAGAACTCCATAACAAGTAGAATTGGCTAGAAAAGAAAATTACAAAAATTCACTGAAGAAAAGAATTCCTTAAAAAATAGAATTAGTCAAATGGAAAAAGAGGTACAAAAGCTCACTGAAGAAAATAATTCTGTAAAAGTAGAACTGGGCAAGTGAAAGCTAATGATTTCATGAGACTCTGGAAAAGAATAAAACAAAATCAAAAGAATAAAAAAAAAGAAGAACAAAATGTGAACTATCTCATTGGAAAAATAATTTGCCTAAAAAATCAATCACCTCCTGAAAAAAATCCCAAAATGAAAATTCCCAGGAATATTACAGACAAATTCCAGTGCTCCCAGGTCAAGAAGACAACATTGAAAGCAATCAGAAAGAAACAATTCAAAAAGCATGGAGTCACAATCACGTTAACAAAATATTTAGCAGCTTCTACATTAAAAGTATGGAGAACTTGAAATATGATATACTGGAGGGCAAAGCAGTTAGGATTACAACGAAGAATCACCTTCCTAGCAAAACTGAGTATAAGCCTTCAGGGAGAAAAATGGATATTCAATGAAATAGAGGATTTTCAAGCATTGCTGATGAAATGACCAGAGCTGAATAGAAAATTTGCATTTGAAACAGAAGACTAAAGAGAAGTATAAAAAGGTAAAGAGGAAAGAGAAATTGTAACGGATTCAATAAGGTTAAACGGTTTACATTCCTACATGGGAAGATGATACATATAATTCCTAAGAATTTTATCATTCATTATCATTATCATTATCATCATTAGAGTACACATAAACAGAAGGCATGAGTGGGAGGTGAATATGATGGAATGATATCTAAAAATATAAAATTAAGGGGTGAGAAAGAGGAATGCACTGGGAGAAGGGGAAAGGGAGAGGTAGACTGGGGTAAATTATCTCACACAAAAGAGGTGTAAAAAGCACTTTTACAGTGGAGATGAAGATGGAGGAGATGGGGAAGAGTCCTTGAACCTTACTTTAATTGGAATTGGTTTAAAGAGGGAATAACTCACAAGCTCAGTTAGGTATAGAAATCTATCTTACCCTACAAGAAAGCAGGAAAGGAAGGGGATAAAACAAGGGTGAGGGAACTGATAGAAGGGAGCGAATATTAGGGGAGGCAGTAGTCAGAAGCAAAACACTTTTGAGTATGGATAGAATTAAAGGAGAGAGAGAGAGAGAGAGAGAGAGAGAGAGAGAGAGAGAGAG
>NW_020954642.1:1633358-1710636 GCF_900497805.2 Vombatus ursinus
AGAGAGAGAGAGAGAGAGAGAGAGAGAGAGAGAGAGAGAGAGAGAGTAGGATAAATGGAGAAACATAGGATGGAGGGAAATAGTAATTGTAACTGAAAAAAAAGTCACAAGTTTCTCTTATAAAGGCATCATTTCTCAAATATATACAGAACTCAGTCAAATTTTAAGAATGCGTCATTTCCCAGTTGATGAAAGGTCAAAGAATGTGAACAAGCAGGTTTCAGGTGAAGTCATCAAAGCTATCTAAAGGCATATGAAAAAATGCTCTAAATCACGGTTGATTAGAAAAATGCAAATTAAAACAGCTCTGAGGTTTCACCCCACACTTATCAGATTGGCTTATACTACAGGAAAGGAAAATGACAAATGTTGGAGGGGATGTGGGAAAATTGTGACACCAAAACACTGTTGGTGAAGTTGTGAATGATTCAACCATTCCGGAGAGTAATTTGAAACTATGCCCAAAGTGATATAAAACTGTCTATACTCTTTGACCTATACCCTTTGATACTACTACTAGGTTTCTATCCTGAAGAGAAAAAGAAACAAAAAGGAAAAGAAAAAAAATATGTAGAAAATACTTATAACAACCCTTTTGTGTGGTGGCAAAGAATTGAAAATTGAGGGGATGCCAATCAATTAGGAATGGTTTGCTGATTGTGGGATATGATTATAATAGAATCCTATTATGCTATAAGGAATGATCAGCAGGATGGGCTCAGGAAAACCTAGAAAGACGTGCATGGACTGATACAAACTGATATGAACAGAACCAGGAGGACATTATATATAGTACCAGCAATATTGTTCAGTGATCAATTGTGAATGACTTAACTATTCTTGGTAATATAATGAATCAAGACAATTCTGAAAGACTTATGATGAAAAATGCTATCCACTTCCAGAGAAAGAGATGATGGAATTTGAATGCAAATTGAAGAGTACTTTTTTAAACTTTATTTTTCTTGGGTTTTTTTTTTTTTGGTCTGTTTTCTTTCACAATATGACTAATATGGAAATATATTTGCATAATTGCACATTTATAACCTATATCAAATTGCTTGCCTTCCCACTGAGGGGGGAAGAGGAGAGAATTTAGAACTCTGTAATTTTAAAGCAAATGTTAAAAATTGTTTTTGCAAGTAATTGGGAAAAATAAAATAAGAAATAAGCAAAAAAATAAAATATTGAGAGGAATGGCTTAAATTCTTAATATGAAATATCACATATAGAAATAAAGGAATGAAATTTTCCAAAATAAACTCTTCAACAAAGAAAAAAAAAGGCTTAGACACAGAGAAGGAATATGCATTTATAGAGCACCTACTATGTGCCAGGTTCCATGCTAAGGATTTTTATAAGTATCATCTCATTTGATCCTCACAACAGTCCTGAAAAGTAGATGCTGTTATTATCCCTATTTTGTAATTCAGGAGACTCAGACAAACCAGAGGTTAAACGACTTACCCAGGGTCACACATTTAATAAGTGTCTGAACTTGGATTTGAACTTAGTTCTTCCTGACTCTAGGTCCAACATTCTATCCATTGCTCCCTAGGGAACATAAGAAATAAATATGTCCAAGGCTCATGCCAAGAAATGTAACTGACAGCCCAGGTACCCTAGGACTTGACATCAGCTGATTTCCTCTGTATGCTTTCTACAACCTTGCTCTCTGCTTGATACACCTTCAATGTCCAGTTATAGTCATCACTGCCTGTGGCTTTGCACTTACTTGACATCATGGCTTAGGTTACTAGTCCATACTTTCAGAGAGAAATAGAGCCCACTCCCCAGATCTGGCAGAAGACCTGGCTCTCAGGCCCCTCAATTCTCAAGCAGGATCCTAGTTCCAGGTATCAGTCTTTAATTCCTCTCACCCATTCATTGAACTCTATCATATCTGGACACCTTTGCCAGCTCCTTCCTCATCTTTTAAACACTCAATGACTTCCCTTTTCCTGAGAAAAAGGCAGAAGCTCATTGTTTTTGTGAATTTCCTGACCCTTTTTCATATGCAAAGTAGGCTACTTAATTTTGCCTTGCACTCTTATACTTAAATAGAATTACACATTTGGATACATATCTTATCCTTACTCACTACATATTGTAGTCTCCTGGTTCTGAAATCATGATTTAATTATAATTGGATCTTAGCCAGGAACTAACACAATGTTCTGTAAATACTTCAAAGATAGTCAAAATCTTTGTTGTGAGTGCACCTACCATGCACTCAGATCATATAACCCCTCTATTCCTTACTACATGTAGTTCTGCAAAAATTTCCCTGGCTCCCCTCAAACTCTCCTATTGATTTATGACTTAGGGTGATGAGACTTTCAATAATTTACTGAGTTAGGATGATCTTTGGTTTATCAAAATGTTCAAATTCAAAATATTTTCCATTTTGAAAAGACCTCACAGAACATGAGCTCTCTTGGCATTACCAAAGAGAAACAAGCATCCCTACCACATTTTATGAGGCGTAGGAGGATGATTTTATAGACTGTTCATAAGAAACACTTTAACAAAAATTGACAGTGTGGTGTAGTGGAAAGCATCATGGATTTGGAAATAGGGGTCCTGGGTTCAAATCCCGAATCTTCCACTGATTAACTGCATAACTTTGGACAAGTCTGTTCATTTCTCTTTGGGGATCCTCATCTATAAAATTAGGCAGTCAGACTACATGATCTCTGTCACTTCCAGCTCTAATCAATCAACAGGCATTCATTTAGTGTCTATAATGTGTCAAACACTGGGATACATGATGAGGACATAAAGAAAAAAATGAACTAGCTTCCACACTAAACAAGCTTACATTTACTAACTGCTATGATCCTGTGAATGGGTATTGAATGTTGTAATATAAGACTGAATTCTGGAGTAAGGACGAAGTTATGTTTCACTAAGTGCAAGGCCACAGCTTCCAGGCTTTTTCTGATGGCTCACTTCTCACTAAGTTTTGTGTATATGGACACCTATATCTCCACACCATATAAGCATTAGCAGCTTCTCATAGAAAACTAGAAAAGGAAAGGAGTTCATAGCAACTGATATACATAATGGGTAGAGAAAGGATAATTCATGTCAGAAATATAGAGAACTAGAAAATCCATTGGATTTTTCTCAGTAAACATTTTTAAATGAAATTTAATTTCTTTTAATGAACAAAATTTATTTTCACTCTTTCCCATCCCCCTATTAAGAAAAGAAAAAATGTATATTAATAGTCAAGAAAAATAAACTTTCTACATTGGAAAAACCATGTGTTTTACATAGAAAAAAACCTCAGTGATCTAACCCAATCCCTTCATTTTCAAGGAAACTAAGCCTTAGGGATCAAAATTTATTTTTCTAATTGCATAAAAGTTGTAAGTAGCAAAATTGGAATTTGAGTCTAGATATTCTATCACTAAGTCCATTGTTCTTTACACCAAACCATTCCAAAAATGAATGAAGTTGAGGGGCATATAAAAAGTGTAGATATGGGCTACGCACAAAGGATTTATATATGTGTGTGTGTGTGTGTGTACATATGAATATATGCACAAACATACATATATGTATGTTTGTATATAGTGTGTATGAATATATGTATAAGTATGTGTGTGCATTAACATAATAATTTAATATGCATTTTACTGACTTTCTGTTTAATCCGACTTTGAGAAACCAGCCCATGGGATTCTCCATCAAATTTTCACTTAATCTGACTCATCTAGTTAGACATCCCTTGCAGTCTATTTCTATCACAGCATGTTGTTTCCCATATGCCTACTGCTCACTTGCCCAACCCACTATTATCTATATTGAGTTTTGAGTTCCTAGAGGTTATGAATCACTTCTAGGGAGCTCCATGAAAGCACAAGCAAAGGAGGCAGTAAGGTATAATGGAAGGGCATAGGCATGAGAGTCTGAGGTTTTACTTTGGCCTGTGGCACTAACTTGTGTGATCTGAGGCAAGTCACTTTCTCTCACTGGACCCTAGATTCTCCATCCATCAAAAGGGCAGAAGGGAGTATAGCTGATCAATAAGCTCCATTCCATTTCTAGTATCCTTTGTCTGAAATTTTGTGCAGGTTGTAAAGTTCCATGTTTTATAATCTAAGGTCCCAACTCTAAGGCCTTCCAACTCCTGTACTGTATGAATTTGGAATGAATTCTCATAACCACAAATCTATATTCTTTGAATTACTTTATACCTTTTTGTGTCAGTGAGATTGCGACAAGCATTAACCAAATAATGAACTTATTAGTAACCCCCACTCTGCTTTCATCTTTCATTTATTACATTTATTCATATTCCATTTTTAAATAAAACATTATTATGTTAACTAGGCTTCGTTGGCAGCATTGGGTCAGAAGGGTGTGAGGAGAGTGAAAAAGTGAAAAGAAGAGTAAAGGGTATATATGGTGCTGGGGAGGGAGGTTCTTTTGATCAAAATGTCCTATGTTCTACAGTAGAATTTTGGAGATAAATGAGTTTGGGAAATGAAGGCATTGTCACGAATTAGCTAGAGCACACCCGGATGTCTCAAATTACCTAAAGTCAGAGGTAAAAAAATTATGGAGAACACGTAGGCCCCACTCTCTGATTTGAAATACGTAGAAGCTTAGTCCCAGAGGGGAGAATTTATTGGCCCAAGGTTTAAAAAAAAAAGCCAATCAGGAGCCAATATGGGACTTAAACTTAGGTTTCCCAGCCAGATGGTAGTGTCTGATAGGCATGTCAAAATCAACTTGTACAACATGAAAGTGATTATTTTTCCCCCTAAACACACCCTTCTTTGTAACTTCTCTATTTGTGTCTAGCCCACAACCATTCCTCTAGTCACTCACATTTACTCTATTAGTTTCATCTTCCAAGTCTCCCTCAACCCACATATTCATTTAGTTGTTAAATCTTGTCATTTCTTACTCCTTAATATCTCTCATATTTGTCTCATTCTCTTCATTAACCCAGGCATCATTTTAATTCAGGATTTCATCATCTCTTCCATGAACTATTCCAATAGCCTACAAATTGGTGTCCCTGCCTTTAATCTCTTTTCTCTGCAATATACCTTCTTGGCCTTATATTTGTATCAATTCTTCACATATTTCAGTTATTAGGCAGTTATTATGTTAGGATATTTGCAATATTTTTTTTTCCTCAATCAATTCCTTTCTTTCTAATTCTAATTACATTTAGTTTGCTTTTGCAGGTTTTTTGGGCTATTGTTTTATTTTGGCTTTTGTAATAAAAATTATCCATTTCATCTTTTATTATGAATTTAATTCTTGTTTAGGTAAGAATTCTCTACCTAGGCATAATTTTCAAACATATTTAGCTATTTCCATACTTTGTCCTCTTTTTTTTTAATGATACTATGACCTTTCATACTTCTTATTTCACCATCTGGAGTCTATTGCGATGTATGCCATAAGATCTTGGCCTAAACGTAATTTCTGCTAGACTTTTATAATTTCCTCAATAGGGTTTTTGTGTGTGTGTGTGTGTGTGTGTGTGTGTGTGTGTGTGTGTGTGTGCATGTGTATGTGTGCGTGAAAATAGGGAGTCTTTACTCAAGTAATCAGTGCCCTTGGGTTTATCAAACATTATGTTATTGTATTCAATAGTTTCTGTGTCTTGTTTATGTGAATTTTAAAATCTTTGTATCTCAAGGATTCATTCTTGTAAACAACATCTTATTAGGTTCTATTTTCTAATCCACTCTGCTAACTGGAATTTAGTTCAATGCATTTCAATTCATGGTTTAATTGTTAACTCTGTTCTTTCTTTTATCATATTTTATTGTAATACTTCATCTCTGTGACTCCTTCCTCTATTCCCTTGCTTTTTATGAAAAATTTTTTTAAAAAGTTGATGAAAGAAAAGAGGTGGAAAGAAAACTAGTAACCTAAGATTGGAATAATCTGCTCTTGTTCTTTGTCCTTCCTCACTTTTCCCACTGCAAGAACTAAAGTGATGAGTCTTGTGCTTTTTCTCTTTTGTAATTAGCACTTTGTAATCTGCCCTACGTAGTTCAAACTTGTTTTACTTATAAACTTGTTTCTTTCTTAATTTGCCATCACTTTTAAACTCTTTTCCTTTCTCTTTCTACTCCTCTTCATCTAAACTTTCCTCTCTGTATCATTTTTCTTCTTTAAAAAAAATTACTGATAATCTTGTTTCTTACTTGATCACAGTTATTCCAAGCATTCTTTCCCCTCTCACTCCCCAAAAGTCATTCCATATGATAAATAATATAGAAAATAATTATATTATTATGGTATAGTATAATTATATAAATTAACAATATATGATATAATTATTATAATAACAAATAAATTAGCACAATTGGCCAATGCAGAAAAAGTCTGAAGGTCTGTGCAATGTATAACATCCGTGGACCTCCCACCTCTAAAATGAAGTAGGTTGACAGTGTCCTCTTCATTTCAGTTCTGCTTGATGTTTTAAATTTTGTTACAATTACTTCAATTTTGGGGGGTGTCATTGTTCTTTCCATTTACATTCTTATAGTTTCAGTGTATATTGTTTTCTTGGTTCTGTTTGCTTCACTGCATCCTTTCATGTAGATCTTCCCATACTTCTCTGT
This sequence comes from Vombatus ursinus, assembly GCF_900497805.2. NCBI lineage: Eukaryota > Metazoa > Chordata > Mammalia > Diprotodontia > Vombatidae > Vombatus > Vombatus ursinus. The sequence goes on from NW_020954642.1 coordinate 1,639,961, forward strand.
ATTCATGACACACAATATTTATAAAGCACAGTAATATTCCATATCATTTATGTACCACAATTTGTTTAACCATTCCTGAATTGATGAGTATCTACTTTATTTTCAGTTCTTAACTGTCAGGAAACATGCTGCTATAAATATTTTAGGAGTATATGTGGACTATTACTGATAATTTCTTTGGGGTATAACACCAGCAATTGAGATCCCAGTTCAATGAATATGTAAATTTTTGTCATTTTACTAACATAATTCCAAATTGTTTTCTAAAATGATTGAACCATCTCACAACTTCACCAACAGTTTATTAGCATGTCCATCATTCCATAACCCCACCAAAATTGACTGTTGCCTTTTTTTTTGTTTCATTTTTGCCAATTTGCGAATTATGAGGTGAAACCTCAGGATTGTTTTGATTTTAATTTCTCTTATTATTAATGATTTGGAGCATTATTTCATATGGTTTTGAATACACTGTAATTTTCTTTTGAGAATTGTTTGTTCATATCCTTTGACCACTTATCTACACACACACACACACACACACACACACACACACATAATTATTATAATAGCAAATAAATTAGCACAATTGGCCAATGCAGAAAAAGTCTGAAGGTGTATGCAGTGTATGACATCTGTGGACTTGACAGGTGAAAAAATGTCTGGGAAAACTGGAAAACAGTTGGCAAAAAATTAGATTTAGACAGTGCCTCAAACCATATTCCACAAAACACTTTAAATGGATTCACAACCTTAATATTAAAGATCATAATATATAGTAGATATTATACCACCCCCCAACCCAGGTAAGTTATCTTTTTTTATTGATCAGGTTTCTACTTTATCAAACAATGGGTTATTGAGTTTTATTGTTTGTTTTTCTTCCTTATCTACTCAGTTCCCCTGATTTATATCTCTGTTTTAAACTAATGTCAGAGTAGTTCTGATGGCTGCTGTTTTATAATATATTCTGAGTTTTGGAAATGCTAGTCCCTCTCCATCCCTACTCTTCATCATTTCCTTTGTTTTACCAAATGAGTTTTTTTCCTTATTATTTTATCAAGTTCTATATAGTATCTCTTTGGTAATTCGACTGATAATAAAGGTAATTAATACCCCTTGTTAATGAAGGTATAACTTAGTTTTGGTAGTATTAGTATTTATGTTATATTGGCATGGAGTAACATGAACATTGAATATTCTGCTAGATATTTAAGTTGTCCTTCAACTCTTCATAATTGAGTCTATGTAAGTCCTTGTTTGTGCTTTGATAGGTTAATCACCCAATATTTTATGCATTTGTAGTTATTTGGAATGGGTTTTACCCTTCTATTATAGCCTCTTGTGTTTGTTTTTGTTATATAGAAAGGCTATTGATCTTTAAGGATCAATAAGGATTGTAACTTGCTACTTTGCTGAATTTGTTATTATTTGTTTTGTTATTATTTAAATTAACTAATATTTAATTTAATTAATATTATTAATTGTTTTGATAGTATCTCTGCTGATTCCCTAGGATTTTCCAGGGAAATGAACATATCATAAGCAAATGGGGATAGTTTTATCTCCTATTTACCTATCTTTATTCCTTAATTCATTTTTCTTGTCTTACTGCTTATTAGCATTTCCAGAATTATATCAAACAACAGTAGAGAGTGTGTATGTAGTCTCTTCACTCCAGTATTTATTTGGAAAAAGTTCTAGTGAATATGCATTGTATATAATACTTGCTTTGTTTTAAGAGAAATGTTTTTATGGTACTAAATAAAAGGTCCCTCTTGGCTTATACCTTGTAGAAAAGTCAGGGAGACACGATTTAAGTCCAGTCTCAGACACTTACTACCTGTGTGACCATAGCCAAGTCATTTGACCTTTTCTCAGCCTCAACGTCCTCAACTGTTAAATTGGGTAATAACACTCACCGACCAGCATTGTTGTAAGGATCAAATGAGATCATATTTGTAAAGCACTTGGCACAGTGCCTGGTACAGAGTAAGCATCATATAAATGTTAGCTATTATCATTCTCCTCCCAACAACTCTGTGAGGTGGTTGCTATTCTTATTCTCATTTTACAGTTAAGGAAAATGAGGCAAACAGAAGTTAAGTGACTTGTATATTATCACACACCTAATAAGTGTCTGATGCCAGATTGGAACTTGGATCTTCCTGATTCCATACCCAATACTGTCCATCTAGTTAGGAATCACAGATGATGATTTAGCAAAGATCACTGAAATATGGTCCAGAAGGCAAGAAAAGAAATAAGAAAGAACAATTAATGCATGGTCAGTAATGTCATGTTGCTATGAAGTCAAGATGGATGAGGACTGAGAACAGGACATAAAAATTGACAACTAAGAGATCATTGCTAACTTTGGAGACAATAGTTTTAGTCTAGTGTTGAGGTCAGAAGTTAAGTAGCCATGGTTTGAGAACAAAGGTTGAACACACACACACACACACACACAGAGTTTAGTGTAGAAATTCATTAAAATCATTTAGTGGGGGCTGAGCAATGTGTTCAACATATGAGTAGACATTTTTTTTCTGATCTTCCCACTCTTTCAAACCTCTCCAAAGTAGAAATTATATGCCTATAGAATTCAGCTGTCTACTTACTCTAGGACTCTCAGAATCCCAAATGCAAAAATTCCATGAACTGACATTTACCAACCCTGAGTTCAGTCAGCACCACTCCCCCACCTCCCATGCTGCTGAAGTATATACTAGTGTGTGTATCACTGGTAAGGGCTGACAGAGATATTGGGGGGAGGAACTATTTCCCTAAAACACAGAGACCTTACCCAGTACTTTGCACAATGCCTGGTACATAGGAGACACAATAGTTATTGACTGAATGAATGACTGACCCCTGACACTATGGAATTAATTTAGCCTACTAGAATCCATATTTCCTGGTATAATTTAATAGTAGAGAATAATTCCTATAGGCAGAAGGGGAGGTTCCCTTAAAGATAAGCAAATATTTCTTTAGCCCTAGTGTCTCTTTTGAGTTCCAGTTCCTCATAACAAATTGAATTATGGCAATTTTGTGTTAGCTACCCCATAGGAATCTCAACTCAAAATGTCCTAAACATAACTCATTATCTTTTCCCTCTCACTCCTTCCCCATTGCTCCCCCAAATCTCATCCTTCTGAATTGCCTTTTTCTGCCTGAGGTACCATAATGCTCCCCATTTCTAGGGGTACAGCCCCAGTGTCATCTTTGACTCCCCAATCTCACTCACCTACATGTCCAGCCAGCTACCCAATCTTGTCCTTTCTACCTTCATAGAAGTTCTCACCTTCATCTCTTTCTCTCTATTTACAAAGCCCCCACCATCCCTTTCAGGCCCTTATACTCTCTTGAGTAGATCATGGCAGTAACCACCTAACTGGTCCCCTTACTTCAGTACCATCCTTCTCCAATATAATTGCCAATTTCATTTTTCTAAAGTATAGGCTTGGCCATATCATCCCCTCAGTCTACCAATTCCATTGGCTGCCTATCAATCAAATGTGGACTTCTCTGTTTGGTAATCAAATCTCCTCACAACCTGGCCCTGACCTATCTTCCAAACCTTGTTATATACATAATAATTAGTTAAAAAGGTCTTCCTTCCACTCTCCATACACGACATTCTATCTTCTTTCACTCTATCTTTGCACTAGTTGTCCTCCATGCCTAGAATATTCTCTCTCTTCACCTCTGCCTCTTTCAGTCACTAGTTTCCTTCAAAGCTTAGTTTACACAGCTTGGTTGATATCCCTAAGTGATAATCCCTTCCCTTCAAATTACCTTGTATAAACTTACATATATACATATAACATATATATGCATATACATAAGTTGTTCATTCTAGCTACATTGTAAGCTATACATGTATACATGCATCCATACATATATATACATATATGTGTGTATATATGTGTATGCAATTATGTATGTGTATATATATATTTTATTTTTATACCTGTAGTATTATATACCTGTAGTATGTAACAGAGTTCAATACATAGTAGATGCTTAATGAATGCTTCTAGATGGATTGATTAATAGATGTAGCATTAAAAATATGAAGCAAGTCAGGGTCTAAGTCAGGCAAACATTCCAATAAAAGCATTTTAAAATATATATGTATTAGTTCTTTTCACATGCTAGGACCTTAATAAATGTATAGCAATATATTTGTTATTTATAATTATTTCTACCACTCAGGGGTGCTTCTGCTTTCCCAATGAAAATAGCCAAATTACGATTTGATCTGACCCATTGAGCAGGTGGAAGACAGTAGTTTACACATGAAGTTAAGTAAGGGGTCTCAGGTTTTTTTTTTTCCTTCTCTAATGAGAGTGGGTTGAGTCACATAATCCCCAAGACCACTTCTAGCTCTGACATTCTGGGATTCTAAGGTCCCAGGATACAGCTGGAAATTCACATCCCCTGAATCCTAGGTTGGCAGTGCTGCCTATCCATGTTCAATGTGTGATTAAACAGCCACCACCTGCTACTTGCAGAGCTCTGGATGGCTAAACAGCATCACATGGATTTAGTCTGTCTATCCTGCCAATGTGCATGCTGGAACAGGCTGGTATTATCATCCATTTTGCAAATAGCAACATCAAAATGAGTATTACTAACCTAGATTTCCGATGTGGGGAACTTGATCTCAGAGTTACAGGACTAAAGGCCAAGCTGAAATGTCTTTCTAAATACACATCAGCATTATTGATACTCATTTCTATCTAGTGCCTTGCTTTTTTTTTAAACTACTTCCTAATTGTTATCCAATTTCATCCATACAATACTTCCATGAAGTAAAGTTATTGGATCCATATCATCCTCACTTTACTGATTTGGGAACTGAGGCACTGAGAGGTAAATTCTCTTGCCTTATCTTGCAAGAGTCAGAAATAAGATTCAAACCTCCATCTGCTGATTCCATGTCCAATTTTCTCTCTGTGGCACCAGCTTTTGTTTTCTGCCTTCCTCCCGAGAAAGAATACCCTTTCAGATGCACTGACTTTTTATTTAATCTCCATGGGTTACCATGGCATTACTATCATTATTATCAACATCATGAACATCATGAGGAAGGGCATTTCAGAAGAAATGTATTAACACTGGGAAGTGGGATGGAGGGAACTAGAAAGGTCTCCAGTAGAAGGTGAGATCTGAGCTGAACTTAAAGGAAGTCAGGAAACAGTGGTGAAATGACAGATCATTTAAGCAATGGGGACTTCCAGAAGAAAGGTACTAAGGAGGAAAATGGACTGCCCTGTGCTAACGACAATAAGAAGCTCTACTTGCCTACACTAACAGTCTGTGTTCTGTTAGCACTAATAATATTCAATGTACTAACCACTTTTGTCTTGAGGTGTCATTTAAATCCAGCAAAATACAATTCCATAGAATCTTATAATTGCAGATTTTTCTCCCCTGTCTGGAATGAGGCTATCATGATTAGGGACAGGGTTTGACCTAATGTAACTGAAAAAAAATGTATTTATGTATTGAAACTCTTGCTTAAGAAGAGCCCAATTACAGTATATTACCAAGAACTATTTGTCAATGTTTAATATTATCTTCATTTAAATCTACAAAAGTAATTTCTGTGTAGTGAAGCTATTAAGAAAAAAATGAAACACTAGGGGGAGATCACATTTAGGTAGATGTTCATTAAGTGGCTATGGAAATATTTTGTTTCTCCAGGAAAAAAAAGAAAAATTAATCACAATACAGTATTACCTGAATAATAGGGTCATTAGGTTAAAAAAAGAAAGTGTCTCTCAATTTGCTAACAGGTTCAATAAAAAGGCCCAGGAAATCATTAGCTGAGTCACCTATCCCTGAGTTTTCCTCTGCAGTGATTGAAACACAGAATTGAAGTAATAGAGAGAAACCCTGACTCAATTGTTCTCTCTACTCCAACAACTCTTTTTATCTGTTTGGAAGAACCCCTAAAATACTTTCTCAGGAAAGTGGCAGGAAACTTCTCCATTTGTATTCAGTTAATGCCTTCCAGACAAATGATCCTAATTTCTAAACCAAACAATGAATTTTCAGCCCTAGTTCTTGGGAGAGAGAAAAATGAGAGAGAGAGAGAGAGAGAGAGAGAGAGAGAGAGAGAGAGAGAGAGAGAGAGAGAAGAAAGAGAGAGAGAGAGAAAGAGAGAGAGAGAGAGAGAGTTCTAAAATTCAGGATTGTTTCTTTTATCAATGCTTATAAAGGATCTGTAATACCCATTTCTCAGAAGGAGAACATAATAAGCATTTAGTAAGTGTTTAATATGTACCAAGCACCATGCTAAGTAAGTGCTTTACAAATATTACCACATCTGGTCCTTATAAGAACCTTAGGAGGCAGGTGCTATTGATATCTCAGTTTTACAGATGAGGAAACTGAGAAAGAAAGACATCAAAAAATGTTTGCCTAAGGTCACACAATGAGTATCTGAGTTTGGATTTACACTCTGGTCTTCCTGACTCAAGTCTGCATTTCATTCACTGTATCACATAGCTACCTCTATTGATAGATCCCTGAGGAGTGGGGGGGGGTGGAATCTTAAAATCTTGTGTTATTTTAAGGACTGAGATATCCTTGTATTTCATAGAACTTAGAACTAAAATAAAGATCTTAGACATCATTGTACATCATGTTTTAGAGTTTGAAAATCCCTCAGAAACCTTCTAGTCCACCCCCCTCATTATTTATGAGGGAATTGAGTTAAAGTAAATTCTCATTGTCACAGAGATAGACAAAAAACAAAAACTTGAATTTAAAAATAAGCCCTTGGATTCCAAAGGGAAGGGGCTGTTCACTACATTAGAGGTATCAAACACCCAGCTTGTGTAGCATTGGGGACAACACTCCTAGTCATTGGAAACCACATTAAAATATGATTGAGAAATATTTAACAAAATAAATAATAATAGAGTAAAACATAGATAATGTTGATATGTGGTTTTCTAAGTCAATCTGTGGGGTCTTTATGTATGGTTTAGTAGCTCCCTGTTTCTATTTGAGTTTGATACCATTGCATTGAATCACACTAAATAATTTCTATTAATCTACTTCTTTCAAAGTTGAGAGCCTTCATTTCTTCCAGGATGTTGTAGGGTTGTTGCATTAAGATGAAGGGATGAACAGGGCTGTTCTTTTAAATATTTCCCTCAAAACTCCCAGTGAATTTCATTATACTTTTGACTCTTGCTGAACAGCTTATCTTAGTTATCTGCTCACAGCACACAGTTGACTTCCTTTGAACTTAAAGGCGAGGTATCAGGATGTGGTTGAAAGACCAGAGTCAGGAGAATTGGGGTCAAATTCTAGTTCACACACTTACTAGAGGTGTGACAATGAATCCTTAATTTCTACCACTTTTACTCCAAAAAGATCAAAGCAAAATGGAAAGCACCTATCTGTATAAAAATGTTTGCAGCAGTTCTTTTTGTGGTAGCAAAGAATTAGAATTTGAGAGGGTGCCCATCAATTAGGGAAGGGCTGATCAAACTGTGGTATATGATTGCAATGGAATACTATTGTTCTATAAGAAATGACAAGGGGGATGGTTTCAGAAAAAAAATCATGGGAAGATTTATATCAACTGACACAAAGTAAAGTGAACAGAACGAGAAGATCACTGTACAGAGTAATAGAAAAAATTAATTATGACTAATGGTGAAAGACAGCTACTCTGATTAATATAATGATTAAAAAGAAATCCAAAAGACTGTCAACAGTCAATCAAAACTTCAGGACACTTGATGAAATTTGCTAACCATCACCTCCAAGAAGAGAATTCTGAATGCAAAATGAAGTATAATTTTCTCACTTTATTTTTCTTGTGTGTGTGTGACATGGCTAATATAAAAACATGTTTTACATGATTTCACATGTAGAATTGATATCACAATGCTTGCATTCTCAGTTGGTGAAGAGACACTGGAGGGAGGGAGAGAATTTGGAGTACAAAATTTTATTTTAAAAATGTAAAAAAAAATAAAAAGAAATTATAAAGGGAAAACATTAATTGGAAAATATTTCACAAAATAAATAAAAAGAAAAAAGAAGATTAAAAAGAAAGCAAGTGTGTCAATTATATATATGAGCATTAAGAACATTTGTGCAGACTTCCAGGAGCCAAGATGGTGGAGTAAGCAGTAAATTTCTGAAACTCTCCCATATTCACCCACAAAGAACCACAAAATAGCACCCTAAAACAAATCCTAGAACTGCAGAACCAGCAAAAAGATGGAGTGAAAAAATATTTTAGCACAAGAAATTTGGAAGATCTGCAGGAAAGGTCTGTCTCACTCAGGTAAAAGAGGAAGACAGTCCAGGACAGGAAGCATCCCACCAAGTCAGCAGCAAGCCCCACCTCAGCAAATCAGCAGAATATCCTGAGCCCCAGTATGGTGGAGGAGGTCACATAGACAGGGAAATGGGTGGACCCCAATTGTGAGAACCATGTGTTTCAGCATAGCCCTGGGCAAATGGGCAACCTCCAGTGGCCAGACCTCCACATGCTTCGGTGTAGCCCTGGGAAAACATAGAAACACCCCACTGACCTCAGCTTATGCTAGACACCAGGACTAGGATCCTGCTCAACACCAGCTAAGCTGCCAGATCCCTATGGCCTCCAGCAGTGCCAGCCACTCCCCACACCAACCCCTCAGTACAGCATGATACACAAGGGTTCCCTGTGGGCACTAGTGCAGCACCAGGTAAACAGCCAGGTCCTACAGCCTTTGGCACAAGAAGCCTGAGATAGTACCCCTTCTACCCCAGGAGCAGAGCTCAAATTTAAAAGAAAGGAAACCCCCTTCCCCCCAAAAAAAAGATGTTTGGCCATAAACTCTTCCCTTATTCATATATCTGACAGATACATTTTTTCGACATTCCTGTAATTTACTTATGATATCACCCTTTATGTCTAAATCGTTTATCCGTTTTGACCTTTTCTTGATTTACAGTCTGAAATATTGGTCTAGGTGTACTTTCTGGCAAATTGTTTTCCATTTTTCCAAGCAATTTTTTGTCTAATGTAGAATTCTTGCTCCCAAAGCTTAGATTTCTGGGTTTATCAAATACTAGATTACTACGGTCATTTACTACTGTGTGTTGTATACCTAATCTATTCCACTTACCTACTACTCTATTTCATAGCCAGTACCAGATTGTTACAAAGATTACCACTATGTCATATAGTTTGAAATCTGGGACTGCTACGTTTTTGTTTGTTTGTTTGTTTGTTTGTTTGTTTGTTTGTTCCCCATTGATTTTCTTGATTTTCTTGATTTTTTGTTCTTCCAGATTAATTTTGTTATTATTTTTCTCTAGCACTATAAAATAATTCCTTGGTAGTTTGATTGGTATGACATTGAATAAGTAAATTAACTTATCAATATTGCCATTTTTTAATATTGGTTCCGCCTACCCATGAGCAATGATAATTCTCTAATTGTTTAGATTTGTGTTTATTTGTGTGAAAAATATTTTATAATTAAGTTCCTGGGTTTGGCTTGGTGGGTAGATGCCCAAGTATTTTATGTTGTCTGTATTTATTTTAAATGAATTTGTTTCTTTCTATCTCTTCCTTCTGGGTTTTGTTGGTAGTATATAAAAATGATGTTTATTTATATGGGTTTATTTTATCATCTGCAATTTTACTAAATTTTTAATCATTTCAAATATTTTAGTTGATTTTCTAGGGCTCTCTAAGTTTACCATCATATCCTCTGCAAAAAATGAAAGTTTATTTCCTTATTGCCTATTTTTATTTCTTCAATTTATTTTCCTTGTCTTATTGCTATAGCTAACATTTCTAGTATGAAATTGAATAATAGTGATGATAATGGATATCGTTGCTTCACCTCTGATCTTATTGGGAAGGCTTCAAGTTTATCCCTGTTACAGATAATGTTTGCTCTTGGTTTTAGGTATGTACTACTCATCATTTTAAGAAAGGCTCCATTGATTCTTATACTCTCTAGTGTTTTTAATAGAAGTGGCTGTTCTATTTTGTCCAAGGCTTTTTCTGCATCTATTGATGTAATTGTATGGTTTCTGTTGGTTTTCTTATTGATATGATTGAATGATATACTGAGAGTTTTCCTTATATTGAACACAGCCCTGCATTCCTGGTATTAATCCCACTTGGTAATAGTGTGTAGTCTTTGTGATATGTTGCTATATTCTCCTTGTTAGTATTTTATTTAATTTTTTATTGATAGTCATTAATTAAATTTGTCTATAGTTTTCATTCTCTGTTTTTTGTTCTCCCTTGTTTAGGTATCAAAATCAAATTTGTTTCATAAAAGAAATTTGGTAGGACCCCCTTCTTGACCTATTTTTTTTCCCAAATAGTTTATGTATTACTGGGATTAATCATTTCTTAAATGTTTGGTAGAATTCACTTGCAAATCCTCCTGGTCCTGGGGATTTTTTCCCCCTTGGGAAGTTCATTGAAGCTATATCCTTTTTTCTCCCTAAGTTAAGCTTATTTACATATTCTATTTCTTCTGTTAATCTGGGTAGTTCATATTTCTGTAAATATCTACACATTACACTTACATTGTCAGCTTTATTGGCATGTAATTGGGCAAAACAACTTGTAATAATTATTTTAATTTCCTCTTCATTGGTGGTACATTCACTCTTTTGATTTTCAATACTAATAATGTTGTTTTTCTTCATTTTTTAAACCAGAAACCATTGTACAAATATTAGTCATTAGTTTGTTCATTTCCATTATTCTTGCTGAACTATGTGCTCCCAGAATGTATCAGATATGGGGATTAGACACAGTGGTTCCAAGGGCTCCAAGGTCTCTTTAACCTCTACATCCTATGATCCTAGAATCCTAAGAATGAAATAGACATATTTGAAACAAAGGTACCACACAATCAATATTCAATAGTTAGTTTTTTTTAAGTAATCTAGACTAAGTACCTTAAAATAAATCATCTCCTTCAGACTCTTACTTTTAGGCAAGTAATATGCTATGGTTTTAATCTTTAGGGATAAAACAATTGAGTCCTAGAGATAATAAGTGACTTGTGCAAATTGAAATAAGTCAAAGCTGGGAGCAGATCAACAATCTCCTAGCCCAGAGCTCTTCCAACAGAAATAGCTTACTACAATGGATACAGTCGTTACTTGGAGTAAGAAAGAATTTGATCAAAATTCTGCCTGTGACAGTAGCTATGTAACTATGGGCAAATAACTTAATTTGTCTTAATCAGTAAGCATTTATTAAATATCTACCATATTCCAGGCATTGATCTAAGCACCGGGGCTACAGAAACAGGTAACAGTCCCTGCCTTCAGGGAGCTCATTGTCCACTAGGAGAGTCAAGATGAAAAAAAAAAAAAAGGACAAACAAGCTATATACAGAATAAATAGGAACTAATTAGTAGAGAGGGGGCACTAAAATTAAGAGGGTCTGGGAATGGCTTCCAGTAAGAGATAGGATTTTAGTTGGGACTAATGGAAGCCAGCAAAGACAGCAGGCAAAGACCAGGGGAGAGCAGTCTTTGTATGGGAGACAGATAGAGAAAATGCCTAGAGTGAAAAAAATGGAGTATCTTGTTTGTGGAACAGCAAGTAGTTCAGTGTCAATGGATCTAAGAATACATGGCAAAAAGTAAGGTAAGGTAGACCAAGGTAAAAGGTGATTAAGTTATGAAGGGCTTTAAACACCAAATACAACATATTGTATTTAATCTCAGTGGCTATAGGGAGGTCCTGACATTTTTTGAATAAGTAGATGACATGGTAAGACCTGAACTTTAGGAAAATCACTTTGGTGACTGAATAGCAGATGGCTTGAATTAGAGACCAATATAGTGTAATCAGACCCACCAATAGGCTATTGCTATAGTCCAGACATAAGGTGATGAGGGCCTTTACTAGACAGATGGCAGAGAAGAGTGTGTATTCTAGAGTTTCTGCAAAGGTGAAATCAGAAGGCCTTGGCAACAGATTGAATATGGAGGGTGAGAGATAGTGAGAAGTTTAGGATGATTCATAGGTTTCAAGTCGGAGGGGCTGGGAGGAGAGTGTTGCCCTCTAGAGTAATAGGGATGGTAGGAGGTAGGGATCATTTAAGAAAAAAGATAATGAGTTCTGTTTTGGACAAATTGAATTTAAGATGTCTACTGGACATCTAGTTCAAGATGTCTGAAAGGCAGTCAAAGATGCAAATTTGAAACTAATCAGAGACATGGGAAAGGATATGTATATTCGATAATAATCATCATAGAGAGAACAATTAAATCCATTAGACGTTAAGAGATCACCAAGTGGATTAATATAAAAGAAGAAAATGTCCTAGCAGAGAATTCTGAGGGACATGTACAGGTAGAGAACAAAATCGCTAGCAGCTGTAGAAGTTTCCACATTTCTCAACCCACAAACACCAAAGACAACTTAGACGGTCAATAGGAAAGGTCTATTGGACCTTGGGGTGAGAGGAGCTTGGTCTAGCCCCAGTCCTGGCACAGTCCCAGGGTTGTGACTATTTCTGGAGCTCTGTTCACACAGACGATAAGGGGATTGAGCAACTGATCAGAGGGATCTGTTGGTTGGTGCTGAAGCAGGATTCTCTTGCTGTGCCCGTGCTTGGATCTGGGTCACAGTTCTGGGTGGTGGTCTTGGGGCAAGGAGGAGCGCTGGCATGTTGGAACTTGTGGTGGTGGTAGAGAGGGAATCCTCCTCTCAGTTCCAAGGAAGAAAAGAGTGTTTATGGTCACTCATAGACCAGAGCACAGGCCAGGAAAGGAATAAATACCTCACCTTTGATCATACCACCTTGGAAGAATGTAAAATTTTTAGGTCCCTAGAAGTATCATTGAAAACAGCTGCTCAAAACCCCTGAAGCTTGGGACAGTACATTCCCCACACTGGAAGCAGACCCCTACCTTAACAAAGAGTTTAAAACTCAAGTAATTGGCTGACATCAAGAGCAAACAGCGCAAAAAGAATCAGACCATAGAATCTTTCTTTGGTGACAAAAAAGATCAAAACATACAACCAGAAGAAGACCACAAAGTCAAAGCTCCTACATCCAAAGTCTCCAAGAAAAATATGATTCAGCCCCAGGCCATGGAAGAGCTCACTCAGAATGGATTTTGAGAAGCAAGTAGGAGAAGTAGAGGAAAAACAGGGAAGAGGAATGAGAGTGATGCAAGAAAATCATGAAAAACAAGTCAACAGCTTGCTAAAGGAAACCCCCCCCCCAAAAATGAAGAAAATAACACCTTAAAAAATAGACTAATGCATATGGCAAAAGACGTTCCAAAAGCCAATAAGGAGAAGAATGCCCTAAAAAGCAGAATTGGCCAAATGGAAAAAGAAGTCCAAAAGTTCACTGAAGAAAATACTTCCTTAGAAATTAGAATGGAGCAAATGGAAGCTAGTGACTTTATGAGAAATCAAGACTTTGTAAAACAAAATCAAAAGAATGAAAAAAAAATAGAAGAAAATGTGAAATATCTCATTGAAAAAACAACTGACCTGGAAAATAGATCCAGGAGAGATAAATTTAAAATTATTGGACTACCTGAAAGCCATGATAAAAAAAAAAGAGCCTAGACATCATCTTTCAAAAAATTATCAAGGAAAACTGTCCTGATATTCTAGAATCAGAGGGTAAAATAGAAATGGAAAGTATCCATCGATCACCTCCTCAAAAAGATCCCCAAAGGAAAACTCCTAGGAACATTATAACCAAATTCCAGAGTTCCCAGGTCAAGAAGAAAATAATACAAGCAGCCAGAAATAAACAATTCAAGTATTTTGGAAACACAATCAGGATAACACAAGATTTAGCAGCTTCTACATTAAGGGATTGGAGGGATTGGAATATAATGTTCTGGAGGTCAAATGAACTAAGATTACAACCAAGAATCACTTATCCAACAAAACTGAGTATAATCCTTCAGAGTTAAGAAATGGCTATTCTATGAAATAGAGGACTTTCAAGCATTCTTGATGAAAAGACCAGAGCTGAATAGAAAATTTGGCTTTCAAATACAAGACTCAAGAGAAACCTGAAAATGTAAACAGGAAAGAGAAATCATAAAAGACTTTTATTAAAGTTGAACTGTTACATTCCTACATGGAAAGATGACATTTGTAATTCGTGAGACCTTTCTCAGTGTTAGGGTAGTTGGAGGGAATATATATGGACAGAGGACACAGGTTGAGTTGAATATGAAGGGATGATATCTAAAAATAAAGTTAAGGGGTGAGAGAGGAGTATAACTGGGAGAAGGAGAAATGGACAGGTAGAATGGGGTAAATTATCTCACATAAAACAGACATAAAAAAGCTTTTACAGTGGAGGGGAAGTGGGGAATGGTGAGAGGGAATGAGTGAATCTTACTCTTATTGGATTTGACTTAAGGAGGGAATAACATACACACTCAATTGGGTATGGAAATCTATCTTGCCCTTCAGGAAAATAGGGAGGATGGTGATAAGGGAGGGGGGATGATAGAAGGGAGGGCAGAATGGGGGAGAGGGTAATCAGAAGCAAACACTTTTGAGGAAGCACAGGGTCAAAGGAAAGAACAGAATAAACAGGGGAGGTGGGATAAGATGAAGGGAAATATAGTTAGTTTTTCACAACATGACTTTATGGAAGTGTTTTGCATGACTACACATGTATAACCTGTATCTAGTTGCTTACCTTCTCAATGAGGATGTATGGGGAGGGAGGAAGGGAGAAAATTTAGAACCCAAAGTTTTAAAAACAAATGTTAATAATTGTTTTTAAATGCAACTGAGAAATAAGATATACAGGCAATGGGGTATAGAAATCTATCCTGCCCTACACAAAAATAGAAGGGGGAGGGGATAAGATGGGGATAATAGAAGGGAGGGCAGATTGGGGGAAGGAGTATTCAGAATTCACTCAGTCTTGGGGTAGGGGTAGGGGAGAAATGGGGAGAAAATTTGGAATTCAAAATCTTTTAGAAGTGAATGTTGAAAACTAAAAATAAACAAATTAATTTTTAAAAAGAAGTGATTGGTAACTTTTGAGAGAGCATTTTCTTTGAAATAATGATCTCAGAAGCCAATTGTCAGAGAGTGAGAGGAGAAAAAGTGAAAAAAACCTCTTGTAGATGACCTTTTCAGTGAGTTTAGTCATGGAGGGCAGAAGACATACAGTATGTCAATTAGCTGGGATGGAAGGATCAAGTGAGGAATTTTTGAGGATGGAAGAGGCATAGATATGTGTGTGAGCAGTAGAGAAGGAACCATTAGAAAGAGAGAGATTGAAAATAAATGACAAAGAAGGGACAATTCATTGGAGAAGATAAAATAAAATGGGATCATTTGAGCAAGCAGTGAAATTAGTTTTTGTAAAGGGTAACGCCACCTCAGCATTTGAAATGAAGGTGATGGAGGGGATAGTAGAAGACATATGAGTGACAGATGAGGAAGAGGAGACAAGAGAGCTCACAGTGAATTGCCTCAATATTTTCTGGTAAATATGAGGCAAGGTTTTGAGCTGATAGCAGAAGGGCAAGGAAACCAAAAGGAGATTTGAGGTAGGATACAAAGGTTTGGAAGAATCATTTTAGAGAGTGGGATAATAAGTAATGACAAAAGTATTATAGGAATGCCAAGCACCAGTTAAAGCCCAACTGATGTTGATAACAAATTTTAGTGAGCCTAGTCAGAATAGTTGTGTGATTTTCTCCACTTTCATTCAGCAGTATGTGTACAGGAGAGAATATAGCTGATGGTGGGAATCAATCAAGGCTAAAGTTTGGCAGGCCACCGTCAACAAAATGATGAATGATAGGGACTCTAGAGTAAAGGTAAGTGAAGAGTTGAATGGGTTCATAAAATGGTCAAGATGGAGAAAAGAGGAGAGAATGGCTAGTTCAGGGGAGATGATCTGGGAGAGAAACAACAGTTCAAGGGATGGGAGGTCCAATGGTGTAGATGAAGAGTAGTGTTTGGTAAGAGAAGGCAGGGGGAGAGGCAGAAAGCCAATAAATTGTGGTCTTATAAGTGTATTTTGCAGTTCCTGAACATGGAGGTAGCACATCTGTGAGTGATGGTGAGATCAAAGGTATGAACATTTTTTATGTGTGGCTGAGGTTGGGTAGATAAGTAGGTCATGGAGAGTGAGAAGTTGAAAGATTGAGTGGTTAATGGGTTTGAAGAAGAGTCAATATGTATGTTAAAGTTCCCTGGTATAAGGTAAGAGTTGGGGAAGAGAGAAAAAAAATTGAACCATGTACTGAACTCATTGAGGAAGGAAAGGGAGTGTCTTAGAAGGCTGTAGATACCAGATACCAAGATTTCGATTGGGTGGCAGATTGAATAGCATGAACCTCAAAGGGAGTGATGGAGATAGGGGGACACTCTGGAGGTTGTGCTGGGGAGCAAAGAATATTCTAACTCCTTTGGCTCACCACTAAACCAAGAAGAATGAGTAAAGTTTCAGCCAACACTGGAAAGTGTAGTCAAGGAGGGTATGTCATCAATGGGAAGTCAGATTTCAATATTATATGGAAGATGGAAAGAGCAGGAAAGGACAAGATTGAGGAAGAATGCAAGTTTGTTGCCTATGTTCGGGTAGATGAAAGTCACAGGCCTACCCCAGACCCTTGCTGCCTTCTCTCAGGAAATATGCACAAAAAGAGATGAAATATGGAGAGGGGAAATGAGAGGAAATTCAACTTCTTCATTTTTTAAATGAAGACAATAATACCTGTAGTTTCCACCTCGGGGCTGTTATGAGACTATATAAAGCAGTTATTACACAATTAATTACCATTATTATTTATTTACAAATGAGATATTTGTAAAGTGCTTGGCATAGTACCTGGTATATAGCAGATGCTTAATAAATTCTTCTTTCTTTCCTCTTCCTTTCTCCATGTAATTAGTCCCATTAGGCTATGAGCTTCTTGAGAGCAGGGACTATTTGCCTTTCTCTATATCCTCAGTATTCAACACAGTGCTTAGCACATTATAGGTGCTCAATAAATGTTTATCAGCTGACTCACCATGTGTTGATTCAATTTGTGGTAAGTAGAGCATAATGGGGCAATTTGGGTTCAAATCCTAAATGTGTTATTTACTATCTCTAATGTCCTACATGAGTCATTTCCTCTTTCACTATCAGTTTCCTTATCTGTAAAATAGAATAAATGTTCCCCAAGTCTCCTCTCAGCTACGAATACTATTAATTCATTTTCAGTAAGTGAATTTCTTAGTGATCATATTGCCTTTAAATAGTGATTCCAGAATATGCCCTCTAATGCTGAAGAGAGAGAATCAACAATTATGCCCTGAAAATGAAGGATTTTATGTTGTACATTAGAAAAACAACAACTTTTGTTGTATTTTCTCAGCTATTAGATATTTAGTATAGGGAGGAGAGGGAATAAGCCACTCCCTCAGACACAATGGATTTCTTTTAGAATATTTTTTTATGGTAAATAAAACTTGACTACAAATTGTTGATGTTTTTATTTCTTCCTGCTATTTTTATCACTGGCTGTGAGCAAGCTGAAGATGGGTGGTCTCAGACCGAACTATGTGCCCTGAACAAACCTCAGCTATGTTAGAGTTGATGTATCTAATTAGATTGGGCTTAGGGGAATTGGATCAGGTGGCCAAATACTCTAGCCCTTCAATGAATCATGTCTTTGTTTTCTCTACATCTGCTTAAGTAAATCAATTTCTTATTTCAGGGATAGATGCAGTTAGCTATCTCCTTTCCCCACCAAATGTGACAATTGACTTCTACTTTACCCACTGAGGTGGACTACATTTGATTAAAGATAGTAAACCTGTGACTGATTACAGGTGAATAATCCCCCTCCGTATTCCAAGATATTGTAAATGCTCCTCTGAATCTTCACAACTGAGGCTCTTTCATGTTCTAGTTTTCTGATGTGTTCTTTTCTCATACAGGAACCATCATGGAGAGGAGCCCACCAAGGCTTTTTTTCATAAAAGGGATTTAAATGGAAAATTTGGGAGGGGCAGGAGGACACTGAACAAGAGTCACATAGTGATGCAGGACTTCACAGGTCACACAGGAGAAACTTTGCTCCCACGTAGTCATACCATAGTAACTTTCTTCAGTGTAAAAGGAACAATGTTTCCATCACTTAAAAAAATGATGCTCTTTTCTATGCACTTAACAAAAGAAGAGAAAAAAGACTAAATTTAGCTCTATCTGGCTTTATAATCTTAATTCACTTAATTGCCTCAGTCTTCTTAACTGTAAAATGGGGATAATAAAACATGCACTCCCTGCCTCATAGTTATTTTGAAGAGAGCACTATTTAAACTGTTACAACCTTATGCAGAAAAGCAGAAGAAGAATTCTAGCATGTCTGCATGGTGGCTTAACATTTTCAAGGCATTTTCTTGGATCTCTTCATCCCTTACACAGACTTCATGAGGTTGACTTGACAAGTATTTAAAATTTTAGATTCTACAGATGAAGTTAAGAGAGGCTGGGCGATTTGCACAAAATCATACTGTTAATGAATGGTCAAGCTAGGCCTAGAACCGAGATCTTCTTCAATATAGATCATCAAATCAGCCTGTCTTTTGTCAGAAAAGAAAAGAACTTCGTTTTTTGGCTGTTGGGTAGGTAATAATGGCAGCAGTATGTTCATGTCATCCACAGAAGACTGACCCTAATGTTTCATGTTGGTGCTCACTATAGGTCATGCTGGTTTCTCAAAGGCTATGCCGATAGACCATAGGTTCTGATATATTCTGCCAGCCAGACACACCATCCCTCTCTTGGCTTGGATTTTAAGTACAAGCCAAGCCAAAGAGAATGGGTGAAATTAAAGCAAGTATTGATGGCCAAGGAGGCTGTATCATCAGGGAGGAGCGAGGTTTCAGTAACAGCTAAGAAGATGGAAGGAGCAGGAAAGGAAATGATTTGGGATGAAGGAAAGTTTTTTCTCTGTTGAATAGGCAGTCCAGAGGACATTTGTCAGAGGGGAGAGCGAAGTTCAATTGGATCTTTGGGTTGGGAAGGTTGAAGTGAATGGGAATACTTTAAGTACGAGCCAAGTGATAAATAGTATGTCCTTAGGACCATCCCAGCGAAGGACAGAATCTCATCATCTGAAAGTTGTCCACCAGGCAATTTTCAGAAATCTGAAATATGAGAGTAGATTTTCTTAGCTCAGATAATTCTAGGAATTTGGGGAATCATAGAGTATCAAAAATTTGAATAGAAACACAGGGCAGAGACAAATGCACTTATCCATATGTAGAATAGAATGGAGTTCATAATTATAATTCAATCTGAATCTCCTGGTTGGAGGTAAAAAGGATTTTTTATTTCCTAGGTGAATCCTGGAATTTAGCCTTCTAGATGGAGAAGAGAAATTTTCTATGAATTAACTGCTTTAGAGATTGCTTTAAGAATTATTAAAAATAAATTAAAAGTTTAGGAATTAGAGCATCTAGAAAGAACAGTGGAGTTTCTGATCAGGATGCATCATAAAGCGAGAATAATGATTTTTATAACTTGAGCATCACAAATGGACTACATCCATGATATGGGGGAATTAAAAGATCTAGACCAGTGGTGTCAAACTCAAATAGGAACAGATCCCCTTGGGCCACAGTCTGACTTAGAAAACCACAAATTAGCATTATTTGTGTTGTATGGTGTTTTTATTTATTTTGTTAAATATTTCCCAATTACATTTGTAGCAGTTTTATAAACCTTGAATTTAACATCTCTGATCTAGAACTTTCCAACCCTCTTGCCTATCCAGTTCTTTAGGTGAGTTATTCATACACTGCAGGTGTTCATACAATGCTCGTCTAGCAGCCCTAAGGTGAGCTTAGCTTTCTAGTGAAATCCAAACCACAGGGTCTTGCATGGGGAACAGTCAGTAAAAATTCCTATAGCTGAAGGTAAGAGCTTTTTCTGAAATGAACAGCAAGGAGGCTAAACCTTTAAACTGCAGACCATATCATAAGGAGTAAGGTGTGAAAAGGTAGGAAAAATAGGAAGGGGCAAGGTTGTGAAGGGCTTGGAATGCCAAACAGATGACTTTATATGGGATCTTAGAAGTGATAGGGAGTTGCTAGAGTTTGTTGAGAAGGAGGCTGACATAGTCTGACATGTGTTTTAGCAAGATCACTTTGGCAGTTTAGTGAAAAACTGTCTGGATTGAGGGAAGATCTGAGGCAAGAAACCAATCAACAGACTAGTATAATAGTCTAGGCATGCAGCCATGAAGGTTTGCACCAGAGTGGTAGCAGTAGGTAGGTAGGTAGAAGAAAAAAGTGGGGTATATATGAAAGATGTTAAAAAGTTAAAAACTGATAGGACCTGGCAACTACTTGGATATGGGATGGAACATGAGAGGAAAGAGTCAACAATGTGACCTAAGTTGGGACCCTGGCTGGGTGTTGGTACCCTTGACATATATGATACATGATAGAAAAGTTAGGAAAAGGGGAGGGCTTACAGTGGAGAGGGAGTAGGGAAGATAATTGGTTCAGTTTTGGACATGTTGATTAAGATATTTATGGGACATAACAGATGAAGATATCCAACAGGCAGTTTGAGATTCAAGACAATGGCTTGCAATTTCCTTCTCCTGCTCATTTTACAGATGAAGAAACTGAGGCAAACCGGGTCACAATCAATAATCCTGGTGTAATCTGACTGTGACTGAGTACAGTGGGACTATCACCCCATTATTTCTGGATTCTGTGCCTCTGTAAATGCAGCCTAAAATTGTGCTATTATTTATACTTTACTGGGAAACTGAGACCTGGAGCATGGAAATGTTTTTCTCAATGATAGAATAGTCTCAGAATAGTCTCAGAATGAAGACTGTAGTCTTTCTGCTGTACCACAGGACTGATATCCCCAGAAAGTGCTATTTGTGCTTGAAAAACATCTGAAATGATGAAGTCATGAATATTTGAGTTTCCATTTTATCTGTGCCCTGCTCCAAATGGAATTTCTCTAAATCTTAAATGCGCGCTCGCACACACACACACACACACACACACACACACACACACACACACACACAACTTCTGACCTGGACTCAACCCCTGCTTTGAACAGTGGCATGCTGAACACTAATTGCCCAAACGACTACAAGTGAAGAACACCAGATGAATTTGAGCAGCCAACCATCCAACAAGGAAATTTCCATCAATATTCATAGTACTTAGAGTGCAGTAGAGCAGATATGCAAATTGATACTGATCTTTCTCTGGCAGAGAAGAACATTTTTAGGTTTCTGGAGAGAAAAAAATGCAAAGAGAATGTTGTCCCTGAAAAACAGGGTGTCTGGTGATGATAGACATGGTGCTTTTTCCATCACCTTGTCTCTCTTGGTAGCACTACCTGGAAAGTGTCAGCATATTAGCTAGATGCTAGGTCTCTTTGATGACCCAAAGTTCATTAATCTTCCTTTGTGCTTGTCATTCTTTTTGTTGTTGTTACATTGTCAAAACACCGAAGTCCAGAAAAATTCTAAATGTTTTATGGGCACCATGCTTCCAGATATTTACAAATGCTCAGACATTTGCTGCCACTGCGGCAAGAGCTATATCTCTCCACCCCACACGTAGAATGGGACTTGTCTTGTTTGAAGAGAAGCAGAATAGACATCCCCAACACATTTCTTTAAAGAAGACTTTAATGGTCTTCCAGGAAGGTTAACAGGCGGGCAGCCTGCTCACTCTCCTCTCCTCAGAGAGAAGAGGTACTAGGCTATAATTATATCTATTTGCTTTTTTACACACACATACACACACACACACATATATATATATATATATATATATATATATATATTTTAGGGGTGTGATTTTCAGGTTCAGTTTAACTTCTCATCATTGTTTCATTATTGGGGGGAGGTACCCAAGCTTTATATCCAAGACATGACCCTCTTCCCGCCAAATACCATATCAACAATGAACACACAAAGCACTTAGCTAAGAAACTCATCAGCAGTAAAACAGAAATCAGAGATGGTATTCATAGGAGAATACAGACCAGAGAATAGAGACTGAAGGAGCTCACCCAACGGGAGTGCAGTAACTCAGTTCATTTGAAAGAGAGTGCTAGATGTTAACCAAGATGTTCTCCAGTGTATAGCAAATTGAGGGTGAGAACATGATAGAGACTGCCAGCTCCCCTCATATAGGCTTCTTCCTAGAGTCTTTTCCTTCAAAAACCTGAAGTGGGGTTGGCATCATCCATCTTCTCTCTCGAAATTGGAAGCCAGAAGCACCCTAAGTGACTGCAAAGTCCAAAGCAACTCAAAGCTTGAAGAGAAATGCAGAATTCTCCTCTCCCACTCTTGCCATGTCTACCAACACCCCTGATCCAGGACTGGGGAATTGATCTCTACCAATACAAAGAGAGTCCTTAACAATGGGCTTGTGACAGGGTTGGAACACATTACTGAAAAATCCAGATGACTGATGACATCTTCCACTTTTCATTTAGGTGTGGTGTGTAGCTGTCAGTGTGGATGTGTGCAGTCACCCAAGTGCTGTGGGTGTCAGACTGGGAGAAAGAAGGGAAACTACAGCTTGTGCTGGAAGTCAGGGGCTCTAATTCAGATTTGAATAAACCATCTTAGTTTCTCAGTGCTTTGGCAGGCATGTTTGTTAAGTGGGGATAATTATTTCAAACCTCATAGAAGTTAAGGACCTAAGAGAGGTGTTAGTTTTATCTGGTTTTATAAGATGTCAGAGAGGGAGTGAATAGCATTTATATAATGCTTAGTATGCTCCAAACACTTGCTAAAAACTTTCAAATATTATCTCATTTGATCCTCACAAAACCTGGCAAGGTAGGTACTATATTATTTCTATTTTTCAGATGAGGAAAGTGAGGCAAATAGAGGGTTAAGTGACATACACAGTTTATACCATATGAGGCAGAACACAAGTCTTCCTGAGTCAAGATCCAGTGCTTTATCAGCTGCATCATCCGCTGCCTCTCAAAAAGGATACATATGATTTATAGGTAGAAGAGATCATAGATATCATTCATGTAACCCCTCATTTTATAGCTGAGGAAATCGAGGCTCAAAAAAACTGGATGACTATCCCAATCCTGTACAGGTGGAAATTGTCAAATACAGTATTTGAATCCAGATCCTTAAATTCTAAATTTGACCTAGCAAGGCCTCAGCCTTCATTTTTGTGCTTACTATTAAAGCTGGAAGGGACATTAGAGAGATCATCAAGTTCAACTTCACTTTACAAATCAGAAATTTCAGTCCCATAAGGGTGAAAAAAATTCAGCAAGGTCACATAGCTAGCTAGTGGCCCAGCCCAGACTTGATTTCTCATTTCCAATAATATTTATTTGCCAATTTACTACACTATCTTATAAAGTTATTGTGAAAATAAAAAGGAGAATAGATGTGGAGGTGTTTGTAATTTTGCATAATGTTGTTTTTTTTTTCTCCAAACACATTCAAATTGTACCAACATGATCTCTGTGCTCTTTGGGCAGATTGCTCTGAGAACTGTTTTTCCTTGATGTGCATTTAATTTTCCAAATTTACTAATTCTGCTTATGGTGTTATGAAAGAGGTAGATAAAAAGTAGCAATTAGCTTATTGCCCTGTAATGATTAAAAGGCTAGCATCCCCATAGAAATCCATCTGTCTGGTATCAAAACTTTTAGAAGGAAACTTGTAAAGGGATAAAGGAGAACTGGGCTGAGTTAACTGACCTGAATTCTAATCCAGCTTTGATATTAACTCTTTGTCTGACTAGTGACAGTTTCCTTTCTTTGAGCCTCTGTTAGTTTACATGTAAAATGAGGGAATTGGATTAAATGATCCTTAGTGTTTCTTCTAGTTTTAACATCCTATGTTCTAAAATCTCTTCCAGCCAGAAGATGTGATGTATATGGGTGTATCTATGTATGTGTATGTATGTATAATATAGATAGATATACTTCTGTATGTAAATACATATAATATATTATATATTTAGACTAAAACAGTCTGCTTTTCCCAAATTTCTTCCATTCCATGACCCAAGTTCCCTTTATTTATGATCTTCCATATTTTAAAATTCCTTTCTGCCCTGGGTGTGGTGCTGACCATAATCCCAGCTACTGGGAGACTGGCATTTTGCTTGGTTTTAGTCACTCTGAGACGCAGTGGGCTAAACCAATCAATTGAACAGTTGTCTGCACCAGGTTGGCTAAGAAACATTGAATCAGCCCGGGTTAGACATGGAACACATCAAACCTGTCCTGCAGATCAGTCAGACTAACTAGAGGGCCACGTGTGGGCTCAAGGCCACAAGTTCCCCACCCTTGGACTAGATGAATATATAGCCCTGCATTTTAAGCCTAGGAGAGATTTAGAAATCCGGCCTAAACAAAAACAGTTATTTTCTGCTTTGACATTCTTTATTCCAAGATACTTTTTCCAAACTCTATCTTCTAAAGACTCTCAAGTCTCTAATATTCAATGATCCAGGAGTCAAAAGATCTAGGCTTTTGTTTAGCACTATAGTCAGTCAGTTGACTGTCATTTACTAAGCTCCTACTATGTATGTATCAAACACAATGACCAGGCTCCCCCTACCTCTTGCTCTTGGCACAGATAAACAACATAGCTTTGGGGCAAGAAGCTCTCAGCATAAGCAGATCCTTTGGGCAGAGTTGTGTTTGAGGACAATTTGCACTCTATTTATTTATTTATTTGTTTGTTTATTCATTCATTCTTTTATTTTGGTGAGGCAATCAGGGTTAAGTGACTTGCCTAAAGTCACACAGCTAGTAATTATCAAGGGCCTGAGGGCGAATTTGAACTCAGGTCCTCCTGATTCCAAGGCTGGAGCTCTATCTACCGTACCACCTAGTTGCCCCTGACAATTTGCACTCTAGGGGAGTTGTTATTTTCTAGGAGACCAGAAATCAGATGTTGGTATCCAACAGCTGGGTGAAAGAAATATTGATGTTTGGGCATGGAAAACAACAAAGAGATACCGCACTGGGGAAAGTTTTGACTCTGAGGCTTTATACAGAGGGAGTATTCAATAGCAGTGAATATAACATGAGTTCCACTTTAGATATTAGATGTGTTTGCATGAGAGAGAAAGAAGGACTGACTGTGCTGTAAACTTCCAGCTCTGAGATGCTTAGAAACAAATGGGGCCATTCACAACTCAAGATCAATGAGTCATAAACTACCTCCTATAGAGGAAATTCAAGATTTACCTATGTGCTGAATATCTCTGCTTTCTTCCACCTCAAAGGTTCTATGATACTGAGCTCTGTTCTAACTTCATTGTTCTAAAGTTTTTGTAATGCTAACATTCTATGTTCTAACATACTATGTTCTATAGGCCTTTATGGTTCTAATATTTTGTGTTCCATGTCCTCACATTCTATGTTCTATGGTCTCTTCTGGCTCAAACTTCACCTACTTCCCTGACACACCTTGAATTTCTGGCATTTTGTGCTTAGGATGTGCTTGAAGTCCCCTTCCAAATTTCACAGGCTATGTTCTATATCATAAGGTCGATTTTAAGGCTAAGGTTTAGGTAGCATACCTTTTTTTTTTTACTTGTACATTTCTTTACCCCTTTAATTAAGGGAGAATCAGTTAATTTTTTGTGTTTTGTTTTTGTTGTTATTCTTAACTTTCAATTCCTGACACAAGGGAAATTATCAGGTCCTTTATGGTAATTGTGTTCAATTAGCTAAGGGTTTGGAGCAGTGGGTAAGAGAAGGCAAAGCTGGGGACGAATGTCCTCTTCCTTCTATCACCTTTATACATTCAACCAAACAACAATTAAATCTTGATCAAACACCCTTACTCCTAGGAGTCAGATGTGATACAGAAATCCAAACTACCAAGTTAAGGTGATACTATGGTTTGTTTTCATTAACCTAGACAGACAAATTAATAGAGACTGAGAGTACAAATGGACCTCAGACACCTAGTCCATCACATACCTGAAGCAGGAAACTCTTTTTTTATTTTTAAATTTATTTATTTAGTTTTAGTTTTCAACATTTACTTGCATAAGATTTGGAGTTCTAAATTTTCTCACCCTCTTTCTCCTCCCCCCTCCCCAAGATGGCATGCAAGCTGATATAGGCTATACATACACATCTATGTTAAACATATTTTCACATTAGTGATGTTGTAAAGAAAAATTGGAACCCATGAGAGAGATCATGAGAAAGAAGAAACAAACAACGAGAGAAAGAGAGAGAGAAAGAGAAAGAGAGAGAGAAAGAGAAAGAGAGAGAGAGAGAGAGAGAGAGAGAAAGAAAACAAATAGTATGCTTCAATCTGCATTCAGACTACATAGTTCTTTTTCTGGATATGGATAGCATTTTCAGTCATGAATCTTTTGGAGTTGTCTTAGATCCTTGCATTGCTAAGGAAACTCTTTTAAAAACATAGTAATACAACTTCAACTGGAACATCTCTAGCCACCCCCCAGGCAGCCTAGTCAATCATTTTGGCAATCGGGAATCACAGTATCATTGAAGTTGAAAGTTGGAAGAGATTTCAGAGGCCATCTAGTCTAACTTATATGTGAAAGGAATCCTCACTTCGATACTTGCTTGAATACACACTTAGAAAGTGGTTGTCCAGCCTCTGCTCAAACCACTGTATGGAGTAAGAACATTCCACTTCTTAACACAGCCCAATCCACTGCTGGTCAGTTCCAATTGAACATCAACTGAGGTAAAGTAAAATAATTAAGTGTTTTGTTATAAAATAAACCTGACAATTATTTTATCTTAAAAATAATATGAAATATTTTTATTTTGCTGCAATCATTTATTTTATGTTATTTATCTTTGAGCTCACAAGATGTTGACATAAAATTGAATTCTTCATCATGAATCCCCATTGTTTTCACTCTTTTAACATTGGATATCAAGCATACATTTGAGAAGAGCTCACTTTTCTATATTATACCTTCATTGCTACCCACAAGTTTTCAATGTGGTATAAATTATATGCGTTTCCAGGCTACCAAAGAATATTATCTTCATCTCTTGTATAAATTTCTTAACCTTTTGTGATGTGTGTCATGGTACAAGTTCATATTACAATATTCCATCTCCATTTGGGAATTTCTGTAGTTTTGGAGCAATTATGATTCCAAGTATATCAATATGTTTATCAGAGTTCATCATTGCCTCATTATAGATAAGACTTTCTAGCCCACATGAAATAAAAATTCCCAATTTTTTTTTCTCTTTTTTGTGGGAGTGGTGGATTCATTGCAATCTGATGAAAATATCCAGAGGTTACAGGATCATCAGAAATTCTTTTGCAAAAAATTTGGTGTAACCTTGAATGGAAAAGAGTTTCATTAGTAAAAACTATCTTTATCCACTATTCAGTTTGTAAATTTTTTTCTTTGGTTAGCCTGTGAAGTGTTGTTTTTTTTTCCTTTATACCAACAGTAAACACTATTAAAAATTGTTTCCACTGTTCTTAGAATTTCAATAAGCCTAGATGGACCATCCTAGAGAGAAATTGATAATAACCCTTTTAGCTTGCAGATCATCCTGAAGTTTTTTGCTTGTTTTCTGTGGATTGATTAGGCTGTTTAAAGCACCAGAATTTCAGATTTTGTTAATATTTTTCATTTTTGACCACATTTTTCTTTGTGCTTCAGTTTGACTGACCAAAATGTTTTATTATCCCACACCAACAGTATGATTTCTGAGTCATTAAAGTTTTTTTTTAATCAAAGAACTATACATTTTGTACTTTACAGTAATGTCCATTCTTAAAAAACACAAACCTGAAAACGCAACTATGTGAGCGGTGAATACGTTCTCTGGGCTCACTATCCTAGAGTCAAGTCCTTATATCTCCCCCTCAGTGTCCATGAAGTCTTGTAGGGGAAGGGCATGAGGTTTTTCCCCATATAACATTATATCTCATTAAACACTAATTTTTTTGGTTTTTTTTTGGTGAGGCAATCAGGGTTAAGTGACTTGCCTAGGGTCACACAGCTAGTGAGTGTTATGTGTCTGAGGCCGGATTTGAACTCAGGTCCTCCTGACTCCAAGGCTGGAGCTCTACCCACTGTGTCACCTAGCTGCCCCTAAACACTACTAAGAATGTCATTTTAAAAGGAGAAGAGGTCCAACAAATACAAGAGGCTGAGACTGACTAAAGCCTTCTTAAGATGTTCCAGTTCTGGTTTTGCCAATCAAACAATTTGCCATTTACTATGTAGTTAGTAGACCAAACGTTACCAATAGCTGCATAACATCTATACATGCTTCATGAGAAAACAGTGAAACTTTTTTTGACTAGAAGTTTATATTATATAATCACAACTGGGCCCTCACTGTTGCAAGGCAATCTTTTACATGTTCATAATCGGTTCACTAAACAACACACTGCAGTGGCTCATCTAAACTTTTTCTTTACTCTTCAAAAGTCTCAAAGCTTCCCTCTCCCTGCACCTTCTCAGCTCAGAATTTTGATTAATATAACACTGAAAAAAATGAGGCTATTCACTGAAAACTCCCTCTTCTCCTCTCTTCTTGATTTCATATCACTCAGATTCTTTATACCCACTATGTTCTTTTTCATTACTGATTCACTTGAGGATGAATCTCTTCTCGTTGCCATAGCAAATCCCTCTACATCTATAAACAAACTTCTTCCATCCCATCTTTTCCAGCATATTGACTCTCACTATCATCCTTATTCCCACAGTCTTAGTTAGTTCTTTCCTCTCTACTAGCTATTTCCCTACTGCCTACAAATATGGTCCTGTCTCTCCATTTCTCAAAAACAAAAGAAAACAATACAGACAACAACCAGAAAAACTCATTTAAATCATGTAATCCCTTTGGTTATGGCCTAATTTCTCTTCCCTTTCATGGATACATTAATTAAGATGGGCAATTACAATAGGTGTCTTCACTTCTTTTCCTCTTACTCTCTTTTTGCTTTTTTGCAAAAAATCTTCTGACCTCATCATTCAATTTAAACTATTAACTCCAAAGATACTAATGGTTTTTAAATAAAAAATTGAATCACTTTTTTTCTCAATCATCATCCTTTATGACCTTCTATAGTCTTTGATGATATCATCCACCTACTTCTCTAGATTGTTTATGACATTGTTCTCTCCTGGTTCTCCTCCTATCTCTCTGAACTACACCTCTGACTCCTTTCCTTACTTTTATTCCAGGCCTTGTCTACTAACAATGAGGGTTCCCCAAGGTTCTGTTGAGGACTTTTTCTTTTTGCCCTCTATACTATTTCACTTTGTGTTTTTATCATATTTCAATTATCATTATATGTTTCTCATATTTTCAATTATCATTTCCATTCAGATGACTTTCATATCTACTTGTCCAGCCCTATGCTTTCTCATGACCTCCAGTCTTTCATCTCCAGTGGACTATCAGACATCTTGAACTGGATGTCCTATGACATCGTAAACTCAACATGTCCAAAACTGAAGTAAGTATCTCCACCACCACCCCCCCCAAAAAAAACCACTCCCCTTTCCTAAGTTACTTATTACTGCTAGAGACATTTTCATTCCCCCAGTTACCTATGATGAGAACCTATGTATCATCTCTGGCTCTTCATTCCCTCATTCTGCCCATGCAATATAGTGGTCAATTTCTGTTATTTCTACCTTGAAAATATTTTCATATGCATATGTATGCATACATACAATATATGTATACATATGTGTGTATCCCTTTCTGTCCTTTGATATTTCCAACATCATTAAGTAGGCCCTCATCTCTTCATAGATGACATTTATCATCCCTTTTTCGAGAAAATCTTCTGTTTAGATTTCTGTACTATTATAATAGTTTGCTGTTTGTTGGCCTCACTCCCTCAAGTCTCCCCAGTCCAATACATCTGTGACTGAGCTGTCCTGTAGAAAACAGGATTTAAGGTGGGGTTGGAGTGGGATCCAGAAATCACTGACTTGATATGATAAAGACTTTTTAACTGGAAGATGAAGTCCACCTGTTATTCTTGGCAGCAGGGAAAATTTAGAAAAAAATGAATAATAGCTGTAGAAAGTCAGAATTTTGCTCAAAGTAAGAGAGAAAAAGGATAAAAAAAATTTCCTAATATTGCTGCCCAAAGCTAATATTTATATAGCACTTATGATATGCCAGGCATTGTTTCAAGTATTTTTGCAATTATGACTTCATTTAATCCTTATACCGACTTTTGAAGTATTATTATTCCCATTTTAGAGATAAGGAAACTGAAACAAATACAGGTTAAGTGATTTGCCCAGAATCACAAAAATAGAAGGGTCTGAGGTCAGATTTGGACTCAGGTCTTTCTGAACCTAGATCCAGAAATTTATCCATGGTGCAAATGATTTTGAGTTTTACAAAATGCTTTTTTCACAATAACCCTAAGCATTAGAGGGGGTATATGTTAGTACCCTCATTTTACATATTAGAAAACTGAGGAGTAATAAGGTTAAGTGATTTAATATCTTAGATTTAGAGGTAGAAGAGTCCTAAGAAATCATTTATTCCAATACTTGGCATTTTAAGTATGAAGAAACTGATGTCCCTAGCTAGTGATCAAATAGTTAATGAACATATGAGGCAGAATTTATGATAACCAAATCTCTTTTCACCATGCCCAATAATCTTCCCTCTACTCCATAATACTCCTAATGATAAAATAATAAGACTGAATTTTTAACAAGTCAATGTGAAATTTCCATCCACATGAGTTTTTTTTCTTTTTTTTCCCTCATTTGAAGTGGTTCCCTTGGGAAGAGGTGTTTATTACAAGGAAACTGTCAGTGCTTACAAAGTATTTGGACTCTTAGGAAATGACCTTCACAGCATCTTTCTTCTTTGAGGGTTGGTTACAGTTTTAGACATTGCCAAAAGTCACCGGCAGCCCAAACTGGTGAATATTCTGGGGTGGTGTGAGAGGAGGCAATCGAACAATCACTAGTGACACTAATTTCAGTCAAAAAAAAAAAACGGATTAACTTAATGAGAACAGTTTCCTTCATGCTTCCTAAGTAGGTACAAATATTTTGTTTCTCCTATCACAACTTTTACTTACTTTAATATTTGTAGACTTACTAACTTAAGGAAAATCACTTTGGCTTGACTTGGCACCAGTTATGAAGTAAGGAGAGACTTCAGTGAGGGAGGACATATGGAAGCTGCTACAATCATCTAGGCAAGAGATGAAGACGTCTTGGATTAAAGTGGTAGCCTTAATATATAATAGACAGAAGAGTTGTTGTGTGTGGAGGTAGACATAGCAAGATTTGATAACTGATGAGATCTAGGGGTGAATGAAAGTTAAGGATCTAGAAAAATCTTTAGGTTGTAAAGCTTAAAGACTGGAAGGATGGTTTGGGGAAAAGACAAGCTCAGTTTTCTACGTGTTGAGTCTCAGATGTATCCAAGGACAACCAATTTGAAATGTCCAATTGGCAATGATTGATGTTCAGGGGAAAGAGCACAACTGCACATATAGATCTGGGAGTCATCTGCATAGAGCTGGTGATTAAACCCAGGGGAAGCTGATGAAATCACTAAGAAAGAGTTTAGAGAGAGAAAAGAATAAGGTCTAGGATAGAAACTTGGATCTCACCCACAGCTAAGAGACATGACATGAATATTAAGCTAGCAAAAGAGACAAAGAGTAGGCAATGAGTTTATGGATATTCAATCATTCAGTTTATGTTCTATTTGGAAAGTACAGTAGGTAAACTGATAAATGTATGAATGACAATTTGAGGAAGGGAAAGAGAGCCAGGAAAGACTTCCTTAAAAGAGAGCAATGGAAATGGACCTAAATGAAGCAAGAATTCTAAGAAATGGAGGTAAAGGTGAAAATCCATTTCAAGCATGGGGGAAAAACTGTACAAAAGTATGGAGGCAGGAGATGGGATAGAGTTGAGGAGTGATCAAGAGGCCAATAGTCCTGGAACTCATTTTTTATTATTTTTTTTTATTTTTAGGCAATTAGGGTTAAGTGACTTGCCCAGGGTCACACAGCTAGTAAGTGTCAAGTGTTTGGTCTGAGGCCGCATTTGAACTCAGGTCATCCTAACTTCAGGGTCTGTGCTCTATCCACTGTGCCACCTAGCTGCCCCTAGGCCTGGAACTTAGAAGCTATATCCTGCAATGCTACTTCCTTCCCTCTGAGGTTACCTCCAGTTCACCAAGTATATTTCTTGCATGTACATAGTTGTTCACATATTGTAGTCCTCGTAGAATGTGAGGTCCTTGAGTCCAGGGAATACTTTTGTCTTTCTTTGTATCTACAGCACTTATTACAGTACCTGGCTCAAAGTAAGTGCTTGTTGATTTGATTTAAACATATAGTACATGAAGGGGAATCACATCATATGATCCTGGGAAGGTAGGCTAGAACCAAATCATGAATGGTTTTAAATGACAAGCTGAAGAGTTTCTCTCTTTCTTTTTTTCCTCTCTTTTTTCTTTAATGAGCGACGGTATTCTTCATATGTCAGTAGAGTTTATTATGTTGCTCTGAGTTCATAGTATGAGCTTGATTTGATCAAACAAGGAGGATGAGAACACTTTTAGTAGGATTCGTCAGTCAACTGGAAAAATGTGCAATCATGGTGATCAAGATGCAACTTATTAATGTGGAAGATTCTGAAGCACTAGAAGAAAAATGGGCAGAAAAGTAATGGAGTGATCCTATCAGCTGAGCATGACTCAATTAGCATCAACATCTAAAATGAGGAAAGATTGCCTTTGGAATGTAACTCTTTAGGTAACATTCCTCAATCTCTCTTCACCCTAGATAGGTACTCTAGCCCCCTCCCTACTACTACCACCACCACCTCCCACTCTGAATACAAGGCACAGAGAGATTCTACTGTACTCTACCCTGGTCTGAAGAGATCTGCACAGCTGGGCTCAGTTGTAGACATACATTTTATAAAAAAAAAAATATTGAAAACCTGGAGGATCAGAGGAAAAGAAGCAGCATCAGGAAGACCTGGCCATATTAAAACCATTAAACATTTATTAAATGCCTACTAAATGCCAGGCACCATACTAAAGGTTGGGGATACAATTTATAAAAAAAGACAGTTCCTGCCCTCATAGATCTTACAATCTAATGGAGGGAGACAACACACAAAAGAAGGCAGAGAAGTAAGAGAGCTAGGGAGGGAGAAAAGGGACAGCACACCAGGGAAGACCAGGCATGACAACATCTTATTCCGTGCAGTTGAAACCAGACAAGGCAGCAGATGCAAAGTAGAGTGATCTGAAAATCCAAATTCTGCCCTCCATAAAGGAAGGTATTGGGAGAAGTTTGATACTCTGTCCTCCAACCCTCTAAAGATAGGGGAGAGGAGGGTGAAAAAGGTAGAATGAGTCAAGGCTTGACTTAGCAGTTTGGTGATTAATTTAGAAGTGATGAATTTATCCTGGGAGATGCATCTTGTTCTATAGAGTTGAAGCCAAGAAGGGAAGCAGATGCAAAGCATATATGAAGATCATTTGTAAGAATAAGAGATGATAACCCTCTTCCTTGATGTCCCAGATACAATTCTGCCTTCCAGAAGACTTTCCCTATCCCTCTTAAAATTCTAATACCTTCCCTCTATTATTTTCAGTTTATCCTGTATAAAGTCTATTAGTACATGATTGCTCGCACGTTGTCTTCCTCCATTAAACAATAAGCTCCTTGACAGCAGGAACTATTTGTTTTTTTTGCTTTTCTTTGCAATCCTAACACTTAGCACAGTGCCTGGCACCTAGAGGCACTTAATAAATGTCTATTGTTCAATTCATCAATCAATCAATGACTAACTTCTAAGTGAGCTCCATTTTTACTCTCTAAAATTTCTAGCCATCAGTACTATTTTTGTCCTCACAGGCCAAGCAGAAAGGCTTACATTTCTCTTCCATATGACAGTCCTTCAAATACTTGAAGACAACTAGCATATCTGTCTAAAGCCTATTTTTCTTTCATCAAAATATTTACAATTCTATTAACTGATCCTCATATGGCCCACTTTTAGTCCTCTCATTATCCTTATTGCCCCTCCTCTGATGAAATGGATTATCTAAAAAGAACAAAGATGTGCTGGCATAGAGCATATATTGTTGGGGGCAGGGGGTGGATGGAATCAAAAAGACCACCCAGGAAGCTATAGTGCTAGGCAGCCAGATGTCAACTAGTAAAGTCAATAACTAAAGTGGTGGAAGTGAATAGGGACAAATAGTGATGAAGGTGAAGGACATTTTACTCAAATACTAATAGAACTTTGTAACTCATTGTATGTTGTGTTGCTAGGAATAGGGGAAACTCAAATATAATTCCTAGGTTTTTAATTCTGAATTATTAGTGAAAATGGGGAAGTCAGGAGGGGATCTATTGTGTGTGCAGCAGGGAGAATTGATAGGTTAGCAAATGATGGTGAGATATCCAGTTGGAAATGCTCATCATTTTAGATTGGAACAGTGTATGATTTTTATTGTCTTATTACAACTGGGGACACAGGATACTATCTAGGGAGAAGGGTTAGGGCTAGACATGAATCTAAGTATCATTCTCATAAAGGGGATATTTATAGATTTACATATCTAGAGATTGAAAGGGTATCAGAGATTGTCTAGTGGCCCCCTTACTTTACAGATGATGAAAGTGAGACCTTGGGAGTTTAAGTGAATTGGCCGAGGTTACACAACTAGTCAGTATCAGATCCCAGGTCTTCTGCTTCCCAAGGGAGTGTTCTTCTGTCTGGGCCATATAGTTGTCATATAGAGCTCCAAGAGGGTATGCATAATAAAGAATAGAGAACCAAGGAACGGACCTTTTGGGAAGCCTTTATTTAGAGAATATAAGGAGGAAGAAGAACCATGTACATGGAATATAAAACCAAAGAAGCAGCAGGAGAGTCAGGGTGATGTCACATCCAAAGGAAGAGAGAGGTTTAAGAGGGAAGCAGAGAGACGGAGGAGAATGAAGACTAAGAAATAGTTATTGAACTTGGTGAAAGGGAATTAGTGATAATTTCCAAAGAATTCGTATAAAGTGAAGGAGGAGAAAGCCAGATTAATATAAGAATAGACACTGAAAAAAGATGCATTAGTGAGAGTAAAGTCTTTTTTTTTCTTCGTTAAATAGATTTAGATATAGATAGAGGAAAGACCAGAGACTGGAAGGTTTTTTCCCAAAAAACTATGGGATAGGATACTTTTGTGAGGGTCTTCCTTTGATAACTCCTTATGGCATGAAGAGTTGCCTGAAATCACAAAGGTTATTTCAGCATAGTACAGGTTTTTAAAAGTCTTGCCACAGTGAGATGATTTGGAATATAGGTCTCAGGTATAGCAGCGGACTGTGTGCCAGGTTAACTGAACTCAGGGAGTCTCATCACCAGAACTGTCACCAATATGATGACAATTTTCTGTCATAACTTATGTTGCCCATGGAGTGATTGGGGATGAATGTCAATGGGATCGAAACTGACATCAGTGAAATTATGGCTCTTTGGAATCTTGAAATTTGATGATACATGTTCACATTGGGAAAAAGCCAGTTTCAATATACCAGTCAGTGACCACTTGGGGAGTACAGATTTCTATGTAGACAGGAACACTCAAAGTCATCTATGATCTCATCACTATGAATATTCCCACTGAGGATACAGATTGCAACCCATTCAAGCTTACAAACAATGTATTACTCTTGTCCATGTCTTCTTGTGAATTTCTCATAAGGAATCTATTCAAAGTCCTCTGGGCGACTTCCTTTAATCCTCTTCATACTGTAGAAACAACCCATGGACCCCTCCAATGAATTAGGGCTAAAGTAAAGTAGAAAGTGTTACCAGAGTGCTCAGAATCTGAAGCTGACAATAAGTAATGTAGGATTTCCATCTTAATATAATCCGTAATTGTCTGACAAGAGTGAGGTCTTTGTTTTGTTTTGTTTTTGTTTTTCAACTCTTTTCCTGGACACTCATCTTTCAGATGAACTCTCTTTGGTTACCCCTCAAGGGGGAAGTAAGAGTAGATTAGCTAATGAATAGGGTCATGTTGAATTAAATGCTATTATTCTCCTTGTGTTCCAAGAATTGAATAGCACAGGTAAAGGAATTCCCCTGAGTGCAGACACCTTGCCCTCTGTGAACTTAATGAAGATAAAGAACCTTGAAGGTAAGGTGAGGGAATGGGCTCATGTTCTTTAAATGACAGCAGTACCCTATCATTTCTAGGCTCTGTGCTCTTCTCACTGGTCCTCTGCTGGCACCAGCCAGGCATCAGCTTCCGGTCTGGACATCATTCCGTCATCCTTATTAATAGTGGTGTCCTCAAGTGAGCCCTCTCAAGAACTGAACCACTAAGGGTTTGTCCTCCTCTAGTTATAAACGAGTTCTGAATATATTTCAGTATGCAAAACATTCCTCTGCAGCCTGAGTCTCGACTCCTGCTCCTTATTAGACCAGGAAGAATTTGCCTTTTAATTACCTTTACCCCTGGTGTACCAAATCCGTGGAGATTACTACACTTAGTAAAATTTAATTAACTTGACAAAAGATCCTAATTGTTTTACTGGCACAGAGCCTTTGTGAGCTAAAAATAATGCCCTTCAAATTAAGCAGCTACTGCCAAGCCTCCATTTTGATTGTCCTGTGGAAAAAAAAAATCCAAATTAAACTTCATGGAAAGGTGTTTTTGATCCCAGAGCAAGCTTGTTTGTTCAGAGATGGAAATTTTCCATCACTAAAGAGAGGGCTGGGAACAAAACAGGCCTCCCCTCTTCACTTCCATTGAGATAAAATGCCTTGGAACAGGAATGTGGCTCAATTGATTTACTTAAGCAGACTGAAGAATCAACTTCCTATATATTTTATTTAGATCGATAACAAGGATGTAAATGTGGGAAAAGATGACTGTCTTGAAGTCAGTTACAAAATAAAGAGGAATCGGTAACAACTGCAGAATTCTGGCCAGCAAGAGTAAGACCAAGTGAAAGCAATTATCTCCTGAAAGGACCTCAGAGTGGGAATCAGAACTAGCAGTAGAATTCTGGTCTGCTATTCTGCTGGATGATCATGGAGAGATTGCTTGCCTTCTCTGAGCTTCCACTTCTTCATTCATTAAACTGTGGCATTTGACTTGATATTTTCTCAGGTCCCCTTTAAATCTAATTCTGTTGTTTAACTGTTTATGTTTAACAATCCCTTCTAGCTATAAAATTCTACCCTCTAGCTTTGACATCCTATCTTCTAAGGTTCCCACCAGTTCTGACATACTAGTCATAATTCTGAGATAATGTCTTGGTCTTAGTAACCTATCTGGAAAGTGGAGTCAATGTACATTATAGAGAAGTTGCTGAGCTTCATTGCTAACCAAGGAGTTCCCCATATCAATAAAATCACTATCCCCTTATTGCTATTTTTTTGGTTTTCATATCACTTACATTTCCAAGAGTTCACCATAGCTGAGATCCATATCTTATAACAGAATAAAGAATGGAAAAAAAAATAGTTAAGAAAAAACAACCAGCACAGCGAAAAAAAAAAAAGTCTGCTGTTATAAACTATGAAAAGATATCAGTTAACAAAAGATGAATTTTTCAAGTCAGGAAAGAGTTTGTCATTATTGAAAGCACTACAACATTTTCAAAATTCAATTTAGTCCACTCTCTTCTTGTTCAGTTCTAGATCAAGCTCATTGTCCACCCTCAGTGCTTTTATCGAAGATATATGTGTGGATAGGCTGACTCAATGGGCTGCCTATCTGGTTACATTCTTCGTATCCCACCCACTCCCTTCACTCTCCCCCCTCCCTACCCCTGTAAGGATGGTTAGGCATATCTCTCCTGAGTTGCCACTGAGAAAACTTTATGTTCTAGGGCCAATGCAATCAGCACAGTGCCGTGGCTGAAATAGAACACTGTGGCGTCCCATTGTTGGCAGATTGACTTCTAAGTGGTAAATTATTTGGCCAAGGCACCTTATGAAAAATAAATTAACAAAATGGGGTTCACTCCAATAAGACCTTTTTCAACTTCCACAGGTATTGGAGAGGCAGAAATTAAATCTGCCATAGCCCCTTTGCAGAATTCTTGAGTAGGGGATTAGAATTATTGCATTGTTATTGAATGGTCATCGTCCTGAATAACATTGCCTTAACAAACTTATTTCCCAATATTACCATTGTTTCATTATCACGAAGCCCCATTGTCATGTCATTAGATAAACAGACACAGATGAAATGGCCATTATCATGCAAAGTGAGCAACTGTTGTTGCACAAGCTATGGCCAATGTGCAGGGAGATGGTAGAAATCTAAAAAGACTCAAAAGATGTAGTGGCAAAAGAGAGATGATGTGTGGCTGGAACATGGTGAAGAGTCAGGAACACAGGGAGGTCAAAATACCAGAAACACAATTAGATTCTCAGGAGTTCACATTACTGCACAACCATTTATATCTCACAACATTTTCTTCTGAGAATAGAGTGGCCAAACTCCCTGTAGATTCTTAAACTGCGTGCCTTGTCCAAACTTTGAAAATACTCACCTTCCTTCCTTTCTTTGGTCTCCCATTCTATACCTTCTAGGCATTTATTTTCATTTCTTTTGAGAAACCTGAGGTATCATTTTGTTCACAATAAGGAATGTTTTTCTTTATATTATTTCTCCTCAATGATTTGTTTTGCTCTTTTTTTCCCCTTAATCTAGGGGTAAAAGGGTAGGGGTGAGGGAGTCTCCTATCTTTTATTTCACTCCATATGTCTTTTCTTTGCTATATCTCCCCTGCTGCATAGAATCAAAGAATTCTAGATTCTCAACTGGGAGATATCTCCAAGGTCATGTAATCCAGCCCCAGGCTAAGAAGAAAACCCTTGCATAAGATGCTTGACAAGTTTGAAGACCTCCACTGAAAGGGAATTCACTCCCCGTTGAGTCAGCTCATAACATGTTGGGGTATCTTTAATGGTTAGTAAGGTTTTTTTTTTAATCTATCTACCTTCCACACAGCCACATTGTCACCCATCCTCATATTTCCTCTGCCAATTTTTAATTTCTTACACTCCACTACGAGCTTTGATGACCCATCTACAACTCACCACATTGAGGCCTTTTGAATCTAATGCCAGCATTCTCCTGAGGTGCTGCACTGCTCCCCACGTCCCCATACACATAGAGAGTGCATCTGATGGGGGATTCTCTCAGATGTGCACAGCATGTACACTGATGAATTTTGATGGTATCAGCCCTGCTGAATCTCCTCTTTTTCGAGCACTGAGGCCTCTAAAAATTTAATGAACTGCAGTCACAGAACAGAGACTCTTCCAAATGATTTGGTTCCACAAGTCAATTTTACAGCTCTGAAAATCTGGATAGCTGTGAACTTTAAAGTATGTTCTCCCTCTGTAGGTAGCCAGACCTTACAGGTTATGGAGTTTTCCTCCCACAAAATATCAAATACGTTTTGAACCATGTGCAAAACTGAATAAGATATGCATCCTAATTCTTAATATAGCATCTACATATTTCATATATTCATAGAATCATTGAAGTTCAGAGTAGGAAGAGACCTCTGAGGTCATCCACTCTACGTTGTTCCTGAAGTATGAATCGTACCATAGCATTCCTGACAAGCTTCCTAGAATCATAGGATAATAGAATTTCAAGGGACTTATAAGTCATGGAAAATCAACTCTTTTATTTTAGTGATGAAGAAACTGTAACCCAGAGAGAAGGAGTATCTTATATAACCTCTTCATGAAGGTAGTGGAAAATTGTGATTCAGAGATGTTTTGAGTTCTAATCTAGCCCTCTTCAAATCATATTCCTTCGTATTATGATTGCCCAGTCTCTATTTAAATACTTTCAGTGACACGGAAGTCACTACCTCAAAGGGCAATTAGTTTCATTATTGAGCTGTTTTGTTTGTAAGTTGCCATTTGTCACATATTACTACGTACTTTTACTTACAGATATTTTAGCATCCAAAGCATGTAATAGAAGGGAGAAGGTTTTTCTGTTCTTACTTCATCCTATTCTGGGAACACACTTCTAAGAAGGCTTATGACTTAACAGTGCTATCATCTGTTCTTGGTCCCACAGTTTAGAAGGAGCATAGAGAAGATGGAGAATGTCTGGAGAAGTTTGACTGGGATACTGAGAAAAGTAAGCATCATGGCATTGTAAGATTATTTGTTTTAGAGTCCAGGGATGCCTAAGTAAAAAGATAGAACAATATCCTGGAAGTTGTGCTAAGATGCGCTCCTGCAGACAATGTTGTGGTCTTATTTGAGATGCTCTGGGATATACTCTGAATTTTGTTTTGGGAATTATGGGAGAAACTAACTCCAAGATGTGTGGAAGGTGGTTTTTGATAAGGAAATTAGCAATAGCATTCAGTATGGGGAACAGCATGTGTGCAAGTGAAACAGTATATTCAGGCACATCGTTGTTTATAGGAAGTCAGGAGTTTAGAGTTCTAGTACGTGTGTATGAGAGAATCAGCCCCAGTGGCTGCACCTTGATTATCTCTTCTTTCTCTTAAATCTTCAACTTCATTTTATCCACTAGCCCCTTCCTTATTTCCTTTAAGCATGTCTAAGTCTCTCCCAAAATAATTGGGGGACAAAAGGAAAGAACAACAAAAAAGTTTCATTAGACTCTACCACCTCCTCAAATTTTGTCTTAGGTTTCTTCTCACTTTCTTAGCCAAACACCTTGAAAAAGATGTCTATACTAAGAGCCTCCATTTTCTTTCCTCTCACTCATTCTTTAACCCTTATAAATCTGGCTTCTGACCTTGTCACTCGACTGAAATTGTTCCCTTCAAAGTCATCAGTGATCCCTTAATTTTAAAATTTGATAGTCTGTCATTGGTCCTTATTTTTCTCACTGTATTTGCTTAATTTGAAACTATTGATCAATGTCTCCTCCTAGATATTCTCTTTTCTTTGTTTTGTTTTTGTTTTGTTTTTTTGATACTATGCTTTCCTAGGTCTCCTAATTCTGACCATTCCTCATCTCCTTTGCCGGCTGTTTATCTATATTACACCCTTTTACTGTGCATGTTCCTCCAAGTTTCCATCCTAGTTTCATCCCTTTCTCTTTCTATTCTTTCTCTTTGTCTTACTAAGCTCAACAGCTCTTAAAGATTTAATTATCATATCCATGCAGATTACTCACAGACCTATAGATCCAGCTCCAAGCTGCATCTGAGCTTCAGTGCTATACCACCTACTGTTTATTGGATGTTCCAGGACTAACTCCTCCATTGTGAGCTCCTAGAGATCAGGGCATGCATTCTTTATCTTTCTTTGTATCTCCATGGCTTAGAACAGTGCCTGGGGCATAGTAAGCATTTAACAAAGGCTTGTTTGTCTTCCTTGGTGTTGGATTTATGGGGCTTGCTTGCTTGCACTTATAAGCTAGGTGCTTAGCACAGAAGCAGATACATAGGTAAGTGTGTAATAAATTCTCTCTCTCTGTCTCTCTCCCTCCCTCCCCCCCCCTTTTGGCAACAGAAGTTTTGGGAAGAAACATAATCACAATCATCCAGCACTATCAGGTGGAAAAGTTTTTAGATTTGTTCTGCTTGGCCTTGTATGGTAGATCAGCACAAAGAGGGATGCATGGGAGATGTAGCAAGGCAAATGTCCACTCAATAAAAGGGAAAAACAATTAGAGCTATTCAGAAGTGGAATGGGGAGCTCCTCTTACTAGAACCTTTCAAGAGGAGGTTGGCTGAGCATTTTTCATCCTTGTTTTTGAGAAGATGCTCATTGAAGTACACAATGGACTAGATGGACTCTAGAGCCCTTTCGCAATCAAAAGATTTGTAATCCTGTGAAGGTGACTAACCACTTTAAGCCTCAGTTTCCTCATTTCTAAAAGGAGTGGATTGGGCAACATTTTTTCCCCCTAAGGTCCTTTACAATCTATAACTACAATATATGTAGTTATATACAATATACAATATGTCCGCAACATAGTATTTATCTTCTATTTCTTTGTTGTGAGACTTTGTTGTGTGTGGGGGGATTATAAATTTCTGAGCCTCAGATTCTTCATTTTCAAAGTGGGGAAAACACATTGCCTACTTCAGATGGACCAATACATATATAGAGATATGCACATATTCATATATATTCATTCATACACACACATATATGAAACATATATAACAAATATACATATAAGCTTTATGTAAAATAGCATGCATTTCCTAACATATAAATCATTGTGCAAATATGAGAGGTTAAGAGTGGTTGAAGGAGAGTAAAATGCCTGAGGGATGTTTGTTCCTCAGTGATTTTCATCACATGAGAAGATAGTAACAAACGATCTCAGAGCTGGAAGCTAACTTGGAGGGAAATTAGATTGTGCTCAGGCATGTATCCCTTTAAAGAAAAAAAAATCACTGATAAGAGGAAGAAAATCTGTGGATTCATATGTTTCATATGTAAGTATACAGACATGGTTAATAAACAAGGTGTTTATGAGTTGCTAATGCAAGAAGGCATTAGATTTGATCATAGGAAACATTGAGAATTGGTGAGATAGAAGTACATGACTAATGTGCATCTGGAACACTGCCTCCTTTTTCAAGATGAACAGCATTGGTATAAGGAGGTGTGTGACTGGATATGTATGCGTGGGCACGTGTGTGCATGCACATACAAGCATACATGTGCTTTGAATAGAGTAGGGTAGTAACATCATATATTAAGAAGATATATTAATGTGAAAGGATCTGGGAACTAGGAGGAAAAGAAATGTGGAGAGCTTTTGTGTAAAGATATATGGGGGTAGAAATAAAATCAATACTGTCACTGAAGTACACCACAGACCACCTGAACAAAAATAGGAAATTGATGAAGAATTCAGAAAACAGAATACAAACCTGGCAGAGAAACATGATATAGTAGGGTTGGGGAACTTTAATTACCCAGACACTGTTGGAAGATTCTCTTCTCCCTCTCTCTCTCTCTCTCTCTCTCTCTCTCTCTCATTATTTCCTTTCTCTGTCAATATTTACG
The DNA here is from genome assembly GCF_900497805.2 of Vombatus ursinus. Classification (NCBI taxonomy): domain Eukaryota; kingdom Metazoa; phylum Chordata; class Mammalia; order Diprotodontia; family Vombatidae; genus Vombatus; species Vombatus ursinus. The sequence goes on from NW_020954642.1 coordinate 1,683,009, forward strand.
TGTGTCTCTATATCTCTTTGTCCCTGTCTCTGTCTCTCTCTCCCTCTGACTCTACATCTTTTTTGGGGGGGAGTGTTTGTCTCTACTTCTCTCTTTCTTTGCGTCTATCTGTCTCTCCAAAGTAAAAGGGATGATTTTTAAAAAATTTTTCTTAATGATAATTTCATCCTCCAATAGGTATAGTAACTGACAAGTGAAATTCCATCTGACATCTGAGTCTTATCAGCTACAGGCAAGCATTGAAGTACAATAGTGATAGCACTCCAACTGAAGTGGGAGGATCTGGGTTTGAATCTCACCTCTGAAACATACTATGTGTGTGACCTTGGACAAGTCCTTTAGCCTTGTTGGTTTTCAATTTATTTATCTGTAAGATGAAGATATTGTACTCCATCTTAGGCCCTTTCCAGCCTTAAAACTTTGATCTTGTGATTGCTAGTATAGGGAATGTGAGAAGGGGAGTGGATGTCCTCCCTCCCTCCCCCACCCAAAGTAGATGTAGTCATAGATAATAAGGAGTAGTTGACAAAGGTAATGAGATGTTAATTCATTAATAAAGTTTTGAAGGTCCAGTGGTGTGTTTATGGATTATGAATAACTTTCTCTGATTGAATTAAAGAAAGTCTAGGTATTAGAAAAGCAGAATGATGTCTACAACTCTGATGGTCCTTAAATAACTGAGTTGCTAGCTATGAAACCAGGTTCCCAATTTGAGCTCTGAGTCCTCTGAGTGGGAATCTCTCCAGATGGAGGAAGGTTGTCTCCTTCTGCCCACTCACCCCCTATGTTGGCCATGATGAGGAGTTAACAAATAGTAGGAGCCATGGCATCAGGTAGGAAGAAGATACACATTACAGACAGATGTGGATACAGAGAGGCAAGTCCCTTGAGGCCAGAAGAAGCTTTAGGGTTAGGACTTCTGGCACTAGAAAAAAAGTAATAGTATATATATATATATATATATATATATATAATTTACAAATATTACCTCATTTGATCCTTACAATAACCCTGTGACATAGGCACTATTGTTATCCCCATTTTACAGATGAAGAAATTGAGGTTTAGAGAAGTTAAATAACACTCTGGTCCACACAACTAATACATGAATGTGTCAGGATTTGAACTCAGTTCTGTCCTGACTCTCACTATGCCACCCCACTATTTTGGACTCAAGAGAAGATTAATTCTGAAAACTGAGAATTGAAATGTAAAGAGGAGCAAAGGTTAGGATCCCAGCTAAGCAACTCACCCAGCAGTGATACTGCAGCCAAGGGACAATTTGTGAAGACTCCACAGGAAAAGGAAAAAGCACTTTCAGGCTCTTCAGTAGCTAGTCACCTGGGCCACATGTGCTTCTATACATGTGCGCCTCGCTATCGTGGTATTCTGTGTATACTCTTCTAAAAGATGCTGTATGTAGCTGTGGGAGAATGTACCCCAGGATTATGGGGGCAGGAGGCTTATGGTCTTATGGTGATTATTTTTTATGTCATGTTAGTTCGCCTTTACTAAGAGTCCATCATGACCATTAATGGGAAGTGCCCTGTGGTGCTTGTGAGCCACAGCCTTTGGAGAGGGTATCACAATTATATCTTTTGAATCTCAAAGAGAGAAACAGAGACAGAGAGAGAAGAGAGAGAGAGAAAGTCGAGTTTCAAAGAAGCAAGTGTGCCAAACTGGAATGGATTCCATTTTTTTTAATAGTAAGTTCCTCATTTATTAACATCTTTAATCTGTGAGGGGATGACCCTTTGTTGAGAATGTTGTAGACAGGGTTCTTCTTTATGCATAATTTGACTAGGTGCATTCTGAGATCTCCTACTACTCTGAGAAATGAAGATTCTATGATCCCCTCAAGTGCTGGTAAAAACAGATGGTTGTTAAATTTTCCTTGAAGGAGAAAATTCTTTTCTGTTTTAGTTTGTTAATTAGAGCAAGAGATTCCCTGGTTCCTTTCTTTTCAACCAAAATACCAATAGTTATTAGCATTGGACAGACAGTGATTTGCCATTATCTGCTCAGGTTTAAGGGATAATTTCCCAAAGTATTGTTACAAGCTTCTATAATAGCTATATAGATCCTGGAAATTGGTAGGTGAGTGTTCTACAAGCAGAATATTCATTTAAGAAAATTACAAGGATCAATAGTTCAAAGGTCATTGGAATGGACAATGGTTGTCATTTGAGGATGTTGCTAGCTCCTGGCTAATGAGAAGTGAAAGGGTCCATTTGTCACTTCCCAATGATAGATCCTCTGTGAACCCCTGTTATTGAACCTAAAGTCATGCATGTCAATAACAGTCACGTTCCAGATTCCCTAATATGAAAAATGGCTACTGGTGGCATGCATGGCTTTTTTTTTTCATCAAAAGAAACTATTTAATTCAGGGTGTACTCAAATGAAATTGTTCTAAGGTCAACACTTGGCAAAAATCATAGATTCATTTTTCTTCAGAATGGGGAAAAGGTCTTGGAACAGAGGAATTCAGAAAATAGACCATTAACAAGAGAATTCTGAAAATACAGAATTATCAGTATCAGTTGTTAGAACATGGACTGTTAGAAAATAGAATTGGAGAGTTGCAAAAAAAAAAACAAAACAACAACTTTAGAATATAGGATGCTGGAGCCCAAAGAGTCCAAATAATATAGAATGATAGGAAATAAACTACTTCCTCTGTGTAGAACATTACTCCAATTCCTGGTGAAAATGCAAATTTTTAATAACCCATGGTTCTTGCCATCATGGAGAGTACAGTCTAGTAGTAGGATGAGATATAAACACTGCTGGATTATATAGATATAAACACATAAATAAGGATATTCTGAATAAGGAATTGGCAATGCACTCCAGAATCATTGCCAAGAAAACCCCAAATGAGGTCACGAAGACTCAGACACAACTGAAAAATGACTGAGCAACAACAAAGTATATTAGAAAAATAAAGAATATTGTTTGAGATCCAAGGAGAAGTGTCATTATTTAATGGGAGCATCTAGAGAGATCTTCTGGAGAAGACAGCATTTGAGTTGAAATTAAAGGATAGCTAGAAATTCAAATGGTAAAGAGAGAAAGAGAGAAGATATTCCCAGTATGTAGAGTATCTAGTATAGGGGTATAAGAGCACAGGGAATGTTTGGTGATAAAGAGTAGCTTAGACTGAGTGGAGCAAAGAATACTACATAGTCGGTAATATGAAATGAGGCTAGAAAGTTAAGGTGTGGTCAGGTTGTACATAGACTTAAATGACATTCAAAGAATTCGATTTCATTCTGGAAGTAACAGGGAACCACTGACTTATATATATACACATATATAGGTAATGTGACTAAATATATGTATAAGTAAGAAGATTCTTACATTATGAAGACTGGGTTGAAGTAGAGAGTGTGGAAAGATTTAATTGGAGATTTTAATAATCCATATGTGTAGTAATGAGGACCTGGACTAGGGTAGACGAAATACAAAGCATTAGAAATAGTATTGAGGATGCATTTGACAGGACGTAGAGAAGAGGTGAAGGAGAGGAACGGATGAAAAGTAACCCCAAGTTTCCAAATACGGGAAACTAGAAGACAAGTGGTCCCATGGACAGAAACACTAGGTCAGAAAGAGGAGAAAGATTAGAGGACAGGAAATTTAGCTTGCCTTGGGGCATCTTGAAGTTCAGTACTGGGGACTTCTCTTGGTTGAGATGATTTGTTATTTAGATGTGGGTCTGAAGTCCCCCAAAAATGCTTGAACTAGGGGTGCAGTCTCTGCAGTCATCTACATAGAGTAACTTGTAAGGCAGAATGCTATTGCTGAGAGCTGGGGAAGAGGAGCATAGAAAGATGGGAGAAAGAAACCAAGAGTAAGGAGCATTCCTTGAGGAAAATCCACATTCAGGGTTCAAAAAAAAAAAAAAAGATGAGACAGAGGCGATTGAGGAGTAGTAAGAAATGTAAGAAGAGAGGAAAATTGTTTACATTCACAAAGCGCCTTACAGTAGTATTACATTAGTATTATCTTATCTGATCCTCAGAATAAGACTGTGAGGTAGGTATTACAGATCTGTTATCTCCATATTACAGATACTGATAAAGGCCGAAAAAGGATAGAGTAACTAGCTCTAAGGCACAAAGGCAGCTAATTGGCACAGTGAATAAAGCAACAAGTCTGGAGTCAGGAAGACCTGAGTTCAAATCCAGCCTCGCTTATTTACTAGCTGTGTGACTCTGATCAGGTCATTTAACCCTGTTTGCCTCAGTTTCCTCATCTATAAAATGAGCTGGAGAAGGAAATGCAAAACTACTCCAGTATCTCTGCAAAGAAAACCCCAAATGGGGTCAGGAAGAGTTGGGCATAACTGAAACAACTGAACAACAACTAACTAGCTCGTGGTAATAATAATAATAATAATAATGATAATAATAATAATAATAATAACAGCGCTTGGAATTTATATAGTGCCTGCTATGGGCCAGGTACTGTGTTAAGCACTTTACAAACTTTTCTTTTTCTTTTTTATTTTATGCTCACAACAAACCTGGGAAGTAGGTGCTATTATTACACCCCCCCCCCCATTTTACAGTTGAGGAAACTAAAACAAACAGATTACTTTGCCAAAGATCACTAACTAGTAAATGTGTGAGGCCACATTTAAGCTCAGATCTTCTTGACTCCAGGCTTGCATATCCCTTCATTGCACTCCTGCCTAGTCACACACAGAGTGAATGGTAGAATTTAGAACCAAGAAATTTCAATCTAATTAATATGTAGTGGCTCTTTTGATAGTCTATGTCCTTGTGGAACATGTGGATATTCCAGCTTTCCGATATAATTTTTTACACCCAATTAGCATTTTACATGATGCTCTCAGTTCCACGTCATATGTACTCTTGCTAAATATCTCACCCATGTTTTTATCCAAGTAATTAATGAAAATGTTTAATAACATAGGGCCAGAGGCAGTTCCTGAGGATACTCCACAAGACACTTCTCTCAAATTCATACAGATATTCCTTTCTAACTTTGTCTCATCACCTAGTCTAGACTGGTAATAAGAAATAGCAATTATTTTGAGTTCTAAGGTTTGCAAAATACTTTATGTATGTTATCATTTTTGATGCTCACAGCAACCCACAAGATAAGTGCTATGATTATCTCCATTTTACATATGACAGAACTGAGGCAGAAAGAGGTTGAGTGACTTGCCCAAGGTCCTACAACCTATAAGGGCCTGGGGCAGGAATGTTAATCAGATTTCCCTAACCCCAAATCCACCACTTTATAAACTGCATCTGCAGCCACCTAATTTTGTAGATGGAGCAGCTGAGCAGAGCAGAGATAAAGTAACTCACCCAAGGACAGAACATTAATAAATAATAGAGCTGAGATTTGAAAATGAGGTCTTTTGCCTCTGTATCCAATGCTCTCTCCCACTCTACCATCATATCTTACTCCTTCTTCTCTCCATTTGTTATCCCAAAATAGTTGTTTCAATAACCACTACTTCCTCTCTTCCAACCATGCTGAAAACTCTGACCCTCATAGCAAGCTAATGAAGGTCATAGCTCATCTCCCATCGCTACTTTGCCCTCCCAGTGATCCTTCCTACATTTTTAAGATACTAAAATATTATATGTCAAAGCATTTTCTTTAAATAATAAATTTACTACAGTAAAATTGGAGCAGCCTTGAAACACATTTCTTCCTATGAACCTTGGCTTGATATATTATAACATTTAAATCAAGAAACCCTTGCACAAAGGACTTATCTGGATCCAAAATGAATAGAATCATCTGAAAAAGCAATGGGAAACGGGAAAGGCAAGCTTTCCCCTGACTCTCAAGGCCCAGAGTTAGTATTCATCTTGGTCCTTTTATGAGACATCAAACTCTGACCTAATGAAAATTTGCCTTTATGAGCTTTTGTTGCAAACAAAACACAAAAACAACTCAAAACCTGGAAATTAAGGTGCTTGGACATGAGTATTCATGCATGTGCATTTTTATGGGACCAAAATTAGTTTTTAATATTTTAATAGCTCAATGAATTCTTTACAGTATTTGCTTCCTTCCATTTCATGTTTTCTACCTCTCTATACCTTGGGTAAAATGACTCTATGAGAATAATAGCTCATGTTTCTAGAGTGTTTTGATGTTCGCAAGGCACTTTATTCAAAACTGCTCTGTGGGTAGGTAGGGCAGGTACAATCAGACCCAATTTGCAGATGAAGAAAATGAGTCACAAAAGTAAGAAGAGACTTGCCTAGGGTTACTCAGCGAGGAGGCATCTAAGCTCAGGTCTCCCGGCTTCAAGTACAGAGCTCTTCCATGACAGCACTGTCCCTGGTAGCTCCTGTGGCTTGAGACCCTTTTTGATTCCATGTACAATGTTATAGTCATCAGAGGGTAGTTATACTCTGCATTGCTAAGCCTACACCGTGAGCCTTTGTAATTAGTTCGAGCCTGCTGGTACTGAAGCTAAAACAGAATCAATCTTGAAACCTAATGGTCACCCCCATGCTATGTGGAGGCATCAAGAGAAAATAAAGTTGGAAATGATCTTAGAGGTCATATAGACTAACCTCCTTTTAAGTGAGGAAATTGATGTTCAATAAGATGAGGTGACCCAGATAACATCATGTATCTATGGAGTCCAAATGAAGGCCAGGTTTATAAACTCAGGGTCATCTACCACACCCATTTCTAATGCTAAACATTTCCATTTTGCTTGGAACATAAATTAATGAGAAGTTACCATAAAGCACATGAATTTGGTGCCACTTATTAAACATTATGGGAATACCAGCAGGGACTCATTCTTAAATTCTGCCCTAATTTATTGTAATGCATTAGCTGGGGGAGGAAAAAAAAGCCTATTTGCAGCACTTTTCAGAGATCTGACCCCCTGCTCACCCCTGGTACTCAGCTGTTTAACATCTCAGATCCAGGGGTAGGTATTCAATAAAGTAATGAATAGCTCCCCAGTTTTCTGATGCAGCACTTTCAAAGCCACCTTTGGAATTTTACATTAGCCAACAATTGATTGGTTTAGTAAATTACATCTTAATTGAAAAATATAATGCCTAAAATGGTTTTAATTAGCAACAAACATAAGCATTTGGTAGCTATGCTAAAATGCCAAGGCCTTAAGAAAGTTAAAAAAATAAAACACAAATAAAAACACAGACGGAGGGAGTAATAGAATTTCAGAGTTGGAAAGGATTTCAGAATATAGAATATCAGTGGCACGCAGGACCTTGGAACACAATGTTAGAACATACAACCAAAGGATGTCAGAGTTAGAAGTGACCTTACACCACAGAATGTTATTTCTGGAAAAAGTCTTATAACACTGTGTCTTAGAATTTACAATATTGAGGTTCAGAATCAAAAGAATGTGTTAAAACATAGAACAAAGATTGTTAGCAGGAATCTGAGAGCTCATGTTGTCCAATCCTCTCATTTTACAGATGAGGAAGTTGAAACATAGAGATTGAATAAAATCCCATCTCAGCTACCTACTGGATATATAATCCTGGACAATTCACCTAACCTCTCAGCCTCAGTTACCCTATCTGAAAAATGATAAAAAAAAATGATAAAAAAAATAATAACACCTAGCTTACAGGGTTGTTACAAAGATCATATAAAATGTGTTGTTGTTATTTAGTCATTTCAGGTTTGTCTGATGCTTTGTGACCCTTTTAGAGGTTTTCTTGACAAAGATACTAGAGTAGTTTTCTGTTTTCCTTCTCCAGTTTATTTTAAAGATAAGGAAACTGAGGCAAACAGGATTAAGTGACTTTCCCAGGGTCACACAACCAGTTATTGTCTGAGGTGGGATTTGAGCTCAGGTCTTTCTGACCCAGGCTTGGTGCTCTATTCACTGAGCCACCTAGCAGCTGTAGTTAAAACACTTTGTAAAAATATAATGTGCTTTATAAATATCAGTTACTTTGATATTAGTGCTTGACACACTTGGAAGTTAATAAATGAGGGCAGACTGATAATTATGGTGATGCTGATGACTATGACAAAAAAACAAACTAATACCATTACTACTACCACTATCACTACTACTGCCACTATCACTACTACTACCACTACTACTGTCACTACTACTGCTATCACCACTACCACCACAACTAATCACCACAACCACCACTACCACTACGACTGCTATTATTGCTATGACTACCACCATCACTACTACTACTATTACAAGTGCTGCTACTACCACTACTATTACTATTCCTCTTTTGTCCCACTATTCAAGTTCTTCTGTTGAATTAGTGACAAAGAGCTGCACAAAAGTTCTCTGTCTTTACTCCCAGTCTACTTCTCTTTTCTTCAAGATCCAGAGGTTTCCAGACCTCAGGCTCCAAATAGAGTCCAGTAATTTGATGGTTGGGAAAAATCTCGAGCAAAATAAAATAAATCACTTTTTACATTACGTAAATTTCATTACAGGGGGAAAATGGCTGATTTTCTCCTCAGTCATCATGCCCCATTGAAAATCTTTCATTCATTCATCCAGCTGCAGTTTCAAAAATAAGTCTTTTGGACAAGGCCTACTTTAATTTAGAATTCTGTGTTATTTATGAAGTTAGAAGAACATACTTCAATGAGGCTTTTATAATTTTTTTTTAAATGAAAACCTATAAAAAGAATTGTTCTTTAAAGCTCGATGTCTCTAAACTTTTTGGTGACATTCACTATTAAGTGTTTAGCAACAAAATGATTTATTAATTTTTGGTAGATTTTGTACATTGAGGCAGAAATTAGTAGTAATATTTGTCTTTGGGGGTCACTAATCCTTGGGGAAAAAATGGTCAAAACATTTAAGTTTACTGCTTTTCTTCAATGAATTCTTATCATGTACAGTGATAGTCATTTACCTTCCAATAGAGAATTTCCTTTTAACAAGGGTGGTGACAGTCTTCTTGTCTTCTGCTCTGATCAGACCACATTTGTAAGACTGGGTTCAATCTGGGGCCCAAATACGAGGAAGGCTGTTGACAAATTAGAAGATATTCTGAAGACAGTAACCAGATGACAAAAACCAATAGAAAGTAAGGCGTGTCTTGGGGAGGGGAGGGAGAAAGGAGGGGAGAAAAATTTAAAACTCAAAAGTATATGGAAGTGATTGTTGAAAACTAAAAATAAATTAATAAAAAAAAAAGTAAGCCATACTAGAAACACAATCAAGCATGCTCAAGCCCACAGAAAAGACTTAGGGCCAAACATGATTACTATCCTTATGTTTGAATGGCCATCTTAAAGAAGAGATATTAAACTTGTGTTAGTTTGTTCTGGAAAACAGAACCAGGACATGGGTTAAAAAAAAAAAAAACTATAGGAAAGCATTTTTTAACTAATGTAAGAAAAAGCTATATAGTAGAAAGGGCTATCTCAGTGGATGGTGAGTTTCCCACCAGTAAAGGAATTTACAGGATTCTGTCTGTAGAGATGAAAGAGACAAAAAGAGAAGTTGCATGTGTACTTGTAGGGGCTTTCTCTTTCAGATAATAATTGGATGACATAACTTCTAAAGTCTCTTCCAAAACTTTAATTCTATAATTATGAAATTTATGATATTTCCTTAGAAATGTGACAGCTTGATATAATAGAAAGAATACTAGACTGAGTCAAAAGATCAGGATTCAAATCTCTACTCCAATATCTACTAGCTGTGTGTACATGAGCAGTCACATTAACTTTTTGTGCCTCAGTTTCTTCATTTGTAAAATAGTGATAATACGCTTGGTCCTCAGCATCTACCAGGGCTTAGTTGAAGAAAACACTATATAAATGCCAATATAACATGGAAATGAGAGGTATCAACACCAAACAAGATGGTATTCGGTGGGTGTCTTTGTGAGTCTGAATGATGTTAAATTGCAAAATCATAAGTCTTAGGGAAAAAATCATAGAACCCCCAACCTGTTTATAATCTATTTAAGCAGCCAATTACATTGTTACCCTATAATGGCAGATTTTCCTGTGAATACATCTTGGCTCTTCAGTACTCACGTTTGTAATTTTTTTTCCAATTTGCTACTGTTTCATAAAGTTTTGTCAATCATAAGCATTTTTTAGGAGATTGAAATGGCAACTTAATGGTTTACTCTGAAAGAGACAAATAGGGGGAAAAAAACATCTGTAGCATTTAAAAACTGATGGGGAATTTCAGTGTAATAAAGGCACAGCCGAGCAATTAAAGTGAAGGAAGTTGCTCCCTGAATGTAATTTGAAATAGAGGGAAAAAGTTTCTCTAATTTGTAAATCTATTGAGGATTGTTTAAACACATTCCCTTTGATCAATAAAAATCATGGGGCTGTTTGCATTCTGTCTTAATGGTCCAAAATGAGCATTCTACAGTTGAGCATAAACTCAATCAAAGGAAACCCAGAAACTTCTCTGTTAGACGAGTCAGTTGGTATTGTTTCTTTCAAAAATAGAATTCCAAGGGCAAGAGAAATCTGGCACCTCATAGTCATGGATGCTAGAACATTACAGTGGAAAGGGACTCTCTGACATAGATTGTTAGGACAAAGAGCCAAGAAGAATATAGCTTAGAGGGAACTTTGAATTAATTTAGGGAAAGTAGAACTTTGAACAGTGAATAGCATCATTGGTAGAGAACTTAGAACATAAGGTTTGAAACAAAAAAAAAAAGGAAAGTCCTTCATCATATAAGGGGTATCTAATATGGAGTTCCAGTGTGAAAAGAGAAGACCAATCAATCAATCAATCAATAAACATTAATTAAGCATCTGCTGTATTCCAGGTACCATGCTAATCACTGGATAGACATAAAAGGTTCAGCAAATCCAAGAGACTGAGATGAGGAGGGAGAAAATTCCAAGCTATAAGACAGCCTGTGAAAATGCCCAATATCAGGAGCTAGAGTGTCTTGTGTAAGGAATAGCAAGGAGGAAAGTGTCAATGTGGGATTTTGTAATATGTGCCAGTACAGGTTGGAGAGAAAGGTACAAGAACACTGGAAAGGTAGGAAGGGTAGGTTATAAAGAGCTTTGAACACCAAACAGAAGATTTTATACCTGATCCTTATTTAATAGGGAGCCACTGGGGTTCTTTAAATAGAGAAATGAATGGTCAGAGCCGTGCTTTAAGAAGATCAATTAAGAGGGGGTGGAACCAAGATGGTGGACTAAAAGCAGTGACTTGCTTGAGCTCTCCCCTAAACCCCTCCAAATACTTGTAAAAATGTCTCTAAACAAATTCTAGAGCAGCAGAACCCACAAAAAGACAGAGTGAAACAAATTTCCAGCCCAAGACAACCTGGATGGTTGGTGGGAAAGGTCTGTTGCACCAGGTTGGGATAGGAGCACAGTTCAGTGTGGGCTGAGCAGGCAAAGATGGGGCCTCAGCAAACCAGGAGCAGGCCTCAAGGGACTGAGTCAAGGGTAACTGTGGCGATTTCCAGACTTCTCAACCCACAAATGCTGAAGGTCCATAAGAGAGGTCTATCAGACCTCAGTGATAGAACAGCTTGGTCCAGTCTCAGTCCTGAGGTGGCCCCTGGGTGGCAGCTGCTTCCAGAGCTCTTGGCCCACAGTCTGAGGGGGGATGGAACAACTGATGAGAATTGGATTGCAGGGATCTCTTTACTGAGGTGCTGAGGCAGTATTCTCTTGCTTTGCCCATGCTTGGATCTGAGTTGCAGTCCTTGGGCAAGGAGGAGTGTTAGCATGGTGGAGTTTGTGGCAGCAACAGTTCCAAGGCAAAAAAGAGTGCTTGTGGTCACTCATAGCACAAAGCATAGTCCAGGAAAGGAGTAAACATCCCATCTTGGATCATACCACCTTGGAAGAACTGAAAATTTAAAGGTCCCTAGAAGTATCTCTTAAAACAGTTGCACAAAACCCCTGAAGCTTGGAACATTACATTCTTCACACTGGAAGCAGATTCCTACCTTAACAAAGAGTTTAATAGTCAAGTAATTGGCTGGGAACATGAACAAACAGTGCAAAATCAGTCAGATCATAGAATCTTACTTTGGTGACAAAGAAGATCAAAACATACAACCAGAAGAAGACCACAAAGTCAAAGCTCCTACATCCAAAGCTTCCAAGAAAAATATGAATCAGTCCCAGGCAATGGAAGAACTCAAAAAGGATTTTGAGGAGCAAGTAAGAGAAGTAGAGGAAAAATTTGGAAGGAAAATAAGAATGATGCAAGAAAACCATGAAAAACAAGTCAACATCTTGCTAAAGGAAATCTCCCCCCCCCAAAAAAAAAGTACTGAAAAATTAACACCTTAAAAAACAGACTAAGCCAAATGACAAAAGAGGTCCAAAAAGTCAATGAGGAAAAGAATGTCTTCAAAAGCAGAATTGGCCAAATGTAAAAGGAAGTCCAAAAACTCATTGAAGAAAATATTTCCTTAAAAATTAGAATGGAGCAAATGGAAGCTAGTGACTTTATGAGAAATCAAGAAATTGTAAAGCAAAACTAAAAGTATGAAAAAATAGAAGACAATGTGAAATATCTCATTGGAAAAACAACTGACCTGGAAAATAGATCCAGGAGAGATAATTTAAAAATTATTGGACTACCTGAAAGCCATGATCAAAAAAAGAGCCAATACATCATCTTTCAAGAAATTATCAAGGAAAACTGCCCTGATATTCTAGAACCAGAGGGTAAAATTAGAAATTGAAAAAATCCACTGATCACCTCCTGAAAGAGATCCCCAAAGAAAAACTCTTAGGAATATTATAGCCAAATTCCAGAGTCCCCAGGTCAAGGAGAAAATATTGCAAGCAGCCAGAAAGAAACAATTCAAGTATGTGGAAACACAATCAACATAACACAAGATTTAGCAGCTTCTACATTAAGGGACCAGAGGGCTTGGAATATAATATTCCAGAGGTCAAAGGAGATAGAAGTATAACCAAGAATCACTTACCCAGCCAAACTGAATCATTCAGGGGAAAAATGGATATTCAATGAAATAGAGGACTTTCAAGCATTCTTGATGAAAAGACCAGAGCTGAATAGAAAATCTGACTTTCAAATACAAGACCCAAGAGAAGCATGAAAAGGTAAACAGGAAAGAGAAATCATAAAGGACTTATTAAAGTTGAGCTGTTACATTCCTACATGGAAAGATAGTATTTGTAACTCATGAGACCTTTCTCAGCATTAGGGTAGTTGGAGGGAATATATATGGACAGAGGACACAGGTTGGGTTGAATATGAAGGGATGATATCTAAAAAAATAAAGTTAAGGGGTGAGAGAGGATTATACTGGGGTACGGAGAAAGGGAGAGGTAGAATGGGGTAAATTATCTCACACAAAAGAGGGAAGAAAAAGCTTTTACTATCGAGGGGAAGAAGGGGGAGGTGAGGGAATGAATGAATCTTACTCTCATTGGCTTTGGCTTAAGGAGGGAATAACATACACACTCAATTGGGTATGGAAATCTATCTTACTCTTCAAGAAAATAAGGAGGAAGGTGATAAGGGAGGGAGGGGATGATAGAAGGGAGGGAAGATTGGGGGACAGGGTAATCAGAAGCAAACACATTTGAGGAGGCACAGGGTCAAAGGAGATAACAGAATAAATGGGGGGTGGGATAGGATGAAGGGAAATATAGCTAGTTTTTCACAACATGATTATTATGGAAGTGTTTTGCATGACTACACATGTATAACCTATATCAAATTGCTTGCTTTCTCAATGAGAGTGTATGGGCAGGGAGGAAAGGAGAGAATTTGGAGCCCAAAGTTTTAAAAACAAATATTAAAAATTGATTTTACATGCAACTGGGAAATTAGATATACAGGCAATGGGGTATAAAAATCTATCCTGTCCTATAGGAAAATAGAAGGGGAAGAGGATAAGAGAAGGGGTGGCTGATTGAAGAGAGGGCAGATCAGGGGAAGGGGTATTCAGAATGTAAGCCATCTTGGGGTGGAGGGACAGGAGAGATGGGGAGAAAATTTGGAACTCAAAATCTTGTGGAAGTGAATGTTGAAAACTAAAGCTAAATTAATTAATTAAGAAAAAAAGACCAATTAAACAACTGAGTGGATGATAGACTATAATGAGGAAAGATTTGAGGTAGAGTAACCAACCAGTAGGGTATTGCAATAGTCTAGGGGTGCATTGGTTATGGACTGCACCGGGGTGATAGAAGTGTCAGTGGAGAAAAGGGAAATTGATAGTACTTAGCAACTGATCAGATATGGAGATGAAAGAGAGCCAGGAGTCAAAAATGACACCTAGGTCCTGAGTCTTGGCAAAGAGAAGGGTTACTTCATTATGTGAGCAAGAGATAGTAGCAGAAGGCATCTTGGTAATGTGATATGAGGAGAAGGAACCTCTTGGTGAATAGCCTCAATTTTTTTTTTCAGTAAAATATGAGGCAAAATTCTCAGTTGAGAGAGTGATGGGGTGGGGAGCAATGGAAGAATTGAGGAGGGATGAAAAGGCTTGGAATAGCCCCTATGGTGAGTGGGATGACAAGTCAATCACTGGGAAAAGATCCTTGCCATGTTGTGAGCCCAGTTGAGATTAGGTAACATAATTTGTAGTAGATCCAATTAACACACTCAGTGGATAGAGCACTGGACTTGGAGTCCAATTATTTGTATTTCGGTTACTCGGTATATTCAAGCTGAGTTCAGATAGTCAGTTCCCAAGTCTGGGAATCCTTTTCAGTGTGGACTAGATCCCTTTTCAGGTCCCTTCCAACCCTATGGTTCTGGCATTTACAAAAATGTCATAATTGGAGGGAGCCTTACCCACTCCATTGCATATCTAAATGAAGGTGCACTATTAGAGCTCCATGACACATTAGAGGTCATCCAGTTGGATCTAGTCATTTTAAAGACCAAGAAACTGAAACTCAGAAGAGGTTGGTGAATTTTTTTTAACAAGCTCACAAAGAAAGTTAATGTTATAGTCTTGTTCTGAAACTGTTTTTCTCACTTCATATTTTATAGTGAATGCCAAAAATAGCTACAAATATCCATTGTTTTCCTTAAGTAGTTTCAACTGGATGATACTTCCATGTACCTTGTCAAAACCAGAAGAGATTTCTCAGTTCAATAATTCCTATGAAGATAGGACTTATTTAGATATGTATATGAGTGCGTTTATAAGTGTGGGGGGGGTAAGAGGGGGTGTAACTGGCAACTGTTTTGAATTTTATAGTCTAAGAGAGATTCCTAAAGCACTCTTATGTTTGAGTGACTCATTCTGGGTTCATATATCACAATCAGAACTTGGACTTAGGTCTTCCTGCTCCCAAGGCCAAGTCTCCATACTGTTAACTTAAGTAGTCATATGTGTATATATTAGGACAGTTAATAGCATCTGCCTATCTATCCATCTATCTATCAATATCTGTTTGTCTGTCTATCTATTTAGATATTTTTGTTGTTGTTGAGTTATTTTGGTCATTTCTGACTCTTTTTGATGCCATTTGGGGGTTTTCTTGGAAAAGAGAATGTAGTGGTTTTCCATTTCCTTTCCAGCTCATTTTCAGATGAGGAACTGAGGCAAACAGGGTTAAGTAACTAGCCCAGGGTGACCAGGGTCACAGAGCTAGTAAGTTTTTGAAGCTGGATTTGAACTCTTGAAGATGAATATTCCTGATTCCAATACTCTATCCACTGTGCCATCTACCTACCCATGTAGCTATCTGTGCAGTGTTTGAGAGGTTTTTGTTTTGTTTTGTTTTGTTTTGTTTTGTTTTTTAACTGGGAGTTTCCTATATCAACAAAATCACAGGTCCAGACTCTCGAATGTTGATGTACTCACATACATATTTGTGTGAATACATTTAATGTGTAGACATAAGTATGTGTGTGTGTTTTGGTACATGTAAATAGAGTATACAGTGCATATAAACATATATACCCTATATATGAGCACATGTCATTATACATAGATATATACATGCATATATATACATATATGAATATCAACACATATACATGAATCTTCCAAAGAACCTGAGATATCATTATTGTGGACATTCTTCCAATAATGCATAATACCACCTCTCTATACCTATGCTTCCTGTATAATTCTTTTCCATTTCATTCCATATAAATGTGCCCTTTGTGCTAAGGGCTTAACTCACATTTTTTCACATTATATTATAGCAATAATATAATATTATATTATATAACAGTAATATAATATATAACAATAGTTATATACTTATATATAGCTATACCTATACTGTCCCACATGACTAGAGTGTGCCCTTTCTTAACTCTAATTCAGTCTCTCTCCCTTTCTTTCCAAATTATATTGTATTTAACTTCTTTGAATATTTTGGTATTCATTCCTTAACACTTTATATTTATGCTATAAATATAATATGTATGCATATAAATATATGTATAGGTATGTGCATACCTATTTGTGTGTGTGTGTGTATATATATATATATATATATATGTAATAGTAGCTAGCATTTATATAATGCCTACTATATTACTATAGGACAGGTACTATGCTAAGCCCTTGACAGGTACTATCTCATTTTTATCCTCACAACAACCCTGAGAGGCAGTTACTATTATTAGCCCCATTTTATAGTTAGAGACAGCTAGGTGGTTCCATGGATAGAACAATTTGCTTTGCAAGAAAACCAGAATTCAAATCCAGTCTCAGAGACTTACTAGCTGTGTGACCCTGGGCAAGTCACTTAACCTGTTTGCCTCAGTTTCCTCAATTGTAAAATGGGAATAGTATTAGAAACTACTTCCCAGGGTTGTTGTGAGAATCAAACAAGATATTTGTATAGCACTTAACACAGTGCCCTGGACATAATAGGCACTTTATGAATGCTAGTTATTATTACTCAGTCAGTAAAGTTTATTAAGCATCTATTATGTGACAAGAACTATATTAATTGTTGGGGATATAAAAAAAGGCAAAAGACTGCCGCTGCCCTTAAGGAGTTCACAGTCTAATTGAGGAGATAATAAGCAACCACATATGTACAGACAAGGTATATACAGGAAAAATAATAAAAAGTAATTCAAAGAGGGAAGGCACTAGAAGTAAGAGGGATTGGAAAATGTTTCCTATAGAATATGGGATTTTAGTTGAGATATGAATGAATTCACAAAAACTGTGGGCTGAGGTAAGGAGGAAGGTAATTCCAGGAATGGGGGACAGCCAGAGAAAATGCCCAGAGCTAAGAGATGGACCAGTGTGTTATCTAAGGAACAGCAAGGAGGCCATTGTCTCTGACCAAAGAGTATAAAGAGGAAACCTGGAAAGTTGTGTGTGTGCTAGCAGGGAATGGTGCTAGGTTATGAAGAGCTTTGAAGTTAAAAAGGAGATTTAAATTTCATCCAGGAGGTGATAGGGAGAAAATGGAGTTTGCTGAGTAGAGTGCAACACAGTAAAACCTATGTTTTGGAAAATCATTTTAGCAGCTGAAGGGAGAATGGATTCGAGTGCGGAGAGATTTAGGGCAGGTAGAGCCACCAGGCCAAGAGTAAATTAATGAGATCCTAGACCAGGGTGGTGGTAGTATCAGAGGAGAGAAGGAGGGATATTTGAGATGTGTTGCAAAGGTGAGATCAACAGAAGTAGGCAACTGATTGAACATGGAAAGTGACAGATGATGAAGAGTAGATGGCATGTAGGCTCAGAGCTTGTAGGACTGGGAGAACAGTGTTTCCCTAGAGAATAATAGGGAAAGCAGGAGGTGAGAAGGGTTTGGGGGTGGGGGGAGATAATGAGTTTTGTTTTGGAGTTTAAGATGTCTACTTGACATCTAGTTCAAGATTTCTAAAAGGCAGTTGGAAATATGAAATTAGAGGTCAGCAAAGATATTAGGGTAGTATATGTAGATTTGAGAATTGTCAGGAGATGGTAATTAAATATATGTAAGATGATGAGATGATCAACTGAAACAGCATAGAAGGTGAAGGGAAGAGGACCTAGGTTGGAGCCCTGTTGTTCACCGACAGTTAGAGGGTTATGACCTGGAGGGTGATCTCGGAAAGGAATGTGAGGAGGAGTGGTCTGATATGTAGGAAGAGAATCAGGCAGGGTTGTGTTCTGAAAACCTAGAGAGAGGAAAGTAACAAGGGGAAGAAGGTTAACACACTTTTAAAGGTAGCAGTAAGATCAAGAAGAAGGAGGATTGAGAAAAAAGTCATTAGATTTGGAAATTAAGATATCATTGATAACTTTGGAGAGAGTAGTTTGGCAGAATGATAAGATCAGAAGCCAGATTGTAAGAAATTCAGAAGAGAGTAAGAGGAGAGAAACTTTTGACATCTATTACACAATCTTTTCAAGGTGTTTGCTACAAAAAGCAGAAGAGAAATAGAATGGTAATTAGCGGGATGGAAAGATCAAGTGAAGACACATTGTGGAAGGAAGAAACATGAGTATGTTTGTAGAAAATAGGGAAGGAGCCGGTGGACAAAGAGAGATTTGAATATAAATGATAGAGCAGAGATGATTGAGTGGAAGAAAAGGGATGGAGTGTGCTGTACTGTGCAGGCAGACGGGTGGGCCTTGGTTAAGAGTAAGAATACTTCTTCATGTGAGAAGGGGTGAAGGAGGAGATAGAGGAGACAGAGGTAGAAGGTATGTGAGTCATATGAGATGAGAAAGAGGAGAGAAGAAGTTCATGTAAAATGGCCTCATTTTTTTTTCTGAAAAATATGAGGCAAGGTTCTTAAATGAGAGGTTTAGGGAAGGGAAAACCAAGAGAGGCTTAAGGAGGGATGAAAATATATGGAAGAGCCACTGTGGAGAGTGGGATAGTGAGTTAATAAAGGAGGTAAAATAGGATTGCCTAGCAGCAGTGAGTCCTAGGTGAGGTTGTGTAACATAAATTTGTAGTGCACCCAATTGGAACATTTGCATAATTTTCTTTTGCCTGCATTCATTATCTTAACTCTTTCTGGAGAAGGAAGTAGATGATGGGAATCAACCAATGTTAAGGTTTGGCAGTACACAATCTATGATATGTTAAGAGAGCTAGGGATTCAAGAGAAGGGGACAAGGTAGAGTTGAACTATTTTACTACGGTGTGGATGAAGAGAAGAATTTGGTCAGGAAAGGCAGAGAGAAAAGTGGAAAACCAACATGGACCTCAAAGGAGGATAGGTTAGTGGGTGATGGAGGTGGGAGGCAAAACTGGATATGGCAATGGGGAGCAAAGAAGATTCCAACTTCCCTTTCTCAACAAGTGAGCAGAGGCAGGTACAGCCAGTACTAAAAAGAATGGTTCTTTCTAATGTTACATATTCAAGGTTTGTTCTAGTATATTCATTTACATGACAGACCTGACATGGCACAACTTGACATGACCTAACATAACAATATAATGTAATGTGATAAAATGTGATATGATATAATACATGATATACTATAACATAACTTAATATGATACAACAATATAATATGATATAGCATGATATAATATAACAGGTCTGTGTCATTGGAGAGAAACAGGTTTCAGTGATTTCCAGAAGATAGAATGAGTGGGAGAAGAAGAAGAAGATGAAGAAGATGAAGATGATGAAGATGATGATGATGATAATGATGATGGTCACAGCGGAGGAAACTGAAGCAAGCAGCAGTCATGTGATTTACCAAAAGTCATACAGCTAGGGTCTAAGGCCAGGTTTGAACTCTGGGCTTCTCAATACCAGGGCCAACTGTGACACCTAGCTCACACACACACACACACACACACACACACGTATATACACACATGAGTGCACGTAGTGCATTTATGTGTATGCATGCAATGTATGTATACATGTATAAGTAGTTATTGCCTCTTCACCACCACCCTATTAGGATTTAAGCAACTTGTAAGTAGTGATTTTTTTCTTTCTTTGTATTTGTTTTGCCAATTTCTAGCAGTGCCTGGAACAAAGTAGGTGATTAAGAAAATGCTCTTGATTTTGATATTTATTTGTGTATATATATATATATATATATATATATACATGCACATATGCATATACATACACATACATGTAAATATACACATACATTCCTTCAATGAAACGGCTTTGTTAATACACACACCACACATTCCTTTAATGAAGCTACTTTTACTAAATCCTAGGACTATCTAGGTGCTTTCAAAAACATCAGACTCATTGGTTTGCAGAATCCCCAAGATGGAAGCCACCCGAGAGATCACCCATTCAAACAAAGAGCTTGGAATCCTACCTAAAACAGCTTGACAAGTAGCTGTCTACCCTCTGCTCACAGACACCTAGTGACAAGGAGAGTAACTACCTCCTGGGGCAAGCTATTTTCTTGTTGGATGGCACTAATGATTATGATGTTCTACCTATACTTTCTTGTTTAGGTGGAAAGCTTTACTTGTGGATGCTTATTATAACACCCAGAGATTTCCAGAGTTGACACCAGCATGTGATATATCTCCAGTCCCCTGTGATTTACTAATATCTTTCTTTTACCTTCTCTATCCTCAGGTTACTGTTTGACAGACTCAGAAAAACATCCGTGCTGACTGATGTCGCTCTTCTGTTTAGTGGAAATAAACTGAAATAAACTCAAGAAGAGGAGTATATGAGACACATACTTTTGAGGGATTGGAAGGGAGTAGAACCAGCACTTCCTTCCCCTCCCCCCACCACGTAATTTGAGGATATTTCTGCTAAGCTAAACAGCTATGCCATTTTGGAAAGTTTATGAAATAGCAGAATGTCTTGTCTGCTTTGCAGAATTTGTTGTTCTGATATACCAACCCAATCTCCATAAATCTCAGAGCATCTGTTTTCTAACATATTCTTGGGGTTGATACATGTTATTACAATGATTAACTCATGGTGAGAGTGATTATTGCTCATTCCTTTGCAATTCTCTAACTCAACATGGTCTTGTGCAATAAGCCCTCAAGTTGGAGTTATAAGACACAGTTTTGAGCCCAATTTGCACCATATTTAGAGTGAGAGGGCCTGGGTTTTAGGCCTGACTTTGACAGTTATTAGCTTTGTGCCTACAGGCAGCCGCTTCCTTTCTCTGATCCTTATTTATAAAATTAGGTAGTTGGTCTAGATGGTATATAAGGCCATTCCTAGCTCTATGATCCTCTGTTTCAATGATACACCTTTCTGTCATTAATCACCTGACATCTGTTGCTATGTGACTATGGGCAAGTTATCAGTAGGATCTTATATATATATAAATTGAGTCACTATTTCTTTTTCTGTTAGATAAGGGGGTTGAACTAAACAAAGTTCCCTTCTAATTGTTACCTTTAATATTCAAGCTCTTCTCCTAATTCTTAAATTATATGGTGTGGTTTATGTCCTTAAATTATATGGTGTATGTCCCTTAATATTTAACATCTTAAGTTAAAATATTTTATGTTCTAAAGTCTCTAAGTTCTATCATTTAGTATTCTGTTTTATTTCCTAAGGTTCATTCTTTTTCTAATATTACATGTTCAAGGTTTGTTCTAGTACATTCATTTACATGATAAACCTGACATGGCATGACTTGACGTGACCTAACATAACAATATAATGTAATGTGATATAATGTGATATGATATAATACAATATATACTATTACATAAAACGATATAATGATATAATATAACAATATAACATAACATTGCATAAGCATATAGATGTATACATACAAACAGATGATATATATAAGGTATATATATCTTTTCCTTTTAGGCGAAAAAACGGGATTTCCTTTTTGCCTCCCTTCATTTTGCTATTTTGCTCAGCTTTCCCACCTGTAATCTATCAGCTGCCCTCCACCATTCTCTCTCTCTCTCTGTTTTCCTGTTGCCTTGGTGAGGAAAGGAAATGCCTTAGAAGATCCTCTCAGATGTGCAATAACCAGCAAAGCCTAAAGCCATATTTACTACTCTTAACTTGTACAGTGATGTAACTAACCCAGATTGAGGCCCCACTTCACTTCTGGAATCCACAGATAGCCAGAGATGAATAAAATCTCTCCCCAGTGATTTCTATACTCCCAGACATGACAAAGACATGACTAAATTGCTACCGTTGGATTCCAAGTGGGGGGGAATTCACATATACATTCTGATATGGCAGGAATGGAAATCTGATACAATCACAGATGGTGAAAATATCTTGAATGACTGACCTGGTGCCCATGTGTTACAAGGGAAATTTATACTAATGATGCATTGATTCTCTTCTGGCTTAACCAGAAGAGGATGTCTCGTGATTACACACACATGTGTATATGTGTGTGTATATGTGTATATAGATATTCAAAAGCATTTATATCTGCACATGCACGTACATCTGTATATACACATATGCTATCATTATATATACACATATATGTATGCATTTATACATAATTCACATACATAATCTGCTGGTTATTACATATTTGAGATCATCTTCTGAGCCATTTCCTTTCCTCAACATATATTTAGAGATATATATAAGGCAGCTCAAACCAGATGACTAGACTAGAATCCCCTATATTCATGTATTTGAGTTCAATCTATTCATAAATTTCTTTGCTGATTTGGCCATGTGGCTGTCTTTCCATACTTGTTAACTTAGCACCTAAAATACATTCACGATCATATTTAGTCATCAATATCTTTTAAAATATCTGCCACTATGTACTATCTCAGAAATAATACTATAGCTTGACCATCCCCCTTTCATTCCATCTACTTTTTTTTTGCAAAGATAAAATGATATGAGCTATTTTAATAATAGCTAATACAGAGCATTTTATCATTTGCAAAACACTTTACGTTTATTATCTCATTTAATCTTTATAATAACCCTGTCAAGGGACTACTATTATCCTCATTTTACAAATGAGGAAACTGAGAGGTTAGGTAACTTGCATTGAAATGCATACCTATTAAGCATGAGGGCAGCATTCCAGTTCAAGTCATAGTGAGCTTGGGTCAACCTGAGCCATGCAATATCCACAGAGGCCATCAGAGGGCACCCAAGGCCATAGGAGTGTGTCCCAACTGGGTTACGACCCTGAAGCAATTGTAGAATTGGTTATCCAATGGCAAGGAGGGTGTAAAGGAAGAGGGGGCTGGCCAAGTGGAAAACTGAAATGTAAGGAGGTAGCCCCAAGGAGAAGGTGGAGTCAAGGACATCTAAATTGTAGGGTCAAGTCAAACTGAATGAGCAAAACATAGAGACTGAGACCAAAAACTGGGAAACAGGAAATAGATGTTTAACACCAGTTGAATTTAAAGAGAGTCATACAGTCAATCACGACTAAGAAAAATTTCCCACTCATAGGTCTTTTGTATTGAGGGCCATCTTTGAACAGGGCAAGTAAGAATGAGATATACAAAATTGTTATAAAGTGTAGATACCCTCTTAAGCTGGTGGACTCGCATTTAAATACCAGTTTAAGTTTTGCATAATCTTTTAGCATGATAGCTTCAGGAAATAAGTTGCACAGTTATTGCCCTTTCTATTTTACAGATAAGGAAAACTTAGAACAAGGGAAGTGAAAGGTATGGCCCAATATAATTTCCATCACTTAGTAGTGAATATCAGAACAAGGAACCAAACTTAGATAGACTTTCTGAAGACCCTTACACAGTTAACTGAGAGACAGCATTCCCTAGTACAGAATTTTCTCAGGAAAGCCTGGATTTAGAACCATCTAAGAGACTTATTAGTTGTGTGACCCAAGTCACTTAAGAGCTAGTAATTGTATAATGCCTTAAGGTTTGCAAAGCTCTTTACATATAATATTTCATGTATTCCTTACAACAACCTTTGTGAGACAGATGCTATTATTATCATCCTTGTTTCATAAATGAGTACATCAAGCTCCTTGAGTACAAGAACTGTCTTTTGTCTTTCTTTATATCTCTAGTGCCTGGCAACATGCCTAGAAAATAGTAGGCACGTAATAAATTCTTGTTGACTGACTCTTTCAGAAGGTGGGTCTTAGAATGCTTCATCTCCAGTCCTCTGGAATCAAGATTGGTCATTATGTTGATCAGAGTTGTCTTTCAAAGTTCTTTTTCTTTACTATACAAGAGGCATACAAGTGATAAAACAGTGCCTGGTATATATGCCACCCTGAGGTTTATATAAATCAGATATTGGGATAAAAATGTGGTCTATATTTGGACCAATACTGTGTTTAAAAAAATAGAAATAAAAAATAGCATTGGTAAAATGTATGATAGGAAGAGAAGATGGCCTTTTTATATACTAAGAGGCAGAGAAAATAAATAGAGAGCCAGACTGATTCGTTGGCATTCTCCAGATATCAGAAAGTCCTACAGCATACTGGGTAGAATTCTTGCAGTGAATTTATGGGGGACATGGACCAAGAATCACATAGGATGGTCAGGCATGGATGGGTTTGTGACAGACATCATTATTGTGATGGCATCATTAGTATGAACATCCGGATGAGATGGTGGATCCATGTGAGTACTAATAATTTGATATTTTAATCTCATCAATTTCTTTAAATATCTGAAAGGCAATGAGATGAAAGAGATGTAAAAAATTATATGTGACCCTAGAGAGTAGAAATAACAGCAAAGAAAGCAAATTACAGGGAGGCAGGCTCACCATAAGGAATAACTTTCTAACAATTATGTCTGCCTAGAAATGAATAGAATGTCATGTGGGATAGTGAATTCCCCATTACTAAACATTTTTTCATGCAATGGTACAACCATATGTTGGGCTCCATGACGTCCAAGTCATCTTCCAACTCTGAGTGTTTCTAAACCAATGCAGATGTTCTTCTTTTAGTACTCTGCTCTTTTTCCATCCCTGGTCAGGGCCCACACGCTAAATTCTTTCAGTGCCATATAAAGTGCTTCCATTTTGCTGATGCATTAAAACATAACAGGAAAGTCTCTAAAGTGCTAGGGTTGATGGGTTGGGATGGAAGGATGCCCGGGATAAATAACCATCTGCATTTGTGGGCAAGTTCTAAAGAGCTGTTTCAATAATGCTGAAATGGATAACAATCAGTACATTTGACAGCAGGATTGGGAAGGTACCTTCATTATGCATGTATGGAAGTATATGTATAGATCTTGAATCAGAATCATAATGATGGTGAAACAGCTTCTGAAAAGGAAGATAGCACTACTCAGCCTACAAATATTCCAGAGTTACAGGAATCCCGGCCCCTGTGTTTTTTGTTTTTTTGTTTTTTCCTTTATACAACCCAGATAAACAGAGCCACTGTTGTTTGTGCTTTAAACTTGTAAGTGATATTAGAACTAGAAGAAGCCTTGCAATATACAAGCCCCTCTCTGGTGTTCTTCCTACTTATGTGACCTTGAGTAAGTCAACAACCCTGAGTCACATTTTTCTCATTTGTAAAATTAATCAGTTGAAATTAGTGCTCTCTTAAGCCCCTTTCTACCTTTAAATTCTATGATATGAAGAATAAAAAAGGACATTAAAATGAAGAGTGAAAGAAGATAGAACATGAGAGCTAGAAGGGAGATGAGACTGTTGAATATAGAATACAGAGTATTACAGTTGGAAAGGACCTCAACATAGAATTTTTTTTAATAGAATAGTAGAACAGAGTCTTTTGATGTAAGCAAGTCTTTAGGATAGACAATACAAGAGTAAGGAGAGATTTTAGCACAAATAATGTAGGAGGTAGCTGGTGGACCATGAATGTACTGCTGGGCCTATAGTCAGACCTGAGTTCATTTTTGGCCTCAGATACTTAATAGTTGTGTGACTATGGGCAAGTCACTTAACTTCTGTTTGCCTCAGCTTCCTCCACTGTAAAATGGAAATAATCATGGCACCCACTTACAGGGTTGTTGTGCGAATCAAATGAGGTAATATTTGTAAAAAGTGCTTAGTGCATAGTGCCTGTCGCATTGTAGGTGCTAGATAAATAGTCATTCCTTTCCCTTCTCCCTTAAAGTCATAGGATATTTTACAGCATAAAATGTTTATTTGAAATTGGACTTTAATTAATGTTTGGGCATGACTGGTTGATATGTAGTCACATATATGTCTCAGAGGCAGGAATACAACCAGTGTGGAGGAAAACAATAGCTTTCCCCCATCCCCAGTTTTCTTTTATTTTTGATCATTTCCCACCTCCCATTCAATTGCACAGGAGATCAAAATAATCTTGGGTTTGAGATAACTGGGACCCTGGAAGCCAGAGAGTACTCGGAAGTTACACCCTCTAAAGTGAAATTAGCTACATATAGTATAACAATTGACCGTTAAGCAGGAAGTCATGAGGATTTTTTTTTTTTTATTCTAAGACAGAAGGAGTCTTTCTGTAGAGATCTTGATTCAGAATGAACATAAAGTTGAGGTTAAAAAACAGACATAAGTCTTCTGGCTCTACTTAGCTGGGACTAGTTTATGCTCCAAATAGCTTGAAACATGAGACAAAGGATTTTCTTTTGAAGATAGATGGCTTTTTATTGCTAGGACCACAAGAAGAAAAAAAACAAAAAATAAAACACTATTTGTAGGAGGAAAAGCCACAAAGACTTTATTTTGGTCTTTGCTTCTGCCTTTCTAAAAGAATTATAAGACAAAGTCTCTCTGATCTTAAAACTAAATGAGCATGGTAGAGTCCACTCTTCCATTTATGAAGAAGAGGTAGCACGACCACCGAGGATTCCTGCGGAAGCTAGAAACTAGAAGCCGAGAGAAGCCCTACAACCTCTTTCATGCCTGCTGGAAATATGCTCGATGATGCTGAGCGGCAGCCCTGAGGTGAGTAGAGTGACATCAGTGAGTACCCTGTTCATACAACAGCAGCAGGGTGCAATGCTGAATAGAAAATTATATATTTGATAGAGAGTATATGCCACATGAAAGCAACAGGGAGCGCAGCCAGTGAGAGCCTCATGAGGCTCTTAGCAGAAGTCATCAGCAATCTTCCAACATTAGAGTCATGAGTTGTAGCCCATATGCGTGCCCAACGTATGTGCCTCTTATGCATGTGTTTATCACAGCATGTTTTCTAGTTTGGGATCCCAGGGAGCAGTAAAAGAAAGAAGTGAGCCTAGGGGGCAGTTAGGTGGCACAGTGGATAGAGCACCAGCCCTGAAGTCAGGAGGACCTGAGTTCAAAACCAGCCTCAGACCAAACACTTGACACTTACTAGCTGTGTTACCCTAGGCAAGTCACTTAACCCCAATTGCCTAAAGAAAAAGAAAGAAGTGAGCCAAACGGGGACATTGGGATGTGTTGCCCTTAAGTTCCATTTATGTTTTGAGAGGAGAAATCTGGGAGGACATATGGACACAGTAGTGGAGGTACCGGAGAGGTTGAGGGAGGCTCTGCTATTAGGGTACAGGTATTACGGCCTCTTCTCCTGCTTTCTACTTTCCTTAAGTCCCAACTAAGGAAGTAGATGAAGCTATTAAGACTGTTAGTCCCAGCCCTAGTCCATGACTAATAATTACCTACTGACCCTGCTGGATAGTATGGAAAAGAGATTGTTTCTGAGCAAAGAAAGATCCTTGGAAGAGATTTAGGAAGCAATCAAGCTTTTTTTGGGTAAATAAACATCATACCACAGGGATTATTAGAAGAATGAACAAGTCATATACACAATGGTAACAGGTGATGAATGTCACCTATAACAAGATAGTATGTTTTTCTTTCTTCCTT